>NW_020884874.1:34155405-34324254 GCF_003945725.1 Corapipo altera
GGGAAGGTTTGGGAAGGGAAGGTTTGGGAAGGGAAGGTTTGGGAAGGGAAGGTTTGGGAAGGGAAGGTTTGGGAAGGTTTGGGAAGGTTTGGGAAGGTTTGGGAAGAGAAGGGAAGGGAAGGGAAGGGAAGGGAAGGGAAGGGAAGGGAAGGGAAGGGAAAATATTCAGCATCTCAACAATATGACCACTCTGCTGCTTTTGAAGCAGGACATTTCTATCGGTTCAATTAAACCCCCTGAATTTTCAATAACCTGCATGGTAGAGCAGGGGTACTACTGCTATTCTGTCATAACAAAGCACTCACAGAGGACCTGAGATGGGGGACATGAAGCCAGAGCAGATCACATTTTGTTTAACAGTCACATCTGATTTACCTAGTTATAACTAATTCTTCTAACCTGAACATTCAGAAAAAATGAACCCTTAGGAAGAAAAGGAACATAAAAGATTCTCAGCCTACATAAGATGGAAGCTAAATGTGATAACAATCTTCAAGATGTGGAAGAAAACTGCAGGGAGGAAACTGCTCTCAATAGAGAGGATGTGAATTAATAGCTTCAGCTGTGGCAAGGCAGATACTGGACAGATGCTAAGGAAGCATTTTGTAACAGTAGGGATAGAGACAGTCCAAGAACAAGTTAGGCAAATGCCTGTGAGGAATGACACAAAAGCACAGCCAGTGCCACTCTAGGTCAGGGGTGGGCCATGGGACTTCTTCAGGTGCCTTCCAGCTGATGCTTTAGTAGCAATGAAAGGCACCGAATGTCCTCTTAGAGTGGGTTTACCTGGCAGAGACCAGCAAGGACATGAGTTAGGCTTCTAAGGCAGAACCAGAGCCTCTGTGATTGTCCTGGGGACCAGCCAGTCCTCACTCCCAGGTACTTGGCCCAGGCAGAGCACTGCACATGGCCAGCAGTGACTGTCTTACTCTGGACTCATTTGTTTAGCTGGAGCTTAATGTCATCTTCATAGATCTGTTTCAATTACAGTAAGCTGTGCTTTTGTCTCCTCTATCTGCTTTCCAGCTATTGTTGACTAGGGAGGCCTGACAAAGGCCATTGCACCTCCCCGTCCTTTCCTGGTAAAAGGTTTTTTTCTACAGATAAAACAAAATCGCACCACATTTTCCAACAGGATAAACATTTCACTGATGGTTTCAGGACAACTGTTCACATAGTCTCTCTATTCCTGAATCTACACCAAAAGCAATTAACAGCAATCTGATACTTGATAATAAAAAATATCAAATATAGTCTTTTCTGTAAAACAACAACCAATTTGGGAATAACTGCAAATATCTATCATTACATATACAATGCAATGAAAAGAATAATCCAAAGGAAAGCAGGCAGTAGTGAAATATCAAGTCTACTACGGAGAGTTTGAACAATGAGTTCGGGTCTGAAAACTTTTTAATGATGTTACCTACAGGAGCTGCAGTTTGAAGTGTCTCCATTGTTACTTATTCACTGTGTCAAGCACAGCAGGATCAATTGAAACTTCAAACAGGTAGATGGCAAATTGACTGAAATTATAAAGTGATTTGAAAAATTACTTTCTACTACTAAAAAAGACATGAGTATAATGAACTACCCATTCCTTAAAAATCCCAGCCACCATTCCTTTATTGGCTGGAATAGACAGGGGGCAAATGCAAATGCAACCTGCATGAGCTGCTGGGTTTTTGTAAATTTAAAGAAGTCATTCTTTCTGTATTTCATTGACAGAATAGTGACTCAATAAACATTTAGAACAAACTTGTAGAATTTGATCACAGATGAAGAATACATCTTTCCTGTCAAAGAAATCAGCAGACTTTTCAGTACTTTCTTCCTCTGACTTCAGATTTGAATCACCCTTGTGCTCTCTAGGGAATCACCACATGAAAACATGAATAATGCAATACTCAGCTGCTGCTAACAGGGCCCACAGAACTGCTCAAGGATTAGAAGCTGAGGGCATGGGTACTTTAACTTAGTAAAAAAAAAAAAAAAAAAGGAAGACTTTAAGACAGCTCTGTGCTATACCTAGTGAAACACACAAAGACAGGTGCACTCAATGTCTTCACAACAGAGTCTGAAACTTTGGCTTAAACCTATGAGTGCACTAGGAAGCATCGTGGTTCCAATCTGTGGAAAGTAACAATGGGTGCTATAACCTGAAGTTACCCCACATTTTATGTCACACTTTGGTCCTAGGACCTGAATGTGTATGAGAAGCTGGAGGGCACTGGGTGTGCTCCTGGGTTAGTTTCATCAGGAGGGAACTTTACCTGTGTGCTCCAAAAGTGCTGTGCCTGGCAAACCAAAGCACAGCAAAGGGAGGTGACAGGAAGAATTGCTTCAAAAGCTCCGTCAAAGCCAAGTACCAATGCTGTTGGATACTAGGACTCCCATCACAGTTACTGCCACTGAACTTCTCATGGAGAAAGCTGGGGTTGGCCTGTGAGTCCTGTCCTGTGCTCTCTTTAGGAATAAAAAAAAAAAAAAGCTATTTCAGCCAGCAACATATGAAGCTGCTGACCCCACTTTCCAAATGAACATACAACTATGCAGTGAGTTATATATTTTGATATTACTATAATAGCAGTGTTGTACTGGAACAAATGTGTGGACAGGAAAGGACTGGTCAATATTGCTGCATTTACCTGCAGCATATATGACAAGAGCAGAAGTGTGAGCTTCTATGGGGATCAGTCTGGGTGGACGACAGGGAGAAAAACAGGGAGGTTGTTTTTAATTTTTTACCAATATTTAGGTGAAGATGTAATAATTCTGTCCTGCTTAGGGCGATAGGAAGAACGTGTTATTTAGCACCGGAGCAACAATTTTAACAAGGTGACCATATACAGAACTCAGTAGCCAATATTTTCACAAAGAGAAAGATGAATTTTCTTGGGCACTTAGGAAAAGCTCCATAAGGAACAACAGGTTTTTGTGTAAAATAAACTAGCCAAAATACTCCCCTGCTACAAAACAGAGGATTTTTAATATGCAGGGTTCACTTCTTTAATGTCTTAACAGTGGAAATTTTGCCTGCTAACAGGATCTTCACAGTGCACTTGGCATTGTGAAGAGGCTATAATTTAATCAGGACCTCATACAGTGAGAACTCCCACATGGTTTGAATAAAACAGATAATAAAATCTTTAAGTGATGTGTGCTCGGTTTATATTTATAGGCAAAATTTTTCCCTTCTCATCTAAACCTGAATACAGAATCACTAAAGAGTATTAAGCATCTAACTTAGAAGCTGCAATCTCAATGAACTCTTTAGCAAACACTACGAAAATAAACTTCCCGCAATGCTTTTTGTCATTTTTGACCTGTCCAGTCTGCTGTATATTCAGGATTCTCTGTAATGTTTACTGACATACAGTGAGCTAGTTGCCTAACCACAGTTCATTTTCCTTATAATATGCAAAGCCATTATTCTCTGCAGTCCATTAGAAACAACCTAAGTGAGCTCTCTCTAAAGTACTGTACCCTTTCTTCCTTCAGTAAAAGCAAGCCCTAGGCAAGCTGACTTTTTAGGGGAGGAAGAAAGAGGTGATCTGATGCAAGAAACCTTGCAAAGGCACTGTAAAGCTGCAGCCTGATAGTGACCTCTAAGCACTGACTGTTGAAGATTTTCAAAACTCCCACAGAGGAAAGCTCTGCTTCCTCAGATGACAGCAACTAATTCCAGTTTGCTCCTAAACTGTTAAAGGCAAGGTTGGCACGTTCTGCAGCTCAGCACAAAGCTGGGGATCTTGAATCCTAGCCCACAAAACTTGCATGTGAATGGACAGCGGTGATCCAAGTGCATTGTTGCATGGCTGAGCACATACAACTAAGTTGATCTTTACATTTTCAAGCCACTTGTGAAATATACAGAGGAATCAAATGTTATTGTGTTTGTGCACACAGAAGTTGTTATTCCTTCCCCTACTGAAAAATTAGTGTATGGCTATTTGTGGAGATGGGTGAGTCTATTTCACAGCAGAATCTTTAAGGGCAATTCCAGGTTCAGTAACGGGTTTTTTTGAGCTCAGAGCCATGACATTTGGAGGGTTAAAATTCTCATACTAAGGAGGCCTAGGCACCAGTTCCCAAGGATGCAGAGAATCCAGCCTTTCCTCCAAACACCACGGCAAGGGGTCCTCTACTGTGGAGTTTGAACTGTTCTGTGGAGAGGACTTCCCTGGTGAATTGTTTAGAAGAGAGTAATAAGAGGCCCAGGAAGATATAAAAAATATTGCAGAACATTTTAATAAAAGATGATAACCCAACATTTAAATGGCAAGCCTGGAGGAATAACAGCACCTTTCACCAAACACAAGGGCTGAACAAAATAGAACAAGACATCTTGAAAAACCCAACACAAAGGAGCTAGGTTTATCTGAGGTGAAGACTCTTTTTGAGTTCTGCTTTATAAGGTTAAATTGTTCTCAGTTTCTCATTTGTTGGATTTTTATCCCCTTCAAACCAGAGGGAAACCACTGTAGTTCAGTATCTGGAATCTAAAGTAGCACAATCGTTACAGGGAAACTGGGTCACATACAGAGGAAAACTCAAGAAGCCACTTCAGTTGGTGTCCAATCAGGGAAACCACTACTACAATTTTATCAATGGTTTAGATGGAAATCACACTTCACCTGGTGATATCTAAGTTAGTTGTTCAATTTAGTGTATAATTAATAACATCAATCCAACATCCCCGAGAACACCACAAGCTCTCTGTGAGTCACTAAATCTGTGTTCATGGCTTACTTCACCTATAACCATCACACACACTCAGTACACAACAATAAAGCCCTAAGCCTAGTGGCTTAAACTGAGGGGATCATAAACTGCAAAGCACTTCAGAGGTTTCAACAAAAAAGATTACAATTTCTAAACCCCAAAAGCAGAAACAGGTAATTTGCATTCTCAGGATCAACTGGCTTCCAGTGCCAAGATTTACACAGCCTATTACCAACCAGACACGCAGATGCAAACTACTTCCTCATGATCCATCACATAACCTTCGCTAGATCATCACTGTAATATTTATAAAGTTCATAAGCATTATGCCAATGAATTATGGCTTCATGCCACTTTCTCTTAGATTGCATGTCTCCTGGAGGAACGGGTCTTTGATTTTCAGGCTCCAGAAAGTAGCCCTTGCATTCCACCACAGCAACCTGCTGGGGATTTATGGGCACTTCATGAGTGTTTAATGAGGCTTACATTGTAACCAATCTAAGCAACTCTTGATCATAGAATTCTGAAGCACATTTAGTAAAGCCAATGAAGCCTAAGACACCTCGAGAGAAATGCTGAATGAATCAAAACAACCAGCCTGCCCTGTCCATCTGTTCCAGCTTTGCTGGTGAATACAAGGCACAAATATACACAGAACAAACAGTCCCTGTTTTATTTCCGCTTCCTCAGTATCACAATGTATTCAGAATGGGCAGTTGAGACTCACTAATATATTTCTGTAAGCTTTTAAACATATAGATCAACTTTATTCTCTTCAATTTTTTAATCCAAAAATCTGATTTTAAAGAAAAAGAAAAAGTAGACTGTAATGAAGATATGAAAGCAACATTTTAAGAGTATTATCTAATGACATTCTGAAAGGCAAAAGTTTCACTCTTGGAAGGTATTTAAGTGCCTTATTTAGGTCTTAGAGAATCTGGATCCCCTAAAAAGGGTTTATATTTGCAAAGGTAGCTATTAGGGTACTGTTATTTAATATATACCATTTGGAAGACGTAAGTTAATTATACATACATGCAGTCTTAAATCTGATGTATTCAATATCTGCCACCTAACAGACATAACATCCTTAAACATTTTGAACAAGGTTTTCCTAAAGTTAATAATTAGAATGAAATACTTATCTAGTTTCTTCAGGAGGCTTTCTGCTAAAATCAGATACCCACAAGCTCCTGCAAAAGGAAATGATCCAGGAAGGAAAGAAACTTGTGTGCAATGCTCTCATTTAAAAACGAGAGGAGCAATGGCTTTCTCACTTTGAAGGATCCATGCTGTTATATGTGCTTATTCAGATATATTCTACATTTAATATAAACATTCATGAGGTTAAAATTAATTTAATTTTCACAAATATTCATGAGTAGAGCACCTGTCTCTGCCAACTTTTACAATTGAAACTGGAATATTTTAGAGTCTAATTTTCCCTACAAAGCAGCAGTGGTTTTACTGATTAGCACATCTTTTTCAAGCTCAAACCTACACATGCGATTGATCTACAAAGTCTCTTTTGTATGAAAACCATTTTTGAAGCTGTAAATGCTTGAAGAGTGCTGCTGCTGCTTGCTGTACCCTTCTTATACTAACCTTTGCTGTTGGTGAAGTTAGGATGATGTTAACAACAGGCAACTATTCTGGAAAGAGGTAGGAGGCAGCAGACACAGTGGAGAAAACACCATTTACTAGTTCTGCTTCTTCCTAAACATTACCCGCCAGCCACAGCCGGAATCAGGCTCCCGGGATAGAAATACTTTCGACAGGACCCTCTATGGTTTCTCTTCAGAGCAACGTACAAAGCTAGTTTTAAACCATCACTCCTGAAGGCATTTAACTTCCTAATGTTTTTATTTATCTAGGTTTTCATTCTTCAGACTAATCCAGAAAAGAAATCAGCTTTGCTACCCCCTCTTCTTTTCTTTTCTTTCCAACTTCTCCATTTACATGTTTTGCAAATTTGTTTCACTACAGAAAATAACTACTATAACATTTAGGGCTGTCTGGCCATATCAGTGGCATTGGCACCAAGAGCTTTGACTTTCCTGCTCCACATAGTACTGCGCAGACTACAAGTCAGAAAGCAAAATCATTCAGAACTTTGTCTTCCAGCATGCCTTTTGTCAGGAAATACTGAACACAGAGCTAACAAATACTTGCAGCTTTGCTCTCATTGCTTGACATAATAACAAATACCTCACATTGGAGTGACTTCCAGCCTTTTTGAGTGTAGGTAGTCAGCAACAATTCAGCACTCTCACTTAAAAGGTAAGATTAAGCTGTCAGAAATATTATCTCTGTGCCAAAAGTTACATGGAAGCTTACTGACAGCAATCCTTGCAGTTGCTTGTCTCATTTGCCCTGTGACAATGGGATTCTGTCTTTATTTTTGAACTTTGAGTTAAACAGCTGTCAAGTTTAACTTATTTGTATAAACTAGTGTGGACAGATTAGTTCCTACTGATGTGCTAGTTATCTTGAGATTAATGGGAAATCCAGAGCTAGCAGTCAGAGAGGCAAGTAGTCTGAAGAGGAGAGAAATGCAATCCAGCAAAATCACAAAGTAGCTTCAACTTTTGGATTTTGTGACTCTCACTTGAGAAAACAATAAATAGCCTGCTGTAACAGCCAAGGGAGGAGAGCAATGTTTCTGTGCTATAATGAACCAAGGAACTGCAAACACAGAGGTGCCTATTCTTAAAAGAATAGAAATTTGATGGTACAATATGGGTAGCTCAAAATCACTATCTAAATTTTAAGATTTCCTAAGATATCGCCATAATACAGCTCTTCTCTTTTCCAGTGTAATCTAATGTTACATATTTAGCCATCAAATATTAAGAAGCAAAAGAAACCCTCCCCCTCTCCAAAGCTGCTCAACACAACCTCAGAGTTACACAGCAAAAGAGGGAACGCCAAGTTTTCACTTTGGGTGAAAATTTATGGGTCATCAAAAGAAACAGAAATAAGTTTCTGGTACATAGGCGTCATCCTTATTTACTTCAGCAACAGAAAGATACTGACACTGCAATACAAATTAATATATACCCAATAGAAGTCCTATAAATAACACTAAGAAAATGAAGAAAACATGCAGCTGGAAAACTCCAAACCCCTCTTTTCCTTCTCCTACACTTTATAGGTAATATATTTTTGTTTATGTTTTTTTAGAACATTCACTACAGTGAGGCAGAATTTTAGAGGATAGCAGAGACATATTTATGCACTCACATACCATAAAGCAGCAGCGATGTAAAAAATGGTAAGGAAAATAAATTACTAAGTAGCACAGAAATAGAGATTGCAACCACTGTCCCAGTCCTTACCTTTCAGAGTTGCCTTCTTAAGTACCTTCATGGCATAAAGCTGGCCTGCATCAGATCCTTTGATCTTCCTTACTAGAAATACCTGTAAAAAGCAAATGTTTTGTACAGATAAGTACTGAATTTCTGCTTATAAGCCTTACTGCATTTGACAGGAGAAAAGATACTATTGTTCAGGAAATCCAATGAACATTACTAGCTGAAAGTATTTAATATCTATTTCACCTGCAATTGGTTGAGCTAGCTCTAGAAATTTTCAATTTTAAGCCTTTACCACCTCAGAAAGAAAATATGTTCAACATTATTAACTGCCCTTATATATCCAATTAAAGTTGGGTGAAGAGTCAGAATTAGTGTGCACATAGCTCTTCATATTCTGACCAACTTTACATGAAAAAAAATTATGTCTCATTTGTGTTTTGGAATGTGCAGTGTCTTAAAATTATTGCCATCAATTACATTAAAGAGAAAAACCAATTTGGTCTAATTTATGCTGGAAATCATGAATGGTGACTTTGCCTAAGATGTAACTGAAGAAGAAAGTCCATACAGCTGAAAATCTGTTATTCTAATAAAGACACTTTTCCCTGTTATAGTCTCCTATGCCTCATCTTCTGACAGTGTAAATTTTTAATTGAAATAAACTAAAATTGTAGCTAAAAATGTATTCTATTTGTTTTACTCCATGTAAATATATTTATCTGCCCTGAGTGCATCTGAGCACTGGAGAGGTAGTGAACAAAGAAATCAGTAGCTTAGTTTGGTCTTTATAAGACTTTCAATGTTTTAATAATTGAAAATAAAATAAACAAATCTTTTAGTTGATTCCCAGGACTTACTCTGTCTGCTGAGGTCAGAAGTACCAGACAACAGTGTCTTTTTTTTTTTTATTTCAGCACTTGTGTTATTGGACAGAAGCTGAAGACAAATGTAGAAATAAAAATACAGTACCAGGTACATATAATTACAAATATATAAATTAACAAAGTCTAGGAGAAATATATATATAACTAATATAATATAACTAATAATATAACTAATGAATGTCTAGTTAGATTAAAAATTCTTTAGCAATTATTTTATTAATTTCCTGCCCAGGAACCACGCAGCTTTGTTAACTGTCTCCACCTAAAATATAAAAAGCCAAAAAAAAAAAAAAAGAAAAAAAGAGGAAGTCTGTTTCTAGTGCATTATTTGCAAGTTGAAAGACATTTCTTACTAAAATAAAAAATCTGTAAACAGATTAGGATCTTCTAAAACATCCTTTAAGGAAGGGTTTGTGTGGAGGGAGAATAACTTTTACCAAACAGGTACAGAAGCTAGAAATAGAAAAAAACCCCAACACCTAATTAGAACTCTTACATCTGACAGCATCATTGCTACCACACTTCTGATCTGATACATTTTTGGTGAGACTTTCCTTCTCAAGATGTTTCCTGTGTATAGGAGATATACACAGTTCCTCAGCCAAGCTGCCCTGACTAGCTGAGATTGGGCACATGTTGCTTGTTCCCATCTCCTGTTTCCTAGTTTGATGAACACACAAATAGCTCCGGCACTCACAACTGTAGGAACAAATGATGAAATCTGGATCCAACAGGAACACATAAGACTTTGTGAAGTGTTTTTCATTAACATTCATGATAAATTAAGCTCAGCTGCTCCAGCATTAACAGGAAGTCAATCCATTTAGAAGTTTACAGAGAAAAGCTGGGATATTTTTCTATCCAGCTCAAGTAAAAGATTTAATTTTTGCATTACATTGAAAGGGAGCAGAAAGTCAAAAGCAAGCTTGCCCAGACACCACATTTTCAGCTGTATTATTATTATTCTGTAAAAATGGTTATGGACTCTTTACCCCAAAAAATGCCAAAACTCAAACCCTTAAGATAATGGTTTTAAGCAGTAGTGCACATAGAAAAGTACAGCATGCTGCATCTGCAGAAATATTAGGCTGTACTTCTAGAAATATCTTGTCTGCCATGTAATCTTGCAAAACTTGTAATACCTGTATTGCTATAATAAGCAAAATTACCAATTTACATTACTAGTCACTAGTCAGCTGTTCCCTGTAGCATGGGATAGGGCACTTGTCTGCATTCCTTCCAAAAAAGATGAGTCAAGAACACTGTGTTCTTTTTCACAGGACACCAAAATAATCATCGAACCAAAAAAGGAAACAGAACAAATGAAAATGCATTGTACTGCAAAATGACATCATCCTGATTATTCTTAAAGGTAAAGCTGCATCACTCTTGAAACCACTAAGTGGCCCTGGAGTGCTTACTTGACTGGTTATATTAGCTATACTATACCAGTTTCCCAAAATAGCATGGGCATGTGGCTGAGCATGACTTTCAGTTTTCTATTTTAATATGTTTGCAAGCACCTCAGGTTATTAACACCTTAACTAGCAAAACTCCCTGAGCTGGAACAATTGGTTTATCACCCAAATCCTAATCTAGAAAGCTAAGCAAGTGCTCTCAAGTGTTCAGGCCACTCCCTTAGAAATTATCTCTAATCCTGCAAGAAATTATTTAGACCTTGGGTGAACAACTTGAAAACCTAAAGGTTTGCATCCCCAGACACCTACGATTTGAACCATTAGCTCAAATACCAAGGTGATGAAAATTTAGGTGGTTGAAGACTGCATAAGAAACAGAACGTCATTTGTAATCACACGCAGCTCCAAACAAGTATGATGTTTATACTCACACTCTGATCTCCCAGAAATCAGATCTCCTTTTGGGAAGTGGTGGCAGAGATTAGGTATTCTGCTTATAAAATGGCTAAAGCTAGAAGGCCAACTCAAACAGTTAATACTGATATACACCAATACACTATAAGACAGACAGTGAACCATTTCTAAAATCCTTACTGCCTGAATCTGAAAACTGGCCATTCTGCCCATGTTGCTTTTGCAGAAGACATTTCCTTCTCTTGCTCTTCTCCTTGTATTGAGTTATACAGTAAACCTAATTTTGAGTTGTTTGATTTCTCACATTTATTTAATTTTCAAAACTCAAATATCATCACTGTGTTATCAAGAAATTCTCTAGATCAAAACTTGGTATTGACTGTTAACTTTCCTGATACCTCTCATCTCAGGGAACTTCTAATAGACTTAATTATCAATATAATTCTAGAATACTCAGGAAGTTGATAAATACTCTCAATATAGTTTCTTTTAGGAATAAAACTAAAGGCCCTGATTAGGATGTATTTTTAAAAAAACCCACAAAATAATATACTTACAATTATAAGGTCTTTCATGCCTGGTTTCAATTAGGCTTACTGTTCCAAAGGTTTCAGTGACTTATTTAAACTATGGAAAGACTTTAACACAGAACTGACTCTTCTCTCTTTCTTTCCATCTTTCATTCTTATTCTCATTTCCAACTAACATGTCCTGCTGAAGAAGAACTGTCTTTGGGATTCAGAAAATCGTTGGTCTTAAGGTTATGTAAAGAATGCTATTTCCATAAATTAGCTTGTGGTCATGTAGCCAGGTTTTTTCCCCCCTATGATCTCACCATAATGATGGCCATCCTCTGCAGTGGGGTTTATCTCCAGGATCCTTTCAAGGTCTCTGAGTGCGAGCTTAACAGCAGTCTGGGACTTGGAAATGTGCTTGAGGTCCCATTTGTCTTTAGTGGGAATTGTGCAGCTGACTTCTTTAAGTCTTTGAATGCTCCTATTTATATCCTCCAACTAAGCAGCAGTGGCACACTCAACTCCCTGGTGAACAGGTCAGAAAGAGGGAGGAGAATCTAATTTTATAAACAGTGATGCTCACTGCCCAGAACCCTAAGCATTATTTGCTAAACTGCTTTATATGCAGAAATCAAGCTAAAAGACAAAGGTGTTATTAAAATGAACATAGAAGAGCTTTGCTTATCTGCCTTTACAATATAATTTATATATGGACAATGTTATCAGTGTAAATGAACTCAGAGAAAAGATATTATATTTTTAGTGTTGCTCTAGGTGATTAGATAACAATAAAAATTACCTTCCCATATGAACCTTGTCCTAATACTTTCAGCAGCTCAAACTGAGAAGGATCTGCTTTTTCAAAACCTTCCTTGACATGATGACTGATGTCTATTTCCTTCACGATACCTTCTTCCTGCAAAGAAAACAAAACAATATCCCCAAATCAGAGCTCTTATCCTAAGGAAACATATTAATTTTTAAAATCTCATCTTCTGTGACACTATAGTCATGTAGCAAATTTTGAAAATAGAAACAAATGCTTGTCCAAATATTCCACGTGCCTGTTACTGGCTGGGGATGGTAATTGTCAGGACATCCAGGCCTGGTACTTCTGTTTATTGAGCCTCAAGATACGACTAAGTAAAGACAGAATACACAAACTGAGGCAAAAAATACACTGTGGAACTTGGTATGCCCATCAGAGACCTTGCTAGCAGAGTGGCATGTACTCGAATCTGTACTACAGAGGGTCCAGCACACATCTCTCCACGTATTTTCTCAACTAAATATTTAAATCAATCTTAAAAAACTTCCTTAGTCTTAAGCAGCAATTCTTCAAATGAGTAGGCAATAAAAAAAAGACATTGCTAAAAGTGTCTCTCCCTATTTACCTCAAAAGTTCTAATGTTACTACTGGTAACCCTTTAAATAGAAAACAAATTAACAATTAGATGAGAAAGTGGGGTGGTGGTGGGAGGAAGACGGACACACACTTTCTTGCTTGCAAGAATTAGCTTCGGATTTTCCAGGTTCTTTTGTTAAAATATTTTTACTGTCAATAGATGCATATTCCTCAAAGACACCAGTTCAATTAGGACTTTCATCTTGAAAGCTGTGACATATGGCATTTGTTTTAGTTGTTTGTTTCATGTTTTTTTGGCACAGTCCTCTAAAAAGAGAGTGACTGGGTCATGTGAGACTCAGAGGGACTACACAGTTTGCAGCAACCCAGAAAGTCACTGAGCTGAAAAGAAACCTGGAAGAAAGGACCTGCTTTTCAAGGACACAATGATAAGGGTAGATAATATTTAGACTTATTTTTATTTTTGTATGTTTTGTACACCTACATTTGAACTTTTTGGTTTGGGCTTGTGAGTGTTTTTTTTTCTTTTTCTTTTTTTTTTTCTCCAAACTACTTGTTCTTTCTTACAACTAAAATGCAGATTTTGAGTACAAAACTTATTTTTTTTCATATTCCAGTTTGAGGAGAATTACTAATTTAGTACATTCTGTACTAAACAAGAATAAATTTCATTCTATAAATTCTATATATTTCATTCAATAAATTGCTATCACTTTCTACCAGCTGTAATTCATTGGATACATGGCTTGCACTACCAAGATTGCTTTCTATATTGTAACTTCATTCGTCCTCTTCCCTACCCTGCCCCTTTGCACTCATGTGCTTTGGAACAGGGACTGTATCTTCTGCTTGGTTTGGAAAGCTTTATCTACTTTGTACATGCTACCACAGTCGTAGAAAATAATCATCATTTCACAACAACTCATTTTTCTGAACCTAATTCCTCTAGTTTAAGGTTTGCCTGAAAGGAAATGCTTGAAACTAATGAACAGTTTTCACAGAGGGAGTTAAAGAATTTCTAAGTACGTAACTGTCAGGACCTCTCTTCTCATTTTTCTGGATTTAATTGCTGTGGGAGATATTAAATGTATAATTTTTTTTTTTATTTATTTTTTTCCTAGGTGAGAAAACCAGTAGTAAATTCATACAACTTCAATACTCTGTATTAGCTATCTCCTAAAGAAACCCAGTATTATCCACATGCTGTTATCAAAGGCTCCACCAAGTTCAGAAGTGATGAGTATTCATATCGAGGGATATGCATCTTTAGTAAACTGCCTGCAGCTGAGAGACTTGCACATTGATAAGAACATTATTTCAAGCTTAGCCCACCCTGCCATGCTACAGTTTAGATAAAGTATCTGGACGGCAGGGCTCACCATCCATCTTGTTCAGCAGTTACACACGAAGGATAAAAATTACTCCCCAAAGAGTTGGCCTCCTGAATCACCTCCACACTAGACCTCACGTGCTTGAGAGTTTGCTCTCTATGAAGCACAGGCAGAGTTTGGGAGGATTTACTTCTGCAGGCCATTCTCTGTGTGCACCCCCACTTAAAAACCATGGTGTGATGAAAAAAACTGCATGAAATCTCAAGTCAATGCAGCTTGAGGGCATCTAGTCACTATTTCATGATTTGGCCCATCTCTGTTTTGCACAGAAGCACAGCCCAGCAAGAACCATCCACTGCAACCAGGTGATGCAGGATGTGGATGCAAATTTGGAAATTATTCAGGAGACAAAACTCTGTGAAAAGGAAACTAACCCAAATTTTATATACACCATATACCTTCCTCAGATTTTCTTCTCCTTTGAGCTGACACCTCGATCTCAAAAACGGTGGATGAGATCTACCACAAACAGCAAACTCCTTTTTAATTCAGCTAGATTGTACTTCAACCTGAACCATGAACTCATTATCAGCAACATTTGCAAGTTTAATGATGAGTGAGTTTTAATTTGTCCATTCATATTAGTCATCAAAGTCTTAGGCCTACAACCTTAAGAATGTTTCTCATTGTATTACTAAATTTAATATAACCTCTTTAGGTTCATGAAATGTGTTCAGTTACAGGAATATATTAAGAGTATTAAGGTGTTGACAATTCAGCTTGCTGGAAGAATGCTTAAAAATTTCTAGCATTTCCAGAGATTAGCATAATTCATTAAAAACTTGCAATAAAAACAATAATTACATGCATCTTTAATTAATATATCAGAAAAAAAGATATTAAAAAGAATGGAACCAAATATAAGGCCTACCAAAGTTTATCAGAGAAGCACAGATTCTAAAGATGGGAAATATCTGTTAGATTTTGTGACTTCATTAAACTGTAAAAATGTTGATTAGAAGAGGCTTCTAAGGGTCATCTTGGTCAGACCAGCTGGTTTTTTTTACTGTGGTTTTCAGTGTCTCAAACAATAAAGCTTGAGCCACTTCCTATGAAAGAATATTCTCTTTCAATTTGCCCAAAGTCAAGTCGAGCTGCCTGATCCATGGGTTCTTAGGAGGAAGCAGGATATTTTTCTAGGAAGGTAGGATTTCCTGTGGATTTCCTGTGGTCTCCTCACTAGAAAGGGGCAGCAAAGCAGCACTGAAGAAAAGCATGCCAGACATCTATTTTTTCACCGATCATCACCACAGTGGTGGTACTTATGAGCTGTCCAAAAGGTAGATAGTATTTTAGCTAGTATGACAAACCCACTTCCCGCTGGAGCAGAAAGCCAAACTGTCAGTGCTTGAGACTGAACATGGACACAGCCCCTTAAAGGAAATATATGCTGATGTGTTTGCACACATGCACCCATTTGCCTTGTATGTGTTCCTATATCTCATTACTTACTTTGCTGCATAAATTCTGGAATAACTTCTGTTTGTATTACCTTACTAGGAAAAAAACCCTACAAACCAAATGCTCTTATATTCTTGATTAATATTCTTACTTATACAGGATTTTCTCATTTACATCTTTTGAAGTTCTCATTTACATCTTTTGAAGTCTCCCTGTATTACATTAATAGGGAATATGGTATAATTTTTCTCAGATACTGATGATCAGAGTGAAACCCAAACTATCAAATCACAGATCTCTCAACTGTTTTTGCTCTGAGTTGCATCTTAAGAACTTCTCTAACATGGACTTTTTTTTCACTGTTCCAGCAAGTGCAGCATATCTGCATCAGGAATTTGCATAACAACAATAAAACTGAGGCAAGAGATTCACAACACAGACAAAGCCTGCATACTGAAGAAGCTGTTTTGATGGGAAGGATTTCACTCTGGAAAAAAATAGCAGCCAACTTTGGAAATGGTTTTGATCAGTGAAGTTGGTGGAGTCAAAAATGAATGTTCCATAGTTTGATCTTGCAACAGCTGTGCACAACAGCCCAGGCTCTTGCTCCCTGCTGACCTGTCCCGACATTGCATTAGCTGAAATGCTTGACTTGATGAAGCTTAATCTTTCGTAAACTTCTCTAAATATTTATGTTTGCACAAAAAGCATCGATCATCCTGTAACAAAAGTGAGATGGATGTTCTTGGCAGTTTGAAGAAAGCACACGGTCAAGCAGGACAGACTAGAGGAGGGAGGGCAATGAACCAGAAGGATAAAAGAGGAATGGAGAGTGCTTCTCTATGCTACTACAAGAAAGACCTCTTCAGGGTCTGATTCTATACTGTATTACTCACTTAGAGGCTTCCCCCAAGCTGGTAGAAGTTTTGGAGATTAAAGTAACCCAGTATTTGAATGAAAAGGCCATTTGATCTGCTCTCCTTTGGGACAATGGAGAAGAGAGCTTCTATTCTTGTCTTGTGACTGTAGATAGCACAGGCCTCTCTTGAAGAAAGAGAGGCCCTAATGCCCGGTGGCTGATGGAGAGCAACCACAGAAAACTCTTCTAACTGCAACAGTACTTCTCAACTCACTATCACATACTGGAGTAGGATCAGAAAGTGTAGGGCTATGGACCTGAGAGTGAAGTGCAAAAAGTCATTCAAAAGGACAGGCCTTCCCAGAGAGCAACTCTTTTCACTTTAGCTGTAGTCTCTTATCTTACCTGTTTCACAGCCTCTCAGCAAACATTATGGAAAGAATACCTCCTAGAAAATGGACAGGTTTAATCCCTTTTGGAGTCTTGTCTGGCTACTCCCCAAGAGGTTTCTGAACAAGCAGCGCCAAGGCCATCAAAGTCAGAGACCACATTAACTGTGCCCAATATATTTTTGCACAAAAAACTTTCCTCACCAAGACTTCATCTGGAGAGGTGGTTATTCCAGAATCAGCTACTTTTACCAATGGAAAATGTTATGCTAACATATCACAGGGGCAAAAGCCATGATGCTAATACAAGACTTTACTCCTTGCCTGGCCATCTCTTCAGTTGCTGAGGATCGAGACTGGGATACAGGTATGGTCATAATGGGTTAGCTTCGTTTTTTAATAAAAATATGTGCACTTTTGATGTGCAAGTTTTGCAGTCAGGCTTGCGTGCTGTAAGGGTTGAGGTCAACAAAGAAATGAATGAAAATGCGGCAAGAGTAAATAAGAAATAATGATAACTCTGAATTTATGTTATTGTTGTTTGAGAGAATTGTTATTTGTCTATAGCATATGCTCAAGATACAGACTTTATTTTGTTACCAGTCTTGCCATTTGGCAGGTTACCACCTAACATAAACCCAAAACACAACTATTTAACTTCCAAGTATCACAGACAACACAACATTCCAAAATAATACAGTTCATTAAGCATGTTTAAAATCTGATATGGGAATAGTTAGGACAGGATATGTCTGATAAAGATGAGGCCAGGTTTCCACCTCTTTTTACAGGTTGTGATCTGGCTCAACCCATTGGAGAGTAATTTGTGTCAAGACATAATAGGCTATTCAAATGCTGCCTAAGGCAGGGAACGGAACTGCCGGCCTGTATTCAGTTCTTTAAGGACACGTATCCACATTAAAAAGAAAATGTATAGGAGCATTTTCATTAGCCTCTTCCCAAGCCAGTCTCCAGCAGTTGGAGTAAAAGTTGAGAAAGAAATCTTCCATTTTAAATGGTTTGTATTCCAAGTTCTGGCCTCTATTGTGGTCTGGAAAGATGTAAACTGAGAAATAATACCCTATATGGGTCTGGTTGCTTTGTTCTCTACTGTCAAATAAACATTTGCTTTAACAACAACGAATTGGACTTACTGTGCCCTTAAAGAAGCATGTGGAACTCACGGTGAATCTCTTGGACATTGTGCCAGGTCTGTATTTGGCTTTCAAGCATAAGGTCACCTACCTTCTCAAAAGGTCATATGGAGTTAAATAATACACAACAATTTTAAGAGATTGGGATTTCCTTCCCCGATCTTTCACAAATGTGATTAGAATGTGTTATCTTGCATATGGAATTCCAAGAAGTAGGTCAAAACTTGCTGGAAAACAAAAACCTTAGAGAAATTTCTATGGAGTTCAACCCACTCTCAGCCACTGTTAAATTCAGCAGACTTTTCTATAGAGAGAATAACTATTAAACTCTCTTTAGCATTTCCCTCCAGCTCCAATTTTTTATCACACATTTTTAGTTTCTTCTCCCTAATGCACGGTTCTACAGTTGAGGTTCAGCAGAAGTCAAACAAGCTAAATGGGAAGAGATGAATCACAGAGAGCAAAGGCAGTGAATACAATCTACTGGATAGACTGGTGAAGTCCATGAGGTGGAGGTTTGAGTATCTGGGAGATTTGGGTGCAGTATCGTGCTACTAGGCTTCCTGTGTGTCTTTGATGAGTCACTTAGTGTTGGATTCAGCTAAATAAATGCAAGTATTTATAGTGCAGGAGACAACATTTTGAATAATTGTCTAGGTTTACTTGGCAGTCAATAGAGAGAAGCAGGGACTTAATGATCAAAAGAGATCAGATGAAATCACATCCTGAAAAGTGCACATTTTTCTTTTCTGACTATGAAGAAAGCCTAAGATAACTTGCTGAAATGAATTCATTTTTACTGTATAATTTTGAAAAATACTTAAATAGAGTAGTATTGTGGACAGATTTTTAATGGCATTACAAAAGGGATGTTCACTGATAAATGCCATGGGAACCTTAACAAAACTATTGAAATTTCATTTTTTTTTCAAAAGAACTGTTATCCTTGAAACATCTACATGATTAAAAAAATACTCCAAGGTGTTGGGAGTAATCCACTTATCAGGATTTTCCAGCTCTGGTAAATTAGGCATTTTTCTACTTCCTTCCCAACCTGAACTATTCTTATTTGATTTTAACTATCTTGTGGGAATACTGTGAGAATTAACACAGAAAAAATATGAAATTATCTCATACTGCAGTAATGAACAGACAAATCGTCTGAAATGTATCCAGTAATACATGATATCAGGTGGCCTACAACTGAAGTCTCCTTTAGCTCAGATTGAAGCATTTTGGTCTTGAAGATTGGTGCTCTTTATCTGATGACTATAGTGTCTTTACAGACTCAGTTCCTGACTAGGACAATGTAGTGGTTTGAACCTTGTTTTCCCCCAGAGGCTGAAAAAGTGGTAACCCCCAGGGGTGGAGACCCCTGGAAGTTTTGAAGTTCTGCCCAATGAGCGCTCCTGCAGAAATGAAAACATATCACAAGCACCGGAAGAGAAGAGTTGTAGTTTGAGTTTTAGAAGAAGTAGCCATGTTGTGGTAGAGCCACGAGGAAAGGGGCCCGGAGCCCCTCGGGGCCTCTGGGGCCCCCCAGCCCCAGTTGGGGGCTACAGAGACAGAGCAGAAGCGGCGGCAGTGTCCAGAGACTCTGGATAAGAGCCAGGACAGATAAGAACTGAACCGGAGGAAGCAGCAGAAAGTAGCAGCAGAACTACGGAGTTCTGGGGGTAGGAACTGATACCAGACCCCCCAAACTCCTTTGAGATCTCCTGGAGAGGAGGAAGATGATGGACTCTTACTTGAAAGAGCCTTGAAGTGCAACATGCACTGCAGAGAGGAGCTGAGAAGCTCAGTCGTCCTGAAAACAGAGCCAGGACGGTGTGGGAGGTTGGCCTTGGGGGCCCTCCCTTGCTGCAAGCTACAAAGAAGCTCGCAGCCTGAGACAGGGCACAGAGGCCCTGCAAGGAGCTTCAATCTCCTGGAGATACCAGACCGTCACGAAGACCCCCTGTGTCTTCATGATATGATGTGGTGAAACGGCCTTTGTCTGGGGTTACGAAGCCCACAGAAGACCCCTTTGCCTGCGTCAAGGGGCCGAGGGAGATACCCCCCTCATGAGTGCTGGCAGAGATCCAGCTATCAGCTCCTGCATGCATGAGATGAGGAGAACCTGCTGCCTTAGAAGAAGCTGCCGCCCTGAGAGACTGGAAAGGATCTGTCCTTCTTTCCCTCCTGGACTTTTATTTGGAGGGGAGAGGAGATCTGATCCATTGTAAATACTATATGTCATAGTAGAGATAGTTGTGATCGTGTGTATAATGTGTTATAGTATTTATTTGTACAGTCATTGTAATATATTCCCTTTCCCCCATTCTGAGTCTGGTTGTGTTTTGTCTGGAAAAACCCATCTCACATTAGGTTGAGATGTGGGAGGGGGGATGGAGCTAGAGAATTGGATTTTGGGGCTATCTCAAACTATGACAGACAAATATATACAACACAATGACTATGAAGATGCATAAGAAGAACAATCTTCCTATTACAAGTGCAGATATACATGAAATACAGGCACACACCAATTCTTGATTAAACTTGCAACCCTGGACTCAAACCACTAGTCAGAGTAACGCTAAATTTTTTGTTAATTCTGGTGCAAACTGCAATAGTTTATGAGGGGTGGCGAGTAGAAAGAGCACATTAAAAACTATTAAAGCAAGGGGTTAAAAAAAACAGAACAAAAGCAGAACTGTCTGGTCACAAAAAAATACAAACAGTTGGCCAGCCTTACTCACATAGCAGCACTCTACAAATACTCAAACACATCTGTGAACTTGAACACAGTCTCAAAATGAGTCACATCATTAAAGGACAAAGAACTCAGCTATATTGCTCTAAGCTACAAAAAATAGGAGCAGGAACATTTTCATCAACATCTTACTTGGCATGGTTTACAGGTGTGCCATTGGCCTTTACAATTCAGAAGAGCTGTAAGGTCCATTACTGATCCTTTCTGCTGGTGAACAGGCAAAAGAGGAACACTTGCTTGTCATTCACCAAGGAACTAACTCCCAGCCTGTCTGGAGCTAGTGCCCAGAAGAAATTATTACTCTTAGAAGGGTAAGTATTCTTGTTTCTTTATGATGATGCTATGTCACCGCTAAAAACTGTTATAAAACAACATGCAATAGTAAGGGACAGTATGCATGACTGCTTTGAAAAAAAATTAATTTATTCAGGCTTTCATGTTACTCTTCACTACAGTTCAGGTTTGATTCCCAGGTCAGTATCATTCCCTGTGCACTCCGTTCTGAACCACTCACAAACTCTCTGTGAGTGGCTTGGGTGACTCCCACCAGAGACCCTCCAAGTGATGCCCCCACCCACCACCACTGCAGCCCACTCACCAGAGCTGCCTGGCACCTGCTGCAGCACATCAGCATTCACAGGGAAGCCCTAGTGTGACAATCCTAATGTGATGGCAACCCATCATTCATGCATTTCCATAACAGGATACAGTTAGGCCCCACATCCCTGTGTCCCAGCTTTCCACCTTTAAAATGCAGGTAAGGTCATCTTCCTTTTTCATGGAGTTAGTGGAGTATAAGAGCACTGAAAAGACTATGAAATGCTCAGATACTATGATATTAGGCTCCAAAAAGGAGGAAGGACTATCTGATCAGGATACTATTAAAGAATTATAAATACTTACTAAATTACTCCAGTTTCCTTATTGCTGTACTCAGCTGCTTCACAAACTAGAAAAAAAGGTTTCTGATGTTTTACTAGTTCGAGTGTGAAATAAAATCTCCAGCTGCACTAAGAAGATAAACTGCTTAAGCAAAACATATTTGCAACCATTTCCTCACCGTTTCTTGATCCAAATAAAACAGCACCACAGCACAGTAAGTAGAAAATACAAATCCTGGAGCATTTGCATGTTGATTTAAAAGAACTGTACCATCTTTAATATGCATATTAAAGGAAAAATATCACGTTTCATCTCAAAATGTGAGGCAGAGTGGACAAAAGGCTGTAATAAGAGATAATCACATTACCAGATTAGTCAGTTTAGGAAAAATACCCATCTGCTGTTTACAAATCACTCGTAGGGTTTGGTAATTATCATTTTGCCTGTGAGAGGAATACTGGCCTGCTTGCACATTTTGTGTCCTCTCATTAATTAAATCAAGCATCAGCTAAGGGTTCAACCAGCTTGTACTTCACCAAGTGGAGTCTTGCTGCTATTATTTCAGGGAAAAACATGTTGTAATGAGGTTCATTATCTCAATGGCATTTTACAGGCAGAGTATTAATAGGGAAAGGGACTAATGTAAGGTCATTATGGAATCAAGGCAAATACAAATTAGTTTAAATGCTACTGTTCACAGCACAGAGCATCAGTGAAGGCATTGAAGGAGAGGCTGATGCAACTGAATGAGGCAGAGAAAAGATGGCAAAAGAGAAATTCTACAGAGATGATATGACAAGATTTAGAAACAACGTGGACAGAGGAATAAGAGGTGGAGGGCAGAGAGAAAAGGAGTATCAAAAAGGGCACCAGACAACGGCAACTGGTCTTGTGCCTATGCCAACAGAGAAGCAAACTGAGAGAAGAACTGCAATATTAAACAACTTGAAATGTAACTTTTGTCCCTTTTACACAGCGGCTTAATCTGATTTAAATACCTAACTATCTTCCTGGGATGAGGAAAGAGTGCAGGCATGCATGTATGTACTGGAGTGATCTGATGGGAAAGCTGGTAAGCAACCCTGGCACACTTAGAACTGCTCCCAAAAGAAAGGGTGAGAGTACAATGGGGACCAGGCTTTGTTGCATAAATGGTTAATAGCCTTGTGCATACAGTCTTCTTCAGTAACTCAGCTGGGCTACCAAAACACATATGAATGCTGTAAATCCAAGCTCTGCTTATTTATGTAGACTCCAGCTTCAATTTTTAAAGTTATACAAAAACACACAGATAAAATAAAAAAAAAGTTACACAAAGCACCTGACAATCCCATGCTGGGCTCCAGTTTCATGGACAAATATTTAAAAAGGGATACTAAAACTGCATACTTATCTCTTCAGCTGTACACTTTTATTACATCCATGGCTATGACTTAGGTCATTTGCAGATGTACATATTTCAGTGCCTAAGTACTGTTACCACACACTAGTACCTGTTTAAAACAGATTTACAGCAGTCTACTGGAAATCTGACCCAGGAAAAGGCCCATTACATTTAGTGGTTTTGTAAACTACTAAGAAGCCTCTGGTTCATGTCCCTCAAAGATTCGCAAGCCAATCTCCAACGAACAAGCTGCTAACTCATTATCACACATTCTCTTTTCTATGAAGGGAATAATTGTTTACAATCACTGTACTAAACAGAAGCATATATTATTTATACACACTGACCGAAAATATGTATCTTTTAAGAATGAGAATAAACAAAACACAGAAAATCCATCTGGACGCAAAGAAACTCCTTTGCAACATTGTTTGAAGACTCCTTTATTTCAATGATGTCAAACTACTGTACCAATCCCTTTTGCAGAGATTTACAATGGATAATGTGTTTTTGTATAATAAAAGTGCATGTGGGGTAAGTTAGTTTGTTCTCAGCTGACCAGGATCTTGATGAGCTTATTACATCTTCACAGCAGCAAAAATCAGAAGTTCAGTCAAAGCTGATCCACAGTCTACTGCAGTCCAGAAGGATTTCCAGAGTAGGATTCATCCAAACATATGAGACTCTCTGAGGTATCTGTCTAGACTTGTGTCCAGCTGACAGAGAAATGGTTGCTTTTAGGTTGTACTTTGTTTCAGACAACAACAGGCCTCTAAAACAGGACTTAGTAAGTCTGCCCCTTTCTGCTGACTGTCAAGTCTGTGCTGATTAGCTCAGATACAGATCAGTTCTTCCTTCCCTCATACCTCAATGATTCCTTTAGCATCAGATGAAGCACACATGCATTTCAAAAGATATACACTGCATTATACTGGATATTTGCAGGCCAGCCCTTGACTGACCTACCTTTTTTCACTATGGATTTTCTAAAGTCTCCAACAGACAATGTGAGGTGCTCCCTCAGGTTCGGTTTTCTGGCCTGATATATACTTGTACCAACTATTGCAACAACCTTCTGCAGGGACATTCTTACCCTGCCTGGCTACTGCCACGATCTGCTACTACAAATCAGGGAAATCAGGGCTCTTGGATGTGAAACTGGAAGAGCAAAACCACAACGCTGTGTCAGACAGCTTGCTAAACTTTCACACTGGGGGAAGCTTTAACAAGTATGAGACAACACCAGTTTCTTCAGCCTCTTAATTCAAAATACATTTCACTCGTTAGCCCAATCCTGGAAGTATTTGACCCTTAGATCACCTTACAAGAAACTTCCAAGACAACTTAAAACTGAGCCCAACTGCAGCGCTCACCACCACGTTCCTGCAGACTGCAAGACATGGCCCTGCAGCCTTTTTACTCTGCCTCAACTATGTAAAGGGAGATTTACATCAAGTGCTCTTGGTTCTCATCTTCAACCACCTTATTCACAAAAACTCTATTGAAAATAATGGTACATGATGATCAAGGAAGCCAGTTGAAAGGAATTATTTTTGTTTAATCCATTTCTGTGCAGAAGCCTCCAAGATTTTTAAGTATTGAGTATAGCAGTTTTAGAGTAAATTCACTGCTCTAGCCTCCATTCTACAAATATTTTTTTAACATATACACAAAAAGGTAAAAGGTCAAACTGAGATTACAAAGTTCCTGACAGTAATTTTCATTGACCTGTGGCTATTTGAACATTTTCCTGTACTGGCTGAAAACGATTATAACAAATCTACATGGCAACTTAACAGGTAGAGGTTGTGTTGTTTTGTTTTTTTAAATAAAAGATGATCCAAATGGCTTTACTGAAAAACAGTTTGCTGGACACTGTAAATGGACAAGGTGGAGAGAGAAGACAAACTTGTATCTACTTTCTTACTGAATGGACATAAGTGATTACAGAACTGTACTTACAAAAAGACCAGAACACAGATCTTTATAGTGCAACATCCCAACCTCTCTCATAAGGTTATTCCCAATGAGCTGGAGTAGTTAAAGGTTACTATACAGTAAACTGTGTGAGATTGTTCCTACACTCAGAGCAGCCACAAAGCCGTCTGGGGCTCCTAGAAGAGACTAACCTCCCATCCAGAGAAAGTGAATGGCCACAGATTAAATGAGTTATTCCTATTCTACTTTAACATTCATTTCAGATATAGCTTCAGTTAGTAACCTGAACAAATAAAAATGAACAGCAGAATACAATGCCAAATTCCACCCATGCATAATCAAATATTTTTAATATCAAGCTAATAAAAGAAAAATGCCTTTTGATGCCCTATATGGTGGATGCTATCACACTGATAGTCAAAACCACCAGCTGGCTCCATTGGGCTGCAAAGCCAGTGAAATCTTTAATGCAGTTGGAAGACAAAATTCTGAAGAAGAATCTGATGCAACATTATAATCACCAATAATTTTTTTGCCACATAAAAAATTGGAAACTCACTTGAATTCAGCAATCACATACGAAACACAGACACCAAGCAACAGTTACTCCTGTTCCTTTACAGATAAGGCATTTAATTGTGGTTCTCAGGGAGTCCTAGGCCATTATGTCCACAGCAGATTATAGCCTTTATAGAGGGTCTTACTTTAAAACCCTAGCCAACCAATCATATCTGCCTCACTTGTAACTACAGTGATGTTTTATAAATAATAGCATAAAGACAACTGAATAGTAAGTGAAGTAATTCAATCAATCAGTAACAACAAGTTAAAATTAATATTATGGACAATAGAAAAACAGACAACACAAGAACCAGAAGATGATCAGTGAAAGCCAAAGAGGAAAGCTGAAACCACAGCTTTTTTTAAAGTGTTACTTTAAAGAAGTGTTTAACCAAATGCACAGGTCCAGCACTCATTTGTTTCCCCATTTGCCCTGTCATAAATGATGAGCAATGCCACAGTGTTTCCAAGACACCATGGGAGGTAAAGTTTCTGTAATTTAAGCCAATACTGCAAGGAAAAAAATCTTTAATGTAAAACACAATGAAAAGTTGATTATGAATTTGCCACAAATTTTGCTTTTTTTGTATTCTTAAATTTATTTACATTTAAAACTGTTATTTTTCATTGCTAACTACATAGCAGGGTTCTGCTATGCCAGAGTTCCAGTTTGCTTTGTTAAAAGCTCAGTTTTCTCAAAAACATTATTTTTGGACTGTTTTTTCTAATTTGTTTTCAATGTTCAAAATGTTTCTTTACCCACAAAGGCTGAGTAAACTGACATCTGCTACCCTTGAATTTTCTCCAGAAGTTATAACCGAAGCTTTTTGTATAGGGCAATATCAAAATTCTTTGTCTTCATAGAACTCCTTATGTTTATGAAGATTAACACGGATATCATCCGTGAGTTTGCATTAAACTATGTTACTGGATCCACCTGAAAAGTGAAGTAAAATAAGAACTACATCTCTGCACAGCAACTATATCTTAACTTCCAGTTATATTGAATAGTGAGTAAAGCTGGGTGACATATAACACTGCTGTGTAAATAGCCTTCATTGGGAGGTAAGAGTAAAGAGAAGTAAAAAATCCACATCAGCTTTCATTTCTGTAACTACTTCTATGCCAACAAGCTGTATGTTTTAAGGGCACCGAAGGTTGATTAGGTGCAATTATAACTAAGATTCCTCAAAGTACAGAGAGCAGAACAACAATCTAAGCCATTTTTCTTGCAGTTAAGGGTACTGAAAATAGAACTAATCTTTTGTGCCAAGGCTGCAAGTTAGCCCAGTGTGACATATACCAAATACGATAACTATTATAGGAAATGCACAACATTATTTCCAAATATTAACAAGGAAAAAATATATATGTTTACATGTATATGCTGGGTTTTATCAGGAGTAAAATCAGAAGAAAAAAAATTTTTTTTACAGAAGTTCATCCAAAGACCTAAGAAGTTGATCACATATTAGCAGTGCCTATCAGCCAAGCTAGCTACTGAATATCCCTCCCTCAGAAGTCACCAATAAAAGACACAATAATCCCTTGCAGTATTTTCTTCACCAAAAAACAAGCAAATCAAGTTACTCCCCATCCTACCTGAAAACCTCCTGCCTTGCCTTCCAGTCATCCCATCACAAATATTTGGGTGGCAAACTGAGTCTGGGAGAGTGCTGAGAGGAGCAGCAGGCCTGGGCTGGGCAGGAGCCAGGGTGGGATGCAGCTGCACATTCCTGGGGTCCTCATCAGCATTATGAAGGCCATGATGGGGAGATCAGCAGAGCTGCCACTCCTCAATCCATCATCAGCTCCTCCACCTTGGAGAGGCATTGCCCCAAAAAGGCCTCCAGCTGCTCTGCTGTTGGGAAGTTGTAACCAGTCTTTTAAATCCTGACTTGAAAGTAAGTCACAGTAAGTAAGGTGGCTGTTCCCACAGCGTATAACACCCTGGAGAAACGGCATTAATGAAAGGAGCAGGGCTGTGTTGTAATTGTGGCCAGCTCTGGAAGAGACATAAGGCAAAACACACAGGGCACATTCCAACAGTGCGGCCTCAAAGGGACGATGGAAGGATTTGGGTGGCAAAGAGTCATCCTAAATGAAGCTGACAAACTCCCAGCTCGTTGCAGCCACACAACCGTTCAACACTTCAGGGTAACACCTTGGCTATTATAATTACCACAGAAATTCTGGGCAAAGGCACGAAACAGGTTTGTAACCCATATGAACACTGCAGACAGATACCAGAGGAACTCTCAGACTTGGTCTCACAACCCCTTCCCAGCCTGCTCTGGGATTTAAGGAAAACCCTACTGGTCTAAACAGGGGCTGTTCACCACCTCCTAATCTGTGCATGAAAACTGCAAGCCCCAAATCAAGCCTGTTATAATGTCTACCTGCATTATTTCTCCAACTATGCAAGACTGGAGACATGCACCAAATCTAAATTATTTTATGGATAAAGTCAGAAGCAATAAACTTAATCACAGTATCAAAAATTCAGGTTAGATATCTGGAGAATCCTTCCCTTGAAAGGATAGAGAAATGCCAGAATAGATGCCACTTAATGTGTAACCAGCTTTTATCCTACTACCCTTCAACTGCCCTTTTTTTGTTTTATTCTATCTGGTATTGCATTCTTCTGTTGTGTTTTTAAAGGGCCCACAGTATGTACACATGGCTGTAAAGACAATGAATACTATTAATAAATGGTGATCATTACAAGATTTATAACAGATATTCATAATCCTCCCTACAAGTATAGGGCCCAGATCTTAAAAGCCCCTCCCTTTATTAATAGGCATAGTTCTGATTTATGCTTTTTGCTCCACTACTAGCAACATATGTAGATGTTTGAGAAGAAATTGCTCTCAGTTTTGCAGGATCAGGCCCTAAAAACAGAGGATACAGATGGTGAACACAAGATGCACACTGAGGGAAAACAACTCTTGTTTCCCCTGCTGGCAGAATGCCAGTTAGTTAGAGCCTGCTAATGGTGGTACAAGAGGAAGAACCGTCATGCATATATGCCAAATTTACTCATATAAAGAGTGAATTGGGCATCAATATCTGTTGCAGTTAATCAACAAAATAAGGTAAGTGGGGCAACAAATTATGTCCCTTTTAATCAACTAATACTGTCATCTCCTTTATAAACAGTGAGAGTTTCTAAATTTGTTATTAGTAAGTTTGAAGCAGTAAAAGAAGATAGAAACATCCTGTTAACAAAATACTGGCTAGACTATCAAAGAACTTGCTACAGACTTTAGAGCAGCATCAAAACACATAAATACCATTACTGCATGAAGAAAAGTCAAGGACGAAGAGAAGATTCATCACATGGTCTTTAAGAATTATTTGAAGAAGAAAAAATTATTAGATCCTGATTGTGGATTTCAAACAGTATGACTCCACTATACTGGACTCCACTATACTGATGAAGGCACAAAAGTTTGAAGACTTAGGCCTTTATTTACTTGCTGCTTAACTGCATCAGTCTAGACAACAACCAGGTTATTTCACCTCATTATAAATAATAATATAACATATAATGAGGTGTTATTTCACCTCATTATAAAAGAGAGAAGAAGGAAAATCAGCAGGATTTCACCAGCTTATCTTCCTTCAGAATGCAAGTCTTCTCTGAAAAAAGATAAATGCCACCAACTCTTTTGGTATTCAGAAGGTGGCACCTGGACCATGTACCCCTGATGTGAACATCTGCAGGGGAAAATTCTCAATGTTTCTGATACAGCATCCCAGCCAGACGAGCTCCAGTACTGTATCCATTTACATTTTAGCACTCCTCAGTGTGAAAGAGCTCAGTTCCAGACTATAATCACTTCCAGGGAAGTGATTGTTCCCCTGTACTCAGCACTGGTGAGGCCACACCTCGAGTACTGTGTCCAGTTCTGGGCCCCTCAGTTCAGGAAAGATACTGAGGTCCTGGAGCAGGTCCAGAGAAGAGCAACAAGGCTGGTGAAGGGACTCAAGCACAAGTCCTATGAGGAGAGGCTGAGGGAGCTGGGGTTGTTCAGCCTGGAGAAGAGGAGGCTCAGGGGAGACCTCATCACTCTCTACAACTCTCTGAAAGGTTGTAGCCAGATGAGGGTTGGTCTCTTCTCCCAGCCGACTATCAGTAAAACAAGAGGACATGGTCTTAAGCTGTGCCAGCGGGCGTTTAGGTTAGATTTTAGGAAGAAATTCTTTACTGAGAGGGTAATTGGGCATTGGAATGGGCTGCCCAGGGAAGTGGTGGATTCTCCATCCCTGGAAGTTTTTAGGATGAGACTGGATGTAGCACCTAGTGCTTTGGTCTAGTAACCACGGCGGTAGTGGATCAAGGGTTGGACTTGATGATCTCGGAGGTCCCTTCCAACCCAGCTGATTTTATTCTATTCTATTCTATTCTATTCTATTCTATTCTATTCTATAATGCTACACAAAGAGCAACCATAAACAAACTGAATTAAAAATTACCTAGGTATTTAAAGAAACTTTTCCTAAAGTGATACAGGTCTGAACACATGGTTACTTAAACAGCAACAAAAAATCCCAAATGTTTATATAGAAAATGACTAAGAAAATCTAGGTTTTCATCCAGCTTTGAAAGCTCCTTGCACAGGATGCCAGAAGACGCTGCAATCTGTACAAAAATATTTCATTAATATAGAGACTTATAAAATCCAGTAATTCAAAACTAATTCAACTGAAACCCCAATGAGAAGCTGCATGGTTCAACTGGTTTATAAAAGACTAAGAACCTTCAGTAACCCAGTGGAAAATGATTTCCCCAAAAAACCCCTATTTAACTACAGAAGGTGAAAACAAAAACCTTTGGTTATAAATGCATAAGGTAATTGCCTGAGGAACAGCCCAGCATTGCATTAGTTCTGCAATGTCCCTTCATTTTGCTTTCTCTCTCTGTGAAAGGGAAATTAAATTCCCTTCAAAGTTTCCAGTGACACAGAAAGACATTTCAACAGTCCAAATACAGGATTTACTCCACTGACCACTAATGCCAAGGGTCCCAAAACCACTCACTCTGAAAGAAGATGAGTTTTGCAATTTGTAGCTGCATCTATAAAGCAATGAAAAGTTAATGGTTTCCTTTTGACTGCCATAGAAAGGGCTGCTTTGTATATTTCTTTCCTCGGGGAATCCAATGCTATAATTTTCCATTGGAAAGTTTCTGTATTCCTGCATTGCTAAAGTGACTGCAATGCTGACCTAATCTGGGTCATCAAAAATCTAGGATTAATCACATGTCTAAAACAAACAAACAATTAATTGTTACATAAATTTACTTGCTTATCTGTAATTATTTCTATCAAATACTATGCAGTATTCTTCAAAACGTTAAAACACACAGGCTGTGACTTCTGCATTTATCTATAAAAAATGAAAAAGTAATTTACATTTCACTTTTTTTATTGTTATTATCAACAGGATACGCACTATGAACATCATCCACTGCAAGTAACAACAGAAACATTAATCTAGCCTCAGAAAGCCCTGCAAGTTGGGTAAGTATTAACCTCAGATGCTGTGAGGTTAAGCTGCTTGCCTATGGTCACACAGTGAACTTGACAGGACCAGAAATAAAGCCCAAATTTCCTGATTCCCCAGCCCTATCATAAGGCAACACTGATGTAATTGCTAAATTTTAATTCAGTGGTCTGTACTATTCATGTTTCTAAATCTCCAGAGCTTGTAACAGAGGGTATTTATGCTTTACTTCAGGTTCAAAAGTACAAAGTACACTAAAAGCTGTTTTTAGGCTAATGGAAGTGAAATGGCCCATCTCAAAACACCATGCTGTTTAGAGCATGCTAACGCTTACAGAACTGTATGGAAATGTTAAGTACACAGCTCTCGGGTTCGATTACCCCTGTCATCAGAGCCGGCAACGCAGTGCTCAGACCAGCTTTGCACAGCATGGCCTGGGACATTTCTATACAGCTCCTCTTTATGTAACCTTGACCCTGCCCTTGCAGGCAGAGCTAGAAATGCCACCATGAGAGGTCAGTCCCATTAGATTCAGCATATGCTCACTAGGTGTGATAAGTCTCCAGTGTGTGTTGGCAGGAAGTTACCTACCCTGCACTTATAGGATATTCTGGTTCCCGAAAGATCAAACAGTAAGTCATTAGAGGAACTGCTAGAGGACTCCACTGCCTGATCCCCAGTCCCATTTCTGCTGATGCAACTGTGTGCCCAACATATCTCTCTGGAAGAACCTCAAATTGGTTTTATTTCAGAGGTCCAAAGAACCTCTGAGAGAGCCAAGAAAGGTGCAGGTACCCATCCTTTGGGAATTCATCATTTGCACAAGTCACAGAAGAAGCATGGAGAAGCATGCATGCCTCAGACCACCATACAAGTGGACAATCCTTTCTGTGTCCAGAAAATACCTCCAATACTCACCCAAACCCAAAGTCTGCCATTCCAGAACATTTTTCACATGAAAAATACAAGCTAAAAATTTCTCTTTACCTTCACTGTCTTCATTATGCCTTCCTCTCTCCAGCTAACTGTCTCTGCCCCACATTTTCATTAAAACTTTTCCCCTGACTTGCATTCTTTATTGGTCTTACTGGTCCTAGCCATTTTGCGGGTTAAGCAACATCTGCTCAGATAATCAGAAGAGAAGAGATTAACAAGTCAGAGAACAGTCATTACCTGCACACAGTCTGAAAATAGCCATCTCCACAAATCCAAGGGACAGAACCATCAAATACAGTAATCCTAGAGGGAGGTAGTATTTGCATAGAAAGAGTATTTTAATCTTACAATTATAGAACCCGTAGTGAAATAGGTTTCTCTAGTTCCAAAAACATTGACTGCGGTATTTCAGGAAATAAACAGTGAAATCACTGCTTGCAATGCCAGCAAATGTAAATTTTGTCATACTTCTAATGATTAACCAGTTGTAGAATAAGAGACTGCTTAGTATGAGTGAACAAAAATGTGGATAGAGCCTTCCCAAATCTTCGTTCCCTAAGCCTAGTCATGAACATGAACAGTATGAGTGAAAGAAAAACCAGAACATTTAGACAGTAGCAGCTTATGCTCTTACTGATAATCACCTCTTCATGAACTTCTGTGACTACCTGCATGTACAGTAGCATACATGTGTTTAATACTGCAGACTGAGGCATCCACTTATCCCGGTTACTTAGATAATGCTAAAATAAAGACGTCCCTTCCCATCTTCTATTTCTGAGTTGATGTAACATAGTATGGAATATCTTATTGGTAAAATATATGTCAGGTGATCTATCCTAGTTCTGTTTCTCTCTCAGAGAGGGTAACAAACCCATTACAGTCTCCACCCCTTATTCCATACTATTTTATGTCACACATATCCTGTAGTTGCCTATATCCCCCGCTTATACAGGTCTTGTCTTCTACGGTTGCCTCAATGTTGAGCACCAGCATCGGTTTAGTTTGGGTCTTCATTTAGTGACTTTTCCTGCAACAGACGTGCTTTCTTGAAGACCTCTGCCAACTGTAATGTAAGAACACTTTTTAACATCTACTAGGCTTCTAAAACTTCTTGAACTCCTGTTTAATCTTTAATTTGAAGAATCTCACTGGAAAGAATATTGTATTTAATTAAAAATGAGATAGAAACTTTATTGAACTATCTTGGATTTTGCTACAAGGTTACTTTATATATATATATATAAATCTAGATCTAGACTTTTTTTAACCAAGCATGTTTTGAGAACAGTTTTTGAGCTTGGGCTTCATAATCAATTTTGAAAAGATGCTGTAAAAACTCATTTTCCCCTCATGTTTTAAAATTCATGTTCATGTTACTTCGAAAGTAAGTTTAAAAAATTAGGACAACCTAAGACAAAAATTGAAAATTTATATACAAAAAGCATTATATAGTTTTCAAGCAAAAATTCTGAGGAAGACCTGAACTAAGCTGATGCCGGTGCCCAATGATGAGACAACCGTAGAAGACAAGCGTGGGATATAGGTAAATAAAGGATATGAGCCTGACGTAAAATAGTATGGATTAAGGGGTGGAGATTGTAATGGGTTTGTTACTTTCTCTGAGAGGGAAACAGAACTAGGATAGATCACCTGATGTATATTTTACCAATAAGATATTCCATACTATGTTACGTCAGCTCAGATATAAAAGATGGGAAGGAAGTAAGGGTTTTTTCTCTTCCGGGTAGCTGCACGGTGGTGGACGGGCTGCTTCTTCGGGCGAGAAGAGTGTTCGTTGTGGGGAAGTGGTCTGTTGTTAGTTCTTCTCTGTGTGTATAGTTTTATAACTTTTTTCTCTCTGTGTACAGTTTTATAATTTTTTTTGTCTCTGTGTACATATAAAGCCATTTTTCTTGGCAGTTTCAGTTTTTGTAGTTTTTCCCTTCTTCTCCCCTTTTTCTCCTCCCCTTTCCCTCTAGAGGGAGGTTGGGCGCAGGCCCGGTGAATACCTGGCATTCAGCCAAGGTAAACAAAGTATTTGTAAAATTAAAGTAACTTTCGAAAACTCTTAAATACTTTAGGACTTGGTGACTTAAAAAAACTTCCCCAGTTAGATACAAAATGCCTGAATGGAAAATCATGTTGGCTAGGTAGCTGTAATTTCAATTTGGTATCATAGCAGAAAACATGAGGAGACACAGGTAAGGCTGACACATCTACCAGGCCTGTTGCTATCTCAAATGACATAATTTCAGAGCACCTCTCTGTATATGGAGAACAGCACAGGACAGACAAATTCATTCCCAGACTAGAAAAAATAAGACTAGAACAAATCATTTTCCCTGCCAGAGACCAGACTGGTCATGGTGCTGGAGACACCTGAGGTCTCATGGAGTCATCTGGATTGACTGAACTGAACACTTGTCCTGGGAAAACGAGTACAACCCTATATGCAGCCACCTACCAGCTGAGGACAGCCCTACAGTCAGGCAGACAGGTACCTTGTATGGACTTCAAAAAAGGAAATATTAAAGCTTGCCGTACATTTCAAATTCTTGGAAAATTTTGTGAAAGGAGCTTGGATGTGACAATGCACCTATTTAAAACAAATGAAATGCACTGACTACAATGTGACACCTTTTTTTCAAGACTCATTGCATTCAAACTTGTACACAGGGTTTTTCCCACAGAACTGATGTGGGTCAATAGCCACTGTAGAAAACACAGTCTCTCTCCCTTCTGCCCAAGTCTGAACATGACTTTCCAGCTGAACGAACCGGTCAGAGCTGTGGAATGACTGCTGGGAATGGTGGGACCATGATGTGCTCTCATTTCTTCAATCAAGCAGACCATTCCTTTCTGAGCTCTTTGCCCTCTGTGGGGTAGAGGCAAGCTTTGCTAGCACAGCAGAGAGGCAGAGCCCTGATTAAGGAAAGCTAAGTGAGCTGTAAAGGGCAAATATGTACAAGGGGTGACATCTGGCAACAATATAAGGAAAAAAACCATTAAGTGGGTTACATAAACCAGTGCCCTAAAACCCATGTGTAAAGGCAGCTAAGGACAACCTCTCGCCCAGCCTGAAGTGCCACTGGCTGAGCACTGCAAAAAGAACAAAATTAAAGTTATGCAATGCCTCACATTAGCTCCAGAGTAAAAAAGGTCAGGACTTGCATTTTGACAGCAACCTGAACCAAACCAACTTCTGTTGCTGGACACAACACCTGAGCTCCTCCCCATTGCCAGGGCAAACTGGGATGAGTGGGAGATGAGCAAGAGCCCCAGGCTGTGCTGGACATATGTAGCCCTCCCATCCTCATCCCCTCCAGCCCAGCCTCAAGAGGCAGATCCTTCATGGTCCAGCTTACAGCAGAGGTTCACCACAATAAGAAAAGCTCGGCACTGTTATAGAATTAAGGCCTGAAGTCAATCAATTAGTTCAATCCAGTTTTAGTCAGACCATGGCAACACTCTCTTCAGGGGTTAAAATCTCTATCTCTCTGATCACCACCAGCATCTTCTTCTGGTTCCTCAGTGGGACATTAACCTGCACCATCCCTGACTTTTAAGGACTACAGAAAAGTAGAAACCAGACGAAAACGTTCCTTCATTTCACACCCCAGTGTTTTCCAAACAATCCTGAAGACTGAGAAGATGGCAAATGGATGTTCTGTTGCTTATGTTCACCACAAAATCCAATGACCACAGTTATTCAGTTGATATTTTAATATACTGTTGCTCAGCTTTAGTAACAGTGCCACTTACTGTCACGCGGGTTGTGTGCTACAGGCCTCCAGCCATGGAGGGAAATACCAAAGAAATTCACAGATGTGGAGGTGCTTTGAGAAAAAACTTTATGCAAAAAGTAATTCAGAGCTCACCAAGCCTTGAAACTCACTGAACCAATTCTAAACATACTTCTTTCACCTCTCTTGTTTTGTTTTGGGGTTTGGTTATTCTTGTTTAATTTTCCCCTTCGAGTAAGTCAATTGGGCACAAGCAGCCTCTTATAGCTAACAGCACTCTGTACAGGTCAGCTTGTGGTCCAGCCTAGTCTAGCAGGGGCTGTTGCTTTTGTACTACAGTACTTTCTATATCAGCAAACAAATCTCCCCTCCTGTTACAGTTTGCCTTGAAGAAGTGCTGTCATTCCCCCTCTCCCTCAACCTAGGGAATTATCTGACTCCAGTTCCAGATAATTAAGCTATCAATAAACAGAGCTGTGGGAATACTGCCGTTTTCAGAAGCACCTACAATTGCTTTCCCAGGGCCAGCACCAAGCATACCTATGGTACGTTCCTCAGTGAAAATCTATATATCTCAGTCACAATCCATGTGTGGTTCAGAACCCTCTCAGAAAAGGGGAAAGCTAGGCAACCTTGTTATAGGAAGGAATCTGGCACAGCACTGGTTTGTATGAAGTAGAGCTCCTGAAGAATCAATCAAACTTTTTATTTTTACTATGAGTACTATAGTATGCAGAAAATAATACACAAGCAGAGAGCAAAGCATAACACACATCTGAAAAATATTGCTTTCTAAATTTTACTACAGGTATAGTTGCATAATGTTCACAATGCTGTAATACTGTGGCTTTCTCTCTTCTGGTCAATCAGTATCAAACTGATCCATCTTCATTCCTAGCAGAATTAAATATTTCGATAACTTCTCAGTAAAATAATATTTAAATATAAGAGACAAATACCAATCACATATTAGCTTTCTCTACAGGGAACTGAATTTAAGACCAAAAGAAAAAAAGGCTAGTTGAAAAACTTCTACTGAGTTTTAAAAGTTCTGTGCAGTTACTTCAGACGATTGCTCACAAATTCAATAAAGATTACTTGCGTCTAGCAGCAATATCATCAAGGGCAAAGTAACTTTCTTCCTACAGAGAAAATGGTCTTTTATTGTGCTGATAATCACACCTACACACTGAGTACCAATCAGTGTTAGAAGCTGAAAGGTATGAGCAAGTTTTATTTCTCATTTTTAAAAAACTATAATTTTTTCAGATCGCTCCATCGGACTTTAGAACTGGTGGCTATGACTTTCCTAACACTATCATTGGTCTCTTTACAAAGAGACTCAAAGATATATTGAATAAGAATTTCTAACTGCAACTGATATTTCTGGAATGGAATCTGACAAAAAGATTCACAGTCTTATATCTGCAGATCGTTCATATCAGTCATTATCATTTTTAACATGAAATGAAAATTCACTTTTGAAAATTTCTACTGCACAATTCAGAAATATTTTAAAGAAATTAGACAACCTATTAGATTCCCCATAGTATAAGAATATTTTAACATCTGAATCTGCAATTTTCACCAAAGATCAAATTAAGAGAAAGGGAACTCTCCTTTTTAGACCTGTATGATGTCTCTTCACCATTTACAATCCTTGGACTCATTTTTCAACCACAAATGTTGGTATAAAACATTCCACAGCAGGCACCTACCCTTCCCAGGGAAATTCCTCAAATATCCCAAAATTTGTTCTTAATATTTACTACCAACATTCGTTCCACGCTGTCATAAATGCTGGTTGACTTGCAAAAATTGTCAAGACTGAAAGAACATTACTTGCAAAACAGAAAGGTCCTCAAGCTCTTCTACAACTTTGGCAGGCCCCAACAGCATCACACACAGGCTTAACATGTTGAGAAATACTCAAGCAAGCCACTGATGAAAAAATGTAGGATGCAGAGGGTGAAAACATTTGTTTCCCTATCCTTGACCGCCTAACCATTCCTGAGAAAATTACCCAAACATGCCAGATGCCCTTTTCTTTTACTGAGTTTTTCATCTTCTTATTCATTCTCTCAAGATCGAGTATGCAAGTTTTGCCCACATCCAGACTAGTATTTTCATTTTTCTGTCATGTGCATTGTGTTCTGGAAAAGTGTCAAGATTTACTTAGGAGGAACTGACATAGAGAATTATCTACTGACAGGATTAACATTTCACTAGTAAAAAATAAGGAGCATATTAAACACTTACTTAAGTGATATTAAAAAATCGGGGAAAAAAAACCAGGAAAGAAAATCAAAATTGTCCATCATCAGGGTTACTGACTGCTGAGCACTTTGCTTTTCAGTTTGCTCAATTTCCTCAGCTTGTTTCTTTGTATTCCTCTGTTTGCCATTTTGTCTGTCTGTCTTGGCCTGTTGTCTTGCGGGTGCCTGACAAGATCCTTGGGCAGGGTCATCTTCTGCCCCCTGTGAGCACCAGAGGGGAGGACCATGGCTCCTGGCCAGAGATGCCGTTCATTCTGGTAATATGTGCAATAAGCAATAACAATGATGGAAAATTCCACTTGATTCAATGTAACTAGTGACTGTTACTCTTCTGCGTTTATATTTGTCTTCTGCCCCGAGGCAAAATCCTGCCCAAACTCCACAGTCCTACTCATCAGAGCACAGCTGAGAGGAGCAGGGAGGGAGAAGGTCCTTACGAGAAACATGGGAGATTGGATAACTTCTTGTTTTTTCCCACCAAATGTCCTGAGTAACCCCTTTGTGTTTAATCAGGCTCCCGATCATATGAATTCGACCCCATGATTGTGCTAAATTATTTAGTTTGCTTAGGAGTTCACTGAGAGCTGATAATCTGCCTATCATGACTGATCTGAAACTGGAAAATGGTCATGCACATTCTAAAAACAGGCTGTTTATCACATCATATATATTGATTATCTTTTGGAAACACTCCAAGAGACATCACTCTGGAAGTCAATCTAAAAAATGTATGACCTGAATTTATCCAGGACAGGTTGGATGAAGCCTTGTTACTAGGCATCTAGTTTGCTTGGGTTTTCTTCCTATAACAAATTGCATACATTTAAACAATATATAACTGTCTATATATTAATATCACAGCCTCCTGGCAATTATGAATCATTAAACAGGATTTTAATGTGGCTTGTTTCACTTGTGTGCATTGGTATTTGAAAAAGTTCAGTTCCCATTCTCCAAGTACTGAAACACCTTTCAAAATCCTAAAATTGTATCAGTAAAGTGGTCTACTGTACGCACTGAACTAAACCCAGCCATCTACTTGTGACCTGCCAGACAGACAAACAAATGCTGTCAGGCAGGAATAAACAAACTGCAGAATGTTGAAGCATAAACAAAAGAATGATTGAAAACACTGCAAAAGAGAAGATGCAGATCTGCAGCCCTGCTCCTAGTAAAGAGCTGTCACTCAGCCCTCAAGTGTCTGGCAGCAAACCTGCTACAGAAAATTTAACCTGGCTGAAGCTGGGACACGGAAGCTGTCTTTGGAATCAAGATTCAGATCATTCGATGTCTGAGAAAGGCTGTTAGCCTTTAATTTCCATATAAAGGCAAGTGATTACTAATTATTGTGTAAATTAATTGCTTCTCATTTACTGCTACAAGCTGACAAAATCAGGTTCTTCTGTTTAATATTGAAACATATTTACACCTTCCAGAAGCAGAGAAAGCAGGTTTCATTTTCAGCAGTCTACCTCAATGCCTCTTTCTCACTGGAATTAACTACGGACACTATAAGCAGATATTTCTTGTGCAAATTATGCGCCTGTTTCATTAATGCTGCTCATGAATAATGATGAAACATCAGGCAGAGAAAGGTGAATACTCTCAAAAAGGGGAAGAGAATATAACTGGAATAACTGATTTCTGCAATAAATAATTTATAACAAATTTTTACAGGACATAAATTTTATGGAACATAAAACTGGCAGCATAAAGTATTGTTACCTTCTGGCAACTTAAGATCAAAAAGCTGTTCTCAATTCCTGCTTTCTCACTCAGAGCTCAGACTCCAGGCATAACCCAGTCCTTTGGATCTCCCTAAAGGACATCTGAAGTGTGGGACATTGTGCTGCGGATGAGACATGACTCTGTCTCAATTCTGCTGTGACTTCCCTCTTATCTTCAGAAGTGAAAAATACAAGAGTGTCATCTGTTTTATACACTAGGTCCAGGTAGTAATACTATACTGTAGGAGAGTAGGACTTTGCTGTGATGTGAGAAGCCCTAATACAGCTATGTTGTCAGGTGCAGCTCCACCATCTCTGGATGCATCTTATGGCTAGAAAACATTCATATGTTCTAAAATATCTTGAAGGTAACAACACACTCAATTCCCCTTCGCCCAAGTTGTGTTCCCACGCAGCAAGCAGCAGACTCAGAAGCAGAAAGGTTTGTTTGTGGCTTCCTGAGGCGTAAGTATCATTTTTCGCAAAAATTAGAGCAGCACCAGAAGAGGAGCAATATCCTTCCCTTCTACAACATGTTCTGCCTCATCTCTTCTATTTCAAGAAGGGGAAAGAAGAGGATATTCCATAGAAGAGACCACTACATATATGGACGTGCCCCTAGTATGGGAGTTTTCCATGAGGATTTCTACTTGTCTTCGACATTCATTACATACTATGTTGTATCATACAAAGCAACTTCTTGGAGTACCCAGCTCACTATATTCAAAAAAGTTGCTAGATGAAAATGGATTGTGCCACTTTTCTCCTCTCCTTCCTCCTCCCCCCCCCATGAATATATTTGGGAAAAAAAGAATACAACCACTACTTAAGCAGATTCCAAGTATTTCACAGGTTATGCATGCAGGGAGGAAATAGCAATATATAATTTCAGCAAATCTGCAGTGCTCCATATTCACAAAAAAAAAAAAAAAAAAAAAAAAAAAAAAAGGAGGATTTCTACCAAAATGAGCACTTGGAAAAGTGATACCCTGTGAAGTAGGAAAGGGACAAAAGTGCAGCAATGCTGTGCATAATTAATGACATTTTCATACAGTGACTTATGCTTGAATTCCTAAAGGAAATAGTCTACTTCAGTTGGTTTATTAAAGCTGTATGCTATGAAAAATCTAAACTCAGTTTAATAAAGCAATCTTACCAATTTGTGGTGCATTTAGGTTAGACATTAGAAAGAAATTCTTTACAGAGAGGGTAATCAGCCATTGGAATTGGTTGCCCAGGGAAGTGGTGGATTCTCCGTCCCTGGAGGTTTTTAAGATGAGGCTGGACGTGGTACTTAGTGCCATGGTCTAGTAACTGTGGTGGTAGTGGATCAAGGGTTGGACTTGATGATCTCAGAGGTCCTTTCCAACCCGTCTGATTCTCTGATTCTATGATTTTCCCCCTCTAGTTCTTTATGTGCTATTCAAACACATAGAGCACATAATTAAATCAAGGATGGCTAAAATATCTCACTTGCTAAATTACTATATATTTGCCTAATTAAGCAATTACAACCTACTGTTGTTACAGACATTTGCTGAGTAATCTCTGTTCCATTGTAGGCTTGAGCACAACTAGAAAAAGTAATAACAAACAAAAATTGCTATAGTTAGATGCTTAGCAGGCACTATGGATAAATCAAAAAGAAGATCACAACTTTAGAGGAAGCAGAACTTAAATTTACAGTGGAGAGATTAACAATGCAAATAATAAGAATTATAATAAAACTGAAAACCTCTAACCATGCAGCTTTGGGAAAAGCAAATGAATAAACCCCAAACTAAAGCCAGATGTTGATGCACTCTGCTTCTGATCTGCGATTCACCCCCTTCCCTCCCTACCAGCCTCCTATTAAGAAGAAAGATTGATTTCACACCAATTCCACACTTCAGAACAAGATTTCCAGGGAGCTTTTCTTTTCCTACACTGTAAGCAACAAGCAATGATAGGATCAGGTAAAAGCAGATTATGAGATTAAGTCTCATTAAAAAACTCCTCTTGTGCTTCAAAAGCACTTAACTCTATTAAAGGTAAAACTGAGAATGGTACATACACCTACAAACACAACATAGTCACGTGTGCAGAAGAGGTCCTATGCTACAGAAACTGTATTTCTTGGCCACAAAGAAACAGCCACATCAAATGGCAAAACACTTTTCTGAAATGCGTGGATTTTTTGCAATGAGACAAGACAATACTAAACAGGGTACTTGATATGCCTTGCATTTAAAGGGTTTCTAAACAGCTCAGTGTGAAACATTCCCACAGTCAAAGGTTGCACAGTGTAAGTGATTGGGGTTTTTTTGCAATGAACACCTGGCATGGCAGCAGCTCAAGGCACTCTCCTCAAACCGCTTCTCCAATAAACTGTCTTACAGCGTAGCCACGTGTTACAGATACCACCTTTCAGTCTTAGAGGTGTCACAGCAAAGGCTGCAGCAGACCCACTGTTGCCCTTGGCCACGCGTGCAATGCTCACTACCACTTCCTACGTCACACCCATCTGAAGCTGAAGGGGTCAGGTGCTTCCCACCCATCTGAGACTGAAGCACCTGACCCTGTCGTGGAAAAGTCCCAAGTGTTTCACAGGGGCTGGAAACTCTGGCTTTCAAACACAGGCACTAAGGAATGAAATGCCTGACCTTTAAGTAAAGACAGAAAACTGCCTGCAAAACTTCTGCAGGAAAACTGAATTCAATTCTACCAAATTTGACTTCTAAAATGAAAGAGACAGTTCAAATATAAATTCGGATTATTACAGGAATTTCTGGGAATTCAAAGATGAAATAATTACATTGAAATAAATTGTGTACCTATTATTAGACGCAAGTCAGAAGACGCAAGTCTACCTTGTTAGACGCAAGTCAGAAAATCAAAAGAGTTCAGAGATGTATAGAATGCCCAAGTGAATTATATGCACCGTTTTTCAACAAAACAGCTCTTATTCATTTGCTAAATCTATTACATTGGTCAGACCTTTTAGATATCTTTACAGATAGGTATTCAAAGCTATAAAAATATCACACTTCACATCAACTCGTCAATAATGAATCTTTTTTCTTTGTGAATGATATAATTATGGTTTTAACAACAACATTTTTAAATTTCTTTAGAAATACAGGATGCATAAAACATACTTTAATTGTTTCAAAGTTTGTATTACAAACTTCTTTAGCTAAAATAACAAATTAATTCTCTGATGAACAATGTGCATCCTGATTCTGTGAAGAAACTTGATAAAATTATTAATTAGCAATGAATCCTACAGTGTTCAGTGTCATGCAGGTCAAATTTAGCTGGAAACTAACCCTAATCTTATATCAGACTTTCTAGTCAGCCTCTATTCTACCAGCACAGAAAAGCTACAGATAGAACAGAAGAATGCAACAATATCAATCAGGAATATTCATTTTTAAAGACAACTTAAAAATAAATTTATCATACAGAATTATGACTAATTTCCTGTTAGGCAGAAGAAATATAAAATAAAATAAAAAGCTGCCTGGTGTGGAATATTGCTGAAGATACAGTGTTTCCACTGAAGCCATCTCTGAGATCAGACAGAGTCACAGACTGGAATGGAGATGATGCTGAGAGCAGTACTGTAAGGCAAGGGGATTTTAATAAAAATTCTGCTCTCCCTTTTCCAGTGTCAGCTTCTCAACTCCTCCACTACATTCAATTCCATTTTTTGTTGCAACTTTTATTTTGTTGTGCTTTTTTTTCTTGGGTTTGGAAATAAATGAAAATCAATGTCTACAAGAAGGTTTCTATTTCAAAGTTGATACTATTACACTGTTTCCTTCATTTCCCTCTGGAAATGTAAAAAGGCCTTGTAGCAGGAACACAGTACAAATATTCTCAGTATGGGTCCCAGCAACAAACACAGGAACCCAGACCCACCAACTAAACTACACCAATTCCCATACAGTAACCTCTTCCCTATTGCTAGAAGTGTTCTGTTCTTAACACCTATCTTCACAACTTCATACATTATTTACAGGGTGAAGGAGCACAGCACAGAAAACATCACTCTCATTCTAAAATTAGCACATGCTCCCATGGATTATGCAACAGTAAATCCAGGTAAGGTTTGTGGGTTTTTTTCAGAGCTTTGTTTGCAAGTAGTGTTCCACGGACTTATCAGTGCCCTTATTTTAACAGAAGTTTAATTCGCAGTCAATATCTATTTCATGATTCATTTTTATACAGTTAAACTTTGTATTCTCCTATGTGAACAGGTCTGCCACCAAAAGTTTCTATAACCTCTGAGAAACAGTGCAAGTGGAAATACTGTGGTTACTAGTTGTCACACAAAGATGGAGCCATGCTGTACTGGTAGAATCCAAAAAGGTTCCCAGAACCTTTTTCCACTGAACCCTGGAGTACCAGTTACTGTTCAACACAGCAATAAAGGTATATTGTTCTTGCAACAGACCTAAAGAAAAAGCCAGTTTGAGTGCCACCTTTCTCAAAAATATGCATCCTATCACTCACCTCTAACAGCAGATTTTAGATTATAAGAGTAATTCACATTACAACAGAATTAAAATCTGTTCAGCTAAAAAAAAGGGGCAACAACACATATTTCATCTCTTTTCATCCACTTAGGAAAGCCTCTTTCCCTGACAAGATTTCCATGAATGGTTTTCCAGTTTCTCTGCTTCGGGGGTTGGAAAGTCAATCTGATCACCAAAGCTACCCTCAGAACTATATATTAAAGTGCACACAGACAGAGTTATGCGTTTTGTGAGCATAGCCACCTGACACCAGAGAAGGCAATGCAATCCATTCCTATGCACTGGGGAGAAGCAAATTTATCTGGCCACTCTTGGAAAACAGGAACTGCTTGCAATGGGGTGGTATTTTTTGCTGCATCTGGGGGCATTAAAACCAGTTGAGTGGTAAAGCCCAGAAAACTATGACATTTACAGTCATACTTAGAGAAAAGGTAAACCATTCTCTGTCTGTGCTCCAGTCACAAACAGCTGCTGTTTTCACTATTGGTATGAAGAACTGCTGGGCAAAGTTGGCTCTGAGAGCCCTTTTCTCAAGGGAAAGAAAAAGTCTTTCAGTTAGGAGTCCCTTCCCTTTAAGACATTAGGACTGTGTAGCTCTTCTCCTGTCCCAGTGGTGGTTTTGCCCAGTGGACAGGCAGACTAAGGCTGAAGCAGAAAGGCTCAGGTTATAAAGAACACTCATAAATTGGGGAGCCATGAGAGACTAAGAAGATGTGATGTCATGAGGACCAGCAGCTTAGGTGCAGGGTCCCACAATCCAGCATCAAAATAGAGACAAACTAAACCTGGGATAGCTGTAGAGCCTCAAGAATTAAACCACCTGTCCCACAATGACAATTGGCCCACCAAACAAGCTTCTCTGAGGTGGACAATGAACAGAAAGTAGAGGGAATGGGAAGAGAAGTAAACCTTCAAGTCTTCTGATTTCTGTCATATGATTTTGGTGGGTGCAGTTGGTACTTGGGCTTTTTACAGCTTCACAGCAGGAGACAGAGTTTTCCCCTGAAAGGGGAGCTCAGAATGGAGGTGGCCAAGAGAGAGTTCACAGTGAGGTCAGGTCTTACATACAGAGCAGCAGCAGCAGCCACCAGAAGCACAGTAGCAGCAGCAAAGCAGCAGAGGGGTAAGACGAGTGTAGGACCGTGGGTAAGACGGGTGTAGGACCGTAGGCACTTAGAAATAAGGTTGAAGAGAAAAGCAAGAGGAAGGTTGTCATTGGGAAGATGGTGCAGATGGGTAGGGATTTGTGACTGGAAAAGAAAATAGTGAGTAGAAGTACCTGGGAGGGATCTACAATGTCTGAGGTTGGCAGCGTGTGTGGCTCAAGGACTACGAATAGGTTTGTGCTAGGATCAGTGGGGAACTCCAAAATGGATGGAAGTTTTGGGAGGCTCTGCAGCTGATGTGGGGACCATCACTGGACCGTGTAGGAGGGCTAGGCAGAGTAAGGAACAGAAAGGACTCCATGAAAAGACATTCTGAAATCTCACCTGAGCTTAACTGCAACCAGTACCTCCTTCTACTAATTCCAGCTTGGGGGCAAGGGTGCACCCTAGACTACTTTACTTCCTGCAGAACTGTTCTCTTTATATTTTGGTTCTGTGGAGGGCTGATGCAATGGGCTCTGGGTCTGAGACCAAGGCAGCCTGGCAAAAGTGAGAAATCTTTTTATTGCAAAAGTCCAGACAGGTGATTCAGACACCACTGTCACACCCACATCAAAACACCCTTCAGCATTACCCTTTAATTTATATAATGCAGCTGAGCTGGGGATTGTACAAAGTTAAGTTGCAGGCCTTAAGATGACTTTATTGCATAGTCCATGGTCTCTCACCTTCCTACCCCTGCTCTATGGCAGCACAAATAATGAATAATACCAGGTGCCCACAAGAAAACACTTGGGCTTAGGTTTCTGAGATGTTGAATTCTCATGGATGCTGTTCAGTCTGAGTTGTGATTGATTACCTGCTCTGAAAACTGACACCCTTTCTCATGAGAACCCCTAATCAGAGACCTTTGAAAATATTTACTCCACGTCAACCTTCCATAGCTGACAAAGAGACTGTGGCCAGAGGATATCAATCAACTTGAGTTAAACTGCAATTAGGACTACAGCACGATAGAGTAAGATTCAGAGGGAGAAAGCACGATTTATCAGGCATCACTTTAAAAAACCCACTTAAATAATGTGCTTTTTGCAGCAAGCAACAAAACATAATTATCCTGCAACCTTAGCAGTTTGTGGTAAACTGAACCAGTCACAGCTGACCTTCCTCAGTCACTCTGACAAGTCTATATCAGTTGTCCTTATTACATAAAGACAATCAATCAGAAACTGGAGAACAATGGCCTTATGAGGGTTCATAAAAATTGAATGCAAATCCTTTGTGCCACTCAGGGACAAGTTATTTCCAGAGCTACACTTACACATCTGTGCCAGAGTCAACATAATTTTTTTTTTTCCTAAGTAGCCCAAGGCCCAAGAAGGCAGCTTCCTGATTGCCTCAGAACGGACAACCACTGGAAAGCTAGTCATGTTTCCCTGTTTTGGTGCAACTTCTTCATCCTCCCTCATTACTTCAGCACAGAATAAGAAAGGTATTTATATAAGTAGTTGCTGTAAATGCTCTATATATTGAGCTCTATATAGAGCTCTATATAAATGCTCTATATACATGCTCTATGCTAAAAACTTTGCTAATTTATACATTAATTCTATTTCAACAAGTTCTTTATTCCTAATTGGGATTATCAAGGAGAGAAACCCTCCACTTTTCATCCTCTAGAACCGCCTCCTTGTGACAGGCCAGGTTGGCTTCACATCACTGATTTCTAATGCAGAGCATAGAGAGTACCACTGTCACACATGATTGAAACAAGCTAATACCTTCAATTTTCAAGGGAGTTATGAATCAGAAAAACAATTATCAAGGAAGAAATGAGATCCTGGGTGCGTAAGTCATACAGGTCTCCTAGAGGTCACCAGAATTGCAGTTTCTCATATATCTCCAAAAGAAGAAATATGAGATCTTGTTCAAAATAGTAATGGGCTGCTGCATATCATGTTTGAAAGTCCAGATGCCTGTTAGAAAAGTCGATAGTTGATAGTCAGGGATCCTGTTTGGCATACATGAAAAGTAGCTGTTACTAATATACTTAGTTAACCTGACACCATCAAGCTTATTTTCAGTCGTTGCTGGGTCAACTACTATTTATTCCTCCTCCCCCAAACTGTACACATACCCTTCCTCAAATAAAAGCTCACAGTTCAAAACCCAAATGGCCTTCATTGAACTTTACATTATTTAAATATCATTTTATTGTTGGTTGTTTTTTTTTTTTTTGTTTTCTCCCAATCCCACATACAGACTTAAATCAAGATCCAAGCATTGCTTTTGGTCCTGATTTAATGGGACAAAACCTTAATACTTGAATAGAAAACCAGTGTCATTCTTCATCCCCTTTAATGAGATTTTCTCCTCTGGCTATATTTTAAAGGTGAAAGCAGTTTTCAGCAGCTAAAACACTACAACCTAAAATTTTCCAGTGATTAACAAAACTAAGAATAGTCTTTAATCTTCTAGTGTTCTTTCTGTTGTGCTGATCGTCACTTTAAAAACATGAAAAGAGTGGACTGTATTTGACAATTTTCTCTGCTTTGACCATACAGCTTAAACCAAGATACTTCACTAGGTACTCTTGTAATCATCTAAGCAATTAAAATACCACACACAAAACATTCCATAACTTTTGCCATTGCACACTGCATCTGTTAGCTTCTAGATCCTCCTCCATAATCACAGATAAATATACTGACACCTCAGTGCTTTATATTACTCCAAGGTAATCCAGGAGCAAGTACAATCAGTTGATAAAACATTAGTTTTATTTTCACTTCCAAATGATGATAAAGAAGTTAATATAGGAACCACTTTGCATATATAAAGAGGTGGCAATATTGTATTTGGATCTGAAAGCCAAACAAGCCCTATGACATTTAAGAACCAGCACCCAAGTAAAGGACTATATTTTACAGTGAGCAATAAAAAGCCTTCCCAACACTGAAGGCACTGGAAGTCTCCACTGTGTGCTCCTTTTGGCTTCCATGGAAGACATATGCTGCTGTCCTCTTAAATTCTGCTTTAGTCCTCTGTTTTAAAGTAATCCCACACTACACAAACAAAACCTAATCTGCATTGGAGGTCATACAGAGCTCCTGAAATTAGGAGTTCCAATTCTGACTTAGTTCCAAGACCTCCACCTTGGATTGGGAAATTACAGAATCATACAATGCTCTCAGAAAACTTCCATTTACACTGCAGCTGCAAATATAATAACATAAACAAACCATATAGGTGTATAGTATCCACCGACACATTTCTACAGAGTCAAAGACAGTAACATTATCCAAACCTAACAGTTCCACAGCACGGATATGTATATACTTCCTGTCCTGTGCACTTGGAAGCAAAGGTGATTAGGGTAACATTAGCAAGCTAGCTTGAATTACTAGCGAGAGATACACACTCACAAATGCATTTGGCAAGTCAATCCAGTAATAAATATAAAGGACAAAATGACCCAGTAATTTCGTCATAAAGATCTCAAATGCTTTGTTTGTGAAGTAGCATCTTCATCCTCTAAGCAAGACCTTTAAACAAAAATGTCATATGTGTTTACAGTCTCATAGATAAGTTGGCTCACCACTTTTCATGAGTGTAGGGAGGTGGGGAAAGAGGAAGCAATATAAATTGCAATGCTGTACTTTTAGCCAAGCAAATATAAAATACCTTTGACAACTAATTACATGGAGACACTGCTGCTACTGTCAAAACTACCTTAAAACATTTGCCTAAATAAGGGATTGAGAGTCTGATTCAAATGCTCGCTGACGTCCATAGGACTCTATTATAACTTGCTAAGGAGCACTCAAGCTCATAAGAAATAGAAGCAGGTACACTACACCAAATTACAACACACACTATAAACCAGTCCTTAATACACATCTGCTCACTGCATCAGCATTGTTTTCAGGAGAAATGCAAATCACAGCAAATCATGGATGATACTCAAACACATTATCATAGTCTTTTTCAATAGGTTCAACAGACAGTATAGAGCAATTTAAGCCTTGAATTTCATGACTTCCACAGTTCAATTGGTTTTAAATAACATGTGCCTTCTGCTATGTTGAAATCACTCACTGTGTCTCAAAGTGTGGCCAGGTAGAAATCTGCAGCTGGAAAGGTAAGAAAAAAAAAAAAGGAAAGGGAGATATGTTTTGGAATTGTGGCTTCAGAAGTGATGTTGAAACTGGCTATTACTTAAGATTTCTGGTGCCCTGAAGATTTTCAGAAGACCATATCCACTTTAATTCAGCAGAAATAATACTGGTTAGAAAAACAAAGGAAACCGTAGTGCATACTTTAAGTATAGTAATGCATTTGAGTTCAAAGCAGAGATTTTTTTGACAGATTCTACATCTTAGGGAGAGGGGGAAAAGAATGGCAATTATGAGATTTTAATATATTTTAAGACTTATGGACTATAGCCATCTTAATTAATATTGGAAAGATAGCCTTTCAAAGTCATTCCACAGTAGGAATAGAACTATTTTAAGTAACAGTAGGTAACTTCAACTAAATTCCACTTGAGCTTTTAAACTTGCAGACAAACAAAAGGCCAACCACTCAATCCCAAATCTGCACGCTAGGTAGTTTTCTCTAAGCTTTTTGCAGTAGCTGGCCATCTGCTTAACTCCCCTCATCTGGCTGACAGTAATTTCTAATCTGGATTTTCCTTCTTCATAAAAGATTGTATTAAAAAAAATCCCTCCCAGTAAAGTCAGAACATGAAAATAAAATGTAAAAATTATACACACTGATAGACATATATATTACATTGCATGCTTTAAAACCTTCAAGATTTTGGTCCTGTTACACAGAGTAACTTAAATATCTTCATCAACAACAAAGTAACAAAATTTTTTATCCTTTCTCTTTCTCTCTCCGCTACTTCTGCTGTCTTCCAGAGTTCTTAGAGTACACTGGAATTTGGGCATGTTCTTCAGCAGTATTTTGATAAATACAAATCAAAAACCAGCCCAAGTCCTCTTTCTTTTTTCTGGCTACATATTCTTCCTTTAGATGGACTGATACCAGAAGTAAATATTGATTCACTTTTCTGCAACTCTCCTATTGGTTAAATACTTTCATTTTATTTTTTTAAATACTGAAACAGACATTTTTTCTATGTGTGTTTTATCCAGGAGACAAAATGTTCACTGTTCCCTGCAGCCAGCCTCAGCTCTGCTCTCTTCTGTAGACAGATCTGTAAATTTACACTTTTCCCCAAACCAACCCCCCATTGTCATTATTATCCTGCAGGCCTGTAGGAAAAAAAAATCTGTGTGATGTATTGTCTTTGCTGAACTACCAGATGAATTGTTTTAATGATGATGAGTCACAGAAGACACATTAGAAAAAAACCCGGCTGATATAATATACAATAGTTTGTAAAAATACAATGGCCAGGATTTTCAATGGGCCTTCTAATTCCTGTAGATCCTCTGTAAATTTCAGGCAACGTATCTACTTCTTGTAATTCATACTTTTACTGCTTCAAATCTGCTGGTTTCCATTATCTTTCCTATCTTTGAAAAATGATTTGTAGGAAAATAAATCACGCTATCAACTTCCTTTCTTGAAAACCTAATATTTAAAACCAAATACATTTTACAAATATTTGCCCACCTCTCAACCTACAAATGAAATTTACAGAGTGTTTTACACATACATATTTTATTCAAATGACCAGAGTAAGTGAATCCCCAAAATCACTTCTGATATAAAGGCTTAAACTACAGTAATTTTCTCAATTTAATGCAGCATGATGAAAAACTGGTACATTTATTAAATAACATACCTGCCTACCTCTTTCATCCAAGCAATGAGTGATACTTATGACCAATTTTACTGGAAGACAGGACTTGACAGAACAAGCTACTTTATGCAATTCTATCTACAAAGCAACGGCAGCCACAGAAGAGGAGGAACTATGACTTTGATCCCAGGGTTCATCATCCTCCAGAGCAACAACTACATGTACTGAAGCACTGCTTCCTGGGAAATAGCTGGGCATCGCTTGCTGATGGGAAAGAGACTACATCTTTTGCTTTCCTTTGCTTCTACAAGCAGCTTTTGCTTTTATTAAACTGCCTCTATCTTGACCCATGAGGTTTTTTCAATATATTTTCTCTTCACTGTCCAGTTGAGGAGGGAATGATAGAGCCATGTTGATGGACACCTGGCATCCAGCCAGGGTAAGTCCACCACATTCATATATTTTTGATGTTCCAAATGGAATACATCAAAGTAATTTGTGATAATTTGAAGTTCTAGGGGGGAACTTACCTGCATCTTGTGTGTCTCGAGTATGTTCTAGTATTGAAGGCTTTCATTTAAAAAGTCAGAAAGTATATGCTGTATATTCTTCTTACTTGAAATGCATCTGAATTCTGACTTTGATCTGACCAAAATTATTTTATTGGATAATTCTGGTATCTGCACTACTTATTTAGAACTACACAATGTTCATTGCTCTGTTCTAGTTCCTTGGCTAGTGTGATAAATCCTAACTGACTTTTTGAGCTACAAGCAGATTTTTCAAGAACCTATAAAGAAAAGGTATTAAAATTTTGTTATACATGAACTGAATTGAGAAAGGCAACAATTTAAAAGTTCCTCCACTCTTTAAAAATAGAAACTGAAGCACTATTCATGTAAACATTTTTGCACATGATTAAATATAAGCATGCCTACTCATCTGCTACATCTGCAGAAGTATCTGCAGGATATGGGCCTAATTCCCAGTCTCCTTTCAATTCACTCATATTTCAAATTCATACTTTGGAACAAAAATAAATAACTCCAGACACCCACAGCACACCACTCTTCCAAATCATTCTATGAACAATTATATGACGATTAGGGACACAAGTACCTCACATAACATGGAGCTAAACAGAGACTCCAGCTTAGAGCCTGAAAAGCATGAATCAACATTATTGCAAACACTTCGCCAGACTCATTAATCCTGTCTCTATACAGGCTTGCGCAGCCCTGTGATGATGATTTATAGTGTTCTTGAGACTCTAGCTAGTATAAGAACATGGTAACACACTGTGCTTTCTTCTATATATGCCTGAAAATATTTATCATAGTCTTGCAATAAAATGCCTAACTCCCAGCTCTCATTCACAGCCTTCACAAGAGACCAAAAAAACCTGTAAAATTCGCATTCTCATTGCAACAAAACAAAGGCCTTTGATTTAATAAAAGACAAGATCTGAGGATAGCCTGTTATTTCACCTAAAGCCTTTTTTCCCTTCCACTGAAGCACAACTATGTTATCTTTTAAATGTTACTTTCATGTGTATTTAAGCTAATTTTCCAGCCTCAGTGAAAGCAAGCAAGCAATTGCAAATCAAATGGTGAATAATAGTGTGGTAGCATAATGTCCCATAAAAAGAAATGCTGGTATGGTCTTGAAGCAAGATTTTAAAATACAAATTTGATAAATAGAAAGAAAATGTACTGAGAAACAGTTCCACAACTTTGCCTAATTTGACATATTTGAGAACCAGAAATGTTCAGCACACTAAAATCTCATGGAGACCAAGTGGGTGAGGCACAGAATATCCCTAGTCCCTGCATGCTCTAAGTAAACTGCTAAAATCACCACTGAGCCCAACATTTTAAAAAATTAAGTAAATACAATGAGTCAAATTCAGTCATCAGTTCTGAGAGGGCTCCTCCCGTTCATTCTTCTCATCTATGGAACAGAGCAGCAAAGAGCTGAGATACATTTTTTCCATGACCTTTTACTATTTTTCAGTGCCATGAAGCAGATAAAGAATTGCCCGTGACGGAAGAGGAAACTGAGGGCCCTTCTCTCTCCAGTTTTACGAATATGTTTGTCCAGTGCTTCACAATTGGCTTCTGTTGTTTCATTCCACTGCTCTTGCCCACGTGAAAGATCTGTATTTCCACGTTTCTTTTTTTTTTTTTTTTTTTTTTTTGTAATTTGGCTCCTGTTGCCAAAGACAACAATCTTACTCATCCTACGGAATCTCTCTTGATTTCTTCATTAAAGAGGTACTAACAAAGGATGAAAAACAAGCCCAAATTCTACACTCTCACTGATGTTGCTCTGCAATTGTGAGCAATTGCTGCCACCTTAGAAGCACTGCTAGCAGAGCAGTATAAATCTTCAAAAGCCTTATTTCATTTGCAAAACTAGACAATAGTCTCAAAGAACGAAAGTCTTACGACAGAGGTCACCATCAGCATATGACAGTGCTTTCAAAAGACTGGGCTGCCGTATAACCTGGACCCTCTGAAATAAAACTGCAGTACCTTTGAGCTGTCAGGAAACTTAAAAAACCAACCAACCAAACAAAAAAACCCCCTCAGATGTTTATGGGCAGCTGCCTCAAGGTGTGAAGCGTTCTGTTTGTAGTTTGAGCACAACTTACCATAAGCAGCTGGATTTTTCACTAGACCATGGTCCATGGTAAGGGGGAGGGCAGTAACAACATGGGAGAAGGGAAATAGAAGAAAATGAGAAATTGAAAAAACAATAGCATAACAGTTTTAATGCTTGAAAGAGAATAGTTTTCCTGCTGCAGCTGCTGACTATTTCTGAGACTCAAAACAAACTCCCCCTTTCTGAATACAGAAATGGAGGCAGTCAAGAGAAAAAGCAAGACTGCAATCTGAAGAGGTCAAGCCTACAAAAGTGACTGGTGAGATATTATTTTCATCATTCATTAAAATGCTGCAAAATTGTAGTTATCAGAAACAAATGGAATTGTGTAAATGACTTATGCTCTGCAATAAACTCCCTGTAAATGCGTGTGTTAAACACTCATACCACATGCCATATGATCAGCAGAAATATGACACAGTATAAAAACTGAATTACTATCTTGTCTTGTTTCTATTAGAACTGCATTGGTAACATAGCAAAGAGATGCTTCATTCTGCTGTTCATCAACAAAATGACTTGTTAGTTTCCAAAGCTGTGAACCCATAAGTTTTCCTCCCCACACTAAATTCCTATAAGAATTGAAGGAAACGGTCACTGTTGATAAGGCTTGGGTAAACCTCTGGGAACAGTGATGTGAAACAACTTGCAGCAGTTGAACATCCTCCGTGTTTTCTTCTGACATGCAGGTCAATTCAAAATGTCCTGATGTTTGCCCATCACTTCCACAAATGTGAGACAGCTTTAATGGCAGTTCCACCTCACTGCTGTAACTGGCAGTTCTTTGGTGCCCTTTGCATGCCAGATATTTTGCAAGGCAGAGAAAAAGCCCCCTACAGCAAAAGCTTGCTTTTTAAACTACACATATGCTTGTGTATTAGAACACCTCCTATGCAAGTAACTTCCACTGACTTGCATGAGCTTTAACAGGTGAGAAGTTGCCTCCTTTCCATTTCTCACTTGGCCATGTTGGTTTTATGGTTAGCACACAAGATTCAGCTTGCTAGTCTGGCATATGAAAGTCATTTTTCACATTTGTACTAGGTCTCCTGTGTCCTGGATTTACCAAAGACGTTGCTTATGTACATCTAATACCTGCACACACAGCAACTGCTTGTTTGAGGTCACTGTTTTAGTTTGGGGTTTTTTCCTAAACAGAGGATGGGAGGGAGTGAATATGCCAAGTCAGGGATGAAGAATGGAAAGTGTGATAAACAAAGTCTTGTTTCTATAAGTTTTTGAATGGGAGTTTATTATATGGTAAAAGCAAGCAGCCAGCTGAGTGACAGAAATGGGGACAAATTTCCCAAATCTGCACACACACTACAGTGTACATTTGGCATTTATCTTAGCTACTTCATGCATATTGATTATATCATATATATATACATTTTACAGTTTTTTGCTAAGCATTTAATATATGGGTTTTCTTACAGCTAAAGCTAAATGGTTATCTCTACAACCAGTCATAATTCATGCATTCTTGGACGAACAGGCGCCTAAAAGATTTAAAGTTCTACTTTATTTTATTCTTAGGATAGTAGGGAGGTTTTTGGGCCCCTTGACCTTGTAAGGGTCTGTTTCATTTCTTTATGGGGGTATAATTAAGTTTTACAATCCGTTTGTTTTATTTTGATGTAATCACCCATTTGTTTCACGAATCACAATTATTTATTTATCACAGAAAGGAAATTTCAAAAGTAAAAATCTCTTGCACTTTCCAACTTATTCTAATAGTTACATTCCCCACCCCAACTCCTTCCAAGAACAATAGGCACAGATGCCTAAATGTTGTTCTGTCTTTAAAAAACCAAGTTCTTCGATCGTCTGTTCCACAGACTGCTGCCTTTTCACACTTCCCAAATGATGTATTAAAATATGTCATTCTGTCATGGCAGTTTTGGACTCTGCTATTACTCATGTCTATTGGAACCAATATGCTGGGAGGCAGTCAGATGTGACATGTCCCTCCAAAAATTCAATAAAAATATTTCTTATTGCTTGAAATTCTCCAAAAAAGGACATGAGGAAAAAAGAAAAAAAACACAGCAGAAAACAATGGACCTTATTTTTGATGAAAATACTATAAAGATATATTTGCCAAGCAAATCCCTGTATTCAATGATTCATGAAAATTATTACTGAGTAAAGTTCTGTTTTTCATAAGACAGGAAAAAAATTAAATGCTTGCAGGTAGTATCTGATAATTTCAGAACTCAGATATTCCCAAACACATTTTTAAAGTTAGTTTCTCTGATTTTTTAATACTCATAGTCCTGCATATAACTTTATTTAAAACAGAGAATCATTTTATCTACCACAGAAACCTGTCAACAGGAATTTCTGTCATTGTTTTCATAGTGATTTTTGCCACTTGATCTAGGAATTGATTTCTTTTCCTTAGGGTGGAAGGCATGAAGTAGGCCATGACTTGACTGCTTCCTCATGATCACCTAGGGGAACTCCACTATTGGAGGTCAATAAAGAGACTAGAGACCACAGCCAAAGCATGTGAGGATCAGAGGTAAAGCAATCCTGAATGAAAAGCTTGAGCTATAAAAGGCATTGCCAGAGGGGATGAGGTCATGTGGAATGAGACCATCACTAAGACACACTAAAAGGCTCTCTAAAGCAGTCTTTTCATCACAGTTTGTACCCACTCCTCAGAAAGACCATTCTACCCAAGGACAGCAGAAGAGTAGAAGGCTACAGGCACACTACATCATGAAGGAATAATTCACCAGCCAAGTGCTTAGAAGCATATTTTTGACACATGCCACAGGAACACCCTTGAACAACTAGAAAAGGAGAAGAGAAAGAACACTGGGATCCAACATCGAGATGCAAATCCTTTCTGTCAAATTCCCTTTTTTAGGCTACGTCCAAAATTCAATTTCATTTACATCCCAATTACTGCTGTATTGCCAAAATAAACTCTTCAGCTCTAGTTTTCTACTATCTTGACCAAAAATTCAAAGACATTTAAGGTCACCCCGTATGCCCATAGCATTGCTCAAGGGGGGGGTCCTGAAACTTCCTGCCTCCGTTGTGTGACATAGCATCAAGCTGTGCATAGTCATGGCTAGAGACAGGCTTTGGGGCAGTGGGTGACACACTGCATCTCTTCAACCTCATGACATAAATGAATTTGGGAGTAGAACTGGTAAAAGGAGGCTTCGCGTTTGCAATTGCTTGTGTCTCTACAACAAATTCTCAAATATCTTTTTTCTTCTCTTGCCTAACACAGCTATGCATGATAAGAAGCTTGCATGCCACATAGGCCAGCCTCCCTGGCTTAACACTGTGTGCCTCTATGCAAGAGGGACAATGTTTTTGAAATAGAGAAATCCATAGTGGTGAATGCACAGAAGACCATCCAGAAGGTAACAGGGGAAGAAAACAAAACCTGAGCTCAAAAAAACCCCCCAAAACCAAGCCAAACCAATCCTCAGACAAAATAGTGGGTGTTGGTGAGAAGAGCTACAGAATGTGCAGACCAACAATCTTTTTTCCTTCTGAGAGTCAGCAAGTATTATTTAAGAGGAAGTTCATTCACTTTCCTGAAATAGTAAAAATTTTTGTAAAGAGACAACTAAAACACATACTTCTGTATTATTCATAAAAATATTAGCAGTCTTTGCCTGGACTTGCCTAGCAATTATGATTTCTATGACAAATAAAGTAGTGTAAAATCTACATTCTTTTCTAGTATGCAACAGGCTATGCCATTTATAATAAGCATGTAAATAGCACTACAAGGTCACACACTGCTTTTCATAGTAAAACATGTTTTCTATCTCCCACTCACCAAAGAACATAAACACAGCTCAGATGATACATTTCGACATAGATTATATCCAATTTTATAATATGATGGTGAAAGAAGCTTGTTTGCCTTTCTCATAAACTGCTCAATGTGAGTTGCATTTGGCCCATACACATAGATCCATAACTTTGCTGTCCTGCCTGGACTACTTGATTCCTTCTGGTAGGTCTAGCAGGTAACAGCTTCTGCTCCCACGTGCCCCCTCGCTTGTACACTTCTTAATAATGGCCTGACACACCACAGCCATGGACCTGCAGCGGTGAGAAATGGCCAAAGATCCCAGTTGTATTTTTTGTTGGGGACATTGGTATAGAGATTGCAAGACTTAATCCTGCTCAGTGCAAGGAGTAAAAATACAACAAGTGAAATGAGCATAAATTTCTTCAACAGAGACTGGTACAGGAAACATATTTAAGAAGGGAGAATCTCACTCTCTGCCTTAATGTGAGTACAGATATTCATCTCTACTTTATCTCATTCTTGAAGATGAACCAGGATCACCTATTAACTCACCTGTTAACAGGGTAAACTAATCTGCATCCATTAAGATTTACAGCCTTTTAATCAGGCACCATAACTGGCAGAGCCATAGTTGTCTCAAGCATAACTTGATACTCCATTAATTTCTGCATGCTGGACCTCAGCTATCCTTCAGGTTTTCTAGATAAATTTCTGAGCTATGTACAGATTACCATGGAAATTTAAAACAAACTACTCCACTCCTCAGAGGGAAAGTATATTTCTACCCTATCTCAACTATTCACTGCAAACAAAATGAGGAAGAAATTATACTCTAACCTTAGGAGAAATTTTTACTAAGATAGTTTTGCCTCCTGCTGCTGCTTAGTGTAAATAAATAGTCCAGGGCAACATCCCTGCTCCCAAAATTGTATCAGTAGTCTCATTGTTTGGATACCTATAGGCTGGAGACTATTTTTAGTACATCCTGTCAACAGCGAGGGGACAAAACTACCAGGAAGAGGATGCATTAGGATTTTACATTAACTGATAGTAAAACTAGTGCCCAAGATATCCTAACAACTAGGCAGTCGCTTACACAAGTGTGCTGTGTATTACTGATTTTTTTCCACATTAATTCGTAGTTCATATGACACTATAGATCTCATGATCTTACAGAGACAGAGTTCAAAGGAAGAGAATCACATTTTGCTAGAAGTACTGGGGAAGGTTTAGAAAAATCCAGCCCATGCTGCTTATGGCAGTGAGCTCACACGCCATCAGCCCTGAATCTCTTGCCTGGACAGTGCAGTGAACAACTGCACCTTAACACGTCATCCCAACAGAAAACTGATCCTCTGCATACACCTCATGCACACAGAAAATAACTCATTCTTCTGACTTGTAATTCAAAATGTTACTCAGTACTGTGGTGCAATTTACTACCAGCTGCTTATTGACTTGCATCAAACTGGAAATGCACAAGCATAATCAGTAGAGGATTGGGAGCATGCACTTGTAGTTTGCTATTGCTGTTTTATACAGCTTACAGTACTGTACAAAAGTAAGAAAAAAGTTTCCTTCAGATGAAAACTTGATCTCAGAGGCCACCATATTCGTCCAAGCCTCAGTCAAGGCCTCAGAGTGAATTTGTAATAGCTGAGCTTAAGCTTTGGCTTTCATTCTGCTCTAAAGTATTATTTTTATATTCCTTGTTAAATGTAGCCTGATCTCAGCAAGTAATTTTGTCTTAGGTCCTGAAAATACATGTTACAATTTAAAATTCAAAATGTAAATTTTTTGTTGAAGGCCTTGGTTAAACATATCATAAATTGAAGTCATATTAAAATATATTTTCAAAGTCAGTAGAACTGGTTTTGAAAGGAAAAGCATTGCTTTTCAGAGCTTTGGCTGTAATTTTAGTAAATAAAATAATTATTGAAGACTTAAATAAGGGATTTTTTTTTGTGCACATCTTTAACACTTTAAAGTGATGGAGCTACATTAATGTTTTTCTCTCTAGACCTATATACTCTACAGAAAGTAACACAGCATCTTTTTAAAAACTGGCATGGACCATATATCCTCGATAGCTAGTGACATTGACAATTGAGCACTTCAGTCTCTGGGCCCATTTTTTCCAATAAAATTAACACAGTGGACTCTGACTCTAAAGAAAAAAAATAAACAAAACCCCCCCCAAATCACAAAACAAACAAAAAAGAAGTAAAAAACCAAACCAACCAAACAAACAAAACAAAACCCCAAATCTGTTGGCTTAGATCCATTGTCCAGGTTTAGGGGAATGCAAAGTACATGAACCACGTAAAAAGTGAAGTACAAGTATTGTTAGCATTTTTATATCACAGAATAACATGGTCTAGAAAAAATCTAGTAACATCATGACAGTGGTATTTTCCAGGTCATGACTGCAGTCCTAGGCACATGCAATGAATGTTGTAAAGGGCAGGTTATTCTTTCAGTAAAGCCCTTAAACAAAATCTTGAATGGTAGATTGCGCTACAGAACAGCAACATCTAACTTGGAAAAGATGTTATTGAAATGGGGAAATTAGGTTTGCTGGGCTTATGTCACTACTGTTTAAGGTCTGATCTACAACATCAAGCTTTTGCTGGCCTAGCTTCATTATTTTTGAACATGAAGAAGAAATGTATCTTGGTACAGAGATGTAACTTTGACCAGTCACACTCTTCCTGTTGGGTTTGCTTCCATCTTTTAGGGAGATGTTTTATTGCATTCCTCTGCAACAACGTGGGTGCAAGCTGTACGTTCTCTGTTGGACCTTGCTATGCTAGAAAAAGCAGGAGCCTGTAGATTGTCTATCATTCACAGGATTTCCAGCCAAAAACTGGAAACACTAGAGGATATTAGCTTTCCTCAGCTCAAACTACATCTGCAGAGGAGCCACCAGTTGTGATTCACCATGGTGCACTTTGGGGAAGGCTTGGGGGGAGGAGGGTAAGATTTGCAGAGTACAAAACCAGCTGGAAGGAACAGCTGCTGAAACACTCAGAGCAGGTTTCTGCTTTTTCCAGCACTCTGTAAGCTTCTGACAAGAGTTTCTCAGCCTTGTGTTGATTGTTCACTACGGTCCTCTCACATCCTTTTTTCTGTGTCTTTTATTTCACTGTGCCTTCTTTCCTCCTCTCTGTCATGTTCCTCTCTCCTCCCTTCCTCTCTTTTTTTAAATTTAGTTCTAAGTCAGCCTTCCTCCCTTCTGAAGCACTGCATCTTTGGTCTAAGTTTTGCTCAACTTCCTCTCTCTGCTACAGCCCCTCACTGCCAGCCCCCCATCACATCCCTTACTTATAAAGTTCACAGGACATTTTCTATCTTCACAATCAAAGTACCTAACACAGCCATGTCCTATTGGTGGGTACCAACACAGAGCAGCCATGGTCATAGTAATGGCTCCTCACTGAACTGCAAGCTCACTGCTCCTCTTACACCTTCGTTTTGGCAAAACATCCTAAAAAGAAAAGTACTTCTAATCCGTCATTCCTTCTTTGCATTGCAGCCTCTTCTCAGGCATACCCAAGGCTCAGGGCAAGGACCAAAGGAGTCAGGCTGTGGTGGCTGTTGGCCCCAAGGTGGGGACAAGCTGTAAAATCTGTAAAATAAGCTGTTTGGAGCATGGACAAGGTAGGATAGGCAGATGCATGTGTGCGTTGATTTGTGTGCACACGCCTGTGCTCATCCAGGGACTGCATTAAGACTGCTGATGGCATTAGGGGCCGGAACTGGGGAAAGGAGGAAGGGGCCATGGAGAATCTGCAGCTCTGTATGTGTGCGTGCTGAAGAAAGAAACTGAAGGCTTCAACTCATCACTGACCAATTGTCCACTTGAATGAAAATATCTCATAAATATATAACATTTAAAGTACTGTAAGATATAATCTACTTTTAGAACATGAGATAATACATAGAGCACCAAAAATTAAGATCTCCATTAGCAATATATGACGATAACCTTTATTTGGCATATAAAAACCAGATTCTTGACCACTTACCTTATTGTTAATTCAGTTACTTGTCTAATACAGATTAGACTTATGTAACAAGCATTGTCATTAAAGAATTTCAACATCAGAAGTAATGCCATTTAATACTACATTAGAAAACAACCCCAACTCTTTCTTAGGAGAACCTCTGTTAAAAAAAAAGAACAAAACTCATAGAGCAATTTGGAGTCTGCAGCAGACCCCTAGCCCTAAAGGACAACAGCATATTTCTATTTGACACTAGATGGGTACAGCACTCTGCAGGCTTCTCTGCACTGGTTCTACTGCTGGGGCACCTTGCTGTTACTGGGGACAGAAGGGGCAAGATTTGTGGTCTTTTATTACTGTGCTATAATCAATCTAATCTTTTCAAACAGTAAAGTACCCGCTCTGACAGTGTGAAACAACAAAATAAAACCAAAACCTTGCATAGGTACACACAGTAGATTTTACCAAGCAGGAGAATACAGAATGGAATCAATCTGCAGTATTTTGAAGACAAGTAAACGGATGCTTGTTGCGACCCACCCCAGAACGGAGAAGGTAAGCCAGGTTCTTATTAATAAATCCCTTGGGGTGGATTAGAGTGAAATGACACTGAATAATTGGTGTTTGTAAACTTACATATGTAGGGTTTATTTTAGAACAATTCTGTTTCAAATGTACACAGGTATGTTGCCATTTTGGGTGTTATCATTCTATAGCAATACAACATCTATTTATATGTTATCATCTATACAGCAATATAGCAACATTAAAGCATAGCAATATAGCACTATTAAAGCATAGTAATATTAAAGCATCTATAGTAATAAAGCAATATTAGAGCATCTATAGAAATATGGCATTGTTAATACTGAAGCATCTGTAGATTAAAGCATAGCAATATAGTACTATTAAAGCATAGCAGTATTAAAGCATCTATGGCAATAAAGCATTGTTAAAGCACAGCAATAAAGATAACACTTAAGAAAATGCTCAAGGGAGAGAATGGGAGAGGAAGGATAAGGGTGGAAAGAAGCATATAGTCACCACCCACTGGGTCCAGCGATGAAACTTGGCAGTTGCAGCTTCCATGTCTGTTGGCTGAAGTGGTGGTCTTGGTCCATTGGGACTGAGGGAAGCCCCACACACAACTCAAAGAGGTTATGAGTTATTATACTTCTGGCTCAGGTGGGAACGCCTTGTGCCTCTCCGGGGCGGGGAGTTTTACAATGATAGTGTCAAGGGCCGTGCCACGAGCCTCCGACATCTCCCAAGACAACTGTGCTGCCTATTGTGTCAGCATCAATCATGGTCCATCATTTGAGATGCATAGCCCAGGCTAGATAATGACATTGGCATGAGAAAAGGGATTTTCCCACCTTGTAGGACTTGCCTCTTCTCAGCCTCTTCCCTTATCTGGAAATCCAGTTTGCAGCCTCAAACAGGCATCTGCACCCAGGATAGCTGGACAATAGCACCCACTTATCTGATCTGAAGATGATTTGGCAGTATGCAGGGAGAGGTGGGCTTTGCTGGGTGAGCAGTCCCTTCTTTTCAGTTTGCAAAAGTCCTATGGTGAACTTAGAATGTGTAGATAGATCATTAACTGTTTCAGTCTCTAACACTGCTGTACACTGCTTTTACTCCCCACAATATTCTGCTGTAATAAAAATGCAACTATTAGCTCTTCCTCAACATTAAGTAATATTTCTGGACAGGCAGAACAAAAAAAGTAAACTCAATCCAAAATATGTGACTGCACATATCTTTGATTTTAAAGCTTGAGGAATTTTAAGTGCAAGAGAATGTTTTAGATTTCAGGCTATATTAATAATTAGTTTTACAAATGTTTCTGCCTAAGAGAACTTAATTTTACTAACTTTGTGTCCTTCTATGTGGATGCTGGCAATATTAAAATATCCTAAGACTGAAAACTCACAAAATATGAAAATTAGTAAGTTCCTTATGATAACTTCCTGATAAACTGAAGCTTGAGGTACTTTGGTGAAACAATTAAAAAGTACAGAGACCTTTGCTTTAATGCTGCAAAGACTTGTGCATATAAGATATAATCTCAAAGATGACACATCTTTCCACAAACAGATGAGTACCAGACTTAGCTGTCTGGTGCTTTGAATCCCACAATACTCATACAGATATGTTTCATTTTGTAAAAAATAAATTGTCAAATAATATTTTTCTAAACAAGTTGGTGAAATTTAAAAAAGAAACCACTAAAACCCCCAATGGACTTATTCGTCATTTTGGAACATTATAAAGTGTGCTGCTTGTATAATTAAAATAAAATAATAATAAAAAAGCCTCTTAAAGCTTTTCTATAATGGTCTTATTTTTCCTCATTCTTGCTTAAATGAGAAAAATTTCCCTTAAATGAGCATGTGTTTCATTTCAAGAATAAAAGATAGAATGCAGAATGTTTTTAAACATTAAATGAGATGTAAGATGCCTATTTTCTGTCACTATAATTTTTTTCCCAAATGTGTTTCTAAGCAAGAAGTATGAGTAATTGCAGAGTTTTACACAGAATAGAAAGCAAAACAGTATAAAATTGCTTGGCAATATAAAAAGCCCCAGGTAATCATCAGTTCCAAAAAGAGGTCATCAGCAACTAACAGTTTAGCCTGTGCAGATCTGTTGGAAGGATGGCAGGGAAGAAAAAGACGGACACCATATATTTGTAGAGAAGCTATCTGTGCATGGAAAGAAGCAGCAGAAGGTTTTGAATCCAGCCTTAATTTACACAGATCCCTGGGTGTCCTTCCAAAAATGACCTGAGGCTCCAACCATCAGGGTTTGGCAGATTTAGCCATGGCAATCAAATATGTTTTTGCTTCTCACCGTTTTCTCCATCTCCCTTGAAAATTACTGCCCCTGTGATGGAGGTAGCAGAACAGACACTCCATTTGCCCATCGCTGCCCCAGCTCACAGCCTGGGGTGCTACTGCCAGCACTGCTTTGTCCATGATTTGAGCTAACACACCAAGCAGTTGTCTGCAGGCTCCCGAAGCACAGACACCCATCCCACCTGCTGCCACTGATGCAAAGCAGGTAATCCACCACAGGAGCACTTCATCTTCCTCATTTACAGAGGCATTCACAGCAACGCACGCCTGATGAGAACTGCCAAAACTGGTAACTGGGGATATAGATGGGTCGTGGTGCATCTGTGTAAGCACATAGCAGTGTACCACCATCACAACGTACCTGGCTCAGGCAGGAAGGGTAAGAGCTGGGTAAGGACTCAATATGGAGAAGGAGATACGTAAGGGCCCTCTTCCTCCTCTAAGCCAGTCTGTGACTGGAGGTGGTTAGACTACTCTGAGTCAGCAACTTGTGTTAACACATAAGAGAATAAAACAAACAAACATAAGAGACCAAGGCAGGAAGATGTTTGAAACAGCAGCTCCCCAAATTTCTCACGGTTTGCCATTCCACTAAATAATGTTTATGTTCTGTTTAATATGAAAGCTGACCACTCCTGCCTTCTGCTCTACCAAAGCTGGCTGCCTAGGAGGAGTTGGCTGCAGGGCCCAGTACTGTTCTGCTGACCAGCTTCTGATAAAGGCAGCAGATAACCAAAAAGTAAACAAGGTTTTGAGTCTACTTTGGCCTCTGTTCTCTGATCATGCTAACCCAGTTCATTACAGACTGTTCTAGGGAACAGAAGGATGTTCTGTCTGCCTCCTTTCTCCCATAAGCAGTTTATGCCGCAGGTAATTTTTTTTCCCATCTCTGTTGTTCATTCTCAAGCCTCTTTCTGTCTCCCTCCACATTTCCTCTAGGCTGACCATCTGTCCAAGCAATCCTTCTCTTTTGCATACTGTTGCATTCTATTTCTTCTCTGTCTGTGATCTATAATTAGTTGTTTTCCTGTTTATACACTCCTCCAGAGAGGGGTATTGTTGAATGTGACTCCTCAGGAAGAGAAACAATACAGTTACAGCACAAATCCTTTCAGAGGAGTATCTGGGATGAGAAGCCATGCAGGATTGGGTAGGATAGAAAATTTTTTTTTAAGATTAATTGGATACAGAGATCTGAATATAAAGCCATAAACCCCCTTAGAGCACCCGGATCAAAAACAAAGAATACCTAAGTAGGGGAAGAAACAAAGGTAAGGAAATACATGCAAACTTTATTTTGACACTGCATTTTTTTCCTCTATAAGATAAAACCCTTTGGGTTTGGAAGCCTTACAATATTTGTGCCTCTTTGCTCAAAGTACCAGGAGCCGCTGAACATGAATCCAAAGTGCATACATGATGAAAGCTCTGGGAAAAGTGTACTTAAAGACTACTGGGGAGTTCAGTGTTGGCTGGTCCAGAAACAAAGTGTTTTTAGTGTAGGGGTAGTAAGCGTAAAGCTGGTTCTCAAGAAGTTGGCTGCAGTACAGCTGAAATCAAGACAGATAAGTACACACAAGCTCACTATGGTGGGACAGTAAAGAACACCAATGCAGTGTCCAGAGAGTGTTTGTCTGGCCTGAGGGACATTTGTGAAGCAAATAAATAGAGCATTTCCCATCTTCAAGTCTCTTACAAAAATAAGGAGCTTGCAAATGGGCCGAGGATGGAGGAACAAATGACTGGTTGTGAAATACAACACACATGCACTAACACCAGGAAAGCTTGATAGTACGGGTATTCTCTGTAAGTAAGAGCTACTTATCATTAAGAAATTGAGCCCTTCAGTGGAGAACACAGAAATCTATGATCTGAATCAAAACAAACACCTGAATTTTGCTTTGAAGTTTTACCCTTATAACTGTGCAGACAGTTTCAATTATCATACAGAGCCTCTTGAAGACCAAAAGGGAAAAGCCTACACCTGTGGGGACAGGCGATATAGAAAAACTGCTCAACCATGAGAACAAAAGGGAAGGAACAAGGTCAGAAATTGTTCAGTCATGCCCTGAAAATCAATTTAAGAGGAGTTTCAATTCTGAAAAGCAGAAAACATTTTTAAAATAAGTTGCACAATATCAGTTAGGAGGAGAGACTTCCAGGAATTAAAAAAAAGTTAACTTCATAACAATTTCAGTTCAAAAGGAATGTCAGCAGCAAAATCATGAGCTGCTAATCTATTTGGTGACCAGCAGAACGAAACAAACCTCTACTCTGAGTCAATGAGAGGTTGCCTATGGTATTATGAGATCAAACTCTAATCCTCTTAGCATTTTCCATGGAAAAACTGCCATACTCTATGTATTTACACTGTTACATGCATTATTCATATTAAATGCCATATACGCACACAAAATATGGCTGTAATTACAACATATTCCTTATAAATTGTATAATTTGAATCCTGTTCAGAAACTGTCCTAATAAAGAGTAAAATACCACTAGGCATTATTTGCTTATGTTCCCTTTATTGCAAACAACAGAACAGACTGTCTGGTAAAAAGATGTGTATAATCTGGTTAGTATAAAACATTTGTTATACATGCCCACACAAGCCTGCTTCTCTCCTGTATGCATTGATGTCACACTTGTAATTCAGAGGCAAAGTGTAAGGAGGCTGGGCAAAACAGGTCAATTTTAACTCTAGGTCGTGGGGCACAGGTTAGTCAGGGCTTGGCTAAGAAATTTAGCAGTTTCACAGTGTCACCAAGCAGAAATCTTGCTTTGCTCTTTACACATCTTGCAATCATAAGAAAATGGCAAAATTTTGTAGATTGACCCACTTGACTATTCAGCATGCAACTAAGTAATTTGATAGTATGTGGTCATATGCAACAGGATTTTGCAGCAATTATTATAATACGTTATTTCAAGGAGAACATCAGTAAACACCAACTTGCTTGCTCCAAATATTTCTGCCTGAGGACTCCTTATTGCACGTCCCAAGCCTCTCTTACCAGGCTAAACATCCACTTTTATCCAGAGAAATTAACTATTCATGTCATCAAAGCCAGTACCAGCTAGCAAGATAGGATATTTCAAGCAAACATTGATGTTCTATTATAATTCTGTAACAAGTATTCTTAAACCTTGTGATTTATTGTATTATGATAATTTTTCTGATTAATTCTTTGTCAGCCTACACTTTCTACTAACACCTATAGGATTTTTAAAATAATTCTACAGATAAATCAGTCATTTGATGTTAAGTTCTGTGAGTTCTTTCTCCTTAAATTATAATAAAATGCCTCTCTTTTCCCCTCAGTACAAGGTATTATAAGTACCTCCAAACAAATATCTTTAATATATTTCCACACAAAGATGATCACTGGATTCCAAAGAGAAAAACAGCCAGCATTATACTATGTTGCCTGCCTCTTATAGAGAAAGCATTTCACTAACCATGATAAAATAGCACTTCTCCTGCCTCACCTATTAGATTAGAAGGAGGAATTGCTAAAACAGAAGAGCTAGCTTATTTCATTGTACAGGAAAAACATTAGTAAAAGGCTGCACTATTACGATAAATTATATCATAATTGGGTAGTATAACATTTCAAAGCCCAAATATTTATACAGGTAAATAGATTACTCCACTTGTTTCTGCAATCCAAATACACTTCTCACCAAAAAAAAAAAATAATTCTATTTTGCTTCCTGGCATTGAAGTATAGTAACCGTTCTGAAAACAGTGGGGTCATGAATTCCCATTTCTTATCAAGCCGTCCCCCTCTCTCCCACCATCTCCCTTGGTTTGTTCAGTGGTTAAGGAGTATGCTTCCACTCTTGCTACCTCTTTTCCTTAATTTTGTAGCAGTGGTGTACTCTTCTATTTTCACAAACCTTACAGGAACATTGTCTTCAAGAGCACTATTCTTCTGCCTATCTCTGTTGAATTTGCCAATGCTTTCAAAGCAAAGAGCCTGAATGGGGTGTAGGAGCATGTATAAAGCCTCATTTTTTTAGGAAACTAGGCAAAAAATGAACCCAAATCAACAATTCTGTTTTTCAGTAAATTTCCTGTGTTCACACACAGATAATCCTCTTCAGATGACTGCATGACAGACACACAGCACATTGACACATCACCATTTCAGAAAAGTAAAGGAAAACCAGTGTAAGACCCTGACATTTTGGTTTGCACACAAGAGAACCATCCACTGCTGGGACAACAGAACACCTCATCCATCCACTGCTGGTTGAGAAACTCAGCAACCAACTGAGATTCACTTAGCTTGTTTTATTTAATGAATATGCCTTGAAGATTTTTTAGTTTAGGAGGAAAGAACAAGACACTGTCTAAGATCTAGTCAGGCAAGAGTTAAAATTACACTGAGGAAAACTGAGATTCACAATTTAACAATCTCAATATATTATAGAGGCCAAATATATAGAATATTGTGATTTCAGATTTGTTGCCATCCTACACTTTAATCTCCCACACAATCAAATGTAGCCTTCTAGGTTCTCAGGCCTGGCCAAGAGACAGTTCTCTTTTAGATGTTCAGTTGTGAGGACACTGGTTTTATGCTAGCCCGAAAGTTGGTAATAATTTAAGATGCACTTAAACATTAAACTGCAACATTATTTTTGGCGTAGTCCTTGCTGGCAACTCGAGGCCACAAGCCAGAAGACAGACAGAAGCAAAGGAAGTTTACCTAGAGCAGGTTGCTAATGCATTCTGCTTATATCTTGAATTTTGGCAATGAGGAAGGAATACTGTTCTATCAACAACAACGATGCCAGTCTGGTACCATGTTAAGTACACAACAAAAGCAATACAAGTTGTCTTTTGATTCAGATCTCATTACAATTCCAGGGAGGTAAAAAAAGCAATTTAATTTGCTTTTCATTTGCTTTGAATTGTGTAGGTTTGCACCGGTTTAGGCTTTATAGCATGATATAGTCAAAAGAAGTAGCCCTTAACTACAAAGGGTACCTACAAAGGAAGATCTTTTTATCATAAACGACTAAATTAATGCAGGCTAGTTTGCAATTTGTCAGGAAAATTTCAAGATGAACAACTACACAAGTTTACTCCTTTCAGCAAATTAAAATGGATGATGACTCTGCAGAAACCATAAAAAGCCATGAGGCTTTGTGTGACTTCACACATCTGAAATGACAATGGACCAAAATCAGCAGCTCATTTTCGCTTTGAGGCTTTTTCCTTAAGGTTCAAAAGAAAACCCAGAGGGTGAAAACACACAGACAAAACAGGAACAAAAGTTGTTATGCAACACAAAATGTTAACACTGATATCTTTATTTCACTATTTTCTAAGATACTGTAGATGCCATAGTAACCGTGCCTTAAAATCAGAGTAGAGGTGCTGTGAAAGCAGTACTATATAAAGCTATAATCCCAGACAGACATTCGTGCTCAGCTGGAAGCAGAACTGAGTCATAGATATGAAACCCTCAACAATACACTCCAGAGCCTGTGATGCAAGGGGACTCCCTTGGAGTTTTGGCTGCTGCTCTCCCTGAAAGAGAAAGGATCACGAGACATTTAAACTACAGAAAGCCAGAATGCAGAGCCATTTGAAGAGAAATAGGCAAGGACTACAGTATATGAAATGGGGATATTTCTGAGAGTAAGTACTGCATTTGGGATTTATTCTGGAGGTATCTGACCATTCTCCAGCCTCGGATGTGAGTATCTTCTCTGAATCAGCACTTCCTCAAACAAAGTTTTGTTTTTACTGATGACTTCCCAGTTAGCTCAGTAAAGTGAGGGTGGAAAGTACTAAAACAGAGGCAGTACAAGAAAAGCAAAACCATATGATTCCTATTGTTTGAGTCTAAAGCATAAAACAAAAAAGCTGAATCAGATGAATGATAGGGTGAGAGAGAAGGAAAAAGCAAGACTGTTACCTTACAAGGGAAACGTGAGAAGGCAAAGTGAGTTTCAGTAGACACCAGGAGTCAAGAGCCTGGTCTCAAGGGTACAGTTTCTATGTGTGCAGAGCTCAGCATTTCCGTGGTCCAGCTGTGTGATTCTACACCATTGCACAGCACATTCAAATCTTCAACCTTCATTTACAAGAGGAAAGAAATACCTGAAGACAAGAGTGAGGAATCATATCCCAGGAGGACAAAACAACTTAATTTCTTCTCTCAATAACTGGAAAATGGGGAGTGGATGTGCCTCCCTGAAGAGATGATACAAAATCCCAGACAGCAACAGTTCTCTGATCACCAGAAAGATAAATGAGCATTTGAAGACCATAGTGGTACTCCATGGAGAGAACTCTGTTCTTATTTCTGTCTCAGTCCCATGAATTTCACACCAGCAAAAGGATTTAAAAAGCTAGGGTAAAAGGGTAAACTTTTTCTTGGCTGTGGTGCATAAATGGTTTTTAAGTCCCCATTTCCCTGGGGATAGGTTATAATTGCCATGGTTGTGCATGTGGGTTAACAATAAGGAGGATCAGATGAGCACAAAAGCTGAGGAAGAGAAAAAACCCTTAACTGATCAATAGAACAAGTTGTCAAGCGTGGAGGTAAGGGACTGATCTATTTTTCATAAATAAAGCTCTTAAAAAAGCTCTAGCTTTGAAATGATCCAGACTGTCTGTCTGCATTAGAAAAGATTATATTTTTATTTCGCTCCTTTGACATGTTTTATGAGAAAGATGGAACTGTTAAGTCAAAAACTTAAGACTTTCCTTAGAGCTCCAAGGAAACAGCTCCTCCCGTAACATCAAATGTCTGCCTGTTACAGCATTTCTTTCAATACAAACATTACATGAATTAATTTTACGGCTTCTTTTATAAACCTGTTACAGAGGTAGAAAACACTTTAAAACCAAGCAAGTGAAAAACTGGTAGTTGGCATCATTCCCATAATTATCTTTGACTAAGCAAATAATATGATTATAGGTAACTTACACCCTTTTATAGCAGAATACTCATTTTCAAGAGTAAACTTTATCCTGATGTGTGGAGAAAATATTTTCAAAAAGGCAATTGGGATAAAATGTTTATCTTTTGGCAGATAATCACTAGAGGTAGTCTATCTCTTGGACGTGACAGTCCTCAGAACCATTAATGATATTCCTTCTAATGTCCCACATCGTTTTTCCTGTCAGGGAAAAATGAAAAATTTGTTTGCTAGAATACCAAATCCCTTTTGCTGAGAAGACTTTCAGAAATACATTTCATATTAGCAGATAAAAGATGCCATTAGGCCTTTTTTTTTTTCAGCACGTGATCTTTCAGAGAAAAGTAAATACAGACTGAATTTCTTTGCTGTGCAAGAAGGGATGTTACAGCATTGATGGCATCAACAGCAATGGGAAGGGAAAAGAAAACATCCGGATGCTGCCATAATTGTACTTGTGGAACAGAGGGAAGCAGGTGAATAAATATTATCTACATTCACTTCGCAGACAGAGTAAATTCTGCAGCCCATCATCCTTATCCACTTTGCCGCTTGGTATATTATGATGCGAAATTACCTTTTCCACAAAAATATGAAAAGAAGAAGCAGGAGTACTTGAAGTGTGCTTTTAGTATGGATTCTTCAAATGCATAAGAACTTGAAATCACAGGGTAAAAAATAAATCTCAACAAAAGATCATGGGAAACTGTTTTGTCTCCAGCTCTGATAACAGGGGCAGGGGTTTTTGTCTTGTATAACTATCCAGTTAACATGGTGCAACTGCCTTTTTTTCAGACCAGAGAAAATGCCCCCAAAGGGCTCACCCTTAAGACATAATGGCTTGAGTTAGCCACCAAACTAAGGATAATGTACACTAAAAGTCTTTCAAGGAGAAGGCAAAGTCTCCCCTCAATGCCCCTCAGCTTAGTTTGGTCCAACTTCCTGCTTTGCAAGCTTTTTGGCTTACAATTGCTAAAACTTCACCATGGACAGTATTATTACCTCTGACTGGCAGGCAGAGGACAACTTCACAGTGCTGGAGAGACTGAGACTGAGAGTGAGTAGTTGATGTCTACTTCAGCAGGGGCTTTGCTGCCCTTGCACCACACAGCATTTTTTTCTGTATGGATTCACATAACACACTTTCACCCAGTTCTTGAGTGAGCCTAAACCTATGGTCCTCCTTTATAAGGAGAAGTTGAAGAGGCATCGACAGAATGCAAAAGTAAGAGCTCAGATTTAGCTACCACACTTTCTTTTCCTCCTATTATGCCTATTTCACTGGTTGCCACATACAAACAAGGTAACTCCCAAGGGTATGAGAATATGGAAAACAAGAACACATACATCATCTTCTCCACTCTTTCAAATTTAGGCACTGTAATGTGCTTGAAATCAGCCACAAAATGCCAACACATAAAAACCATTCACATTTTGAAAATGTCTTGGTTTAGCTATCTTGATAGTATTGATTTAATGAAACATTAAGGAGCTTCTTTTTGGAAGAAAAATTAGTGATTTTACTTGCCAGAAAAAACTTCAAGTTTTTACAACATAATTAAATGTTATTAAAAAACTTCTTGTACTATTTAACATCTGCACAAATTTAGTAATCAAAAAATTCAAATCTAGTGATACAAAATGGCCTTGAACTCTGTCACAGAAATAATCTAATATAAAGCTTTGCTTTCCAATTATAATTTAGTAGCAATTGCAACACATAACTATACAGGAATAAAGTAGACACTGTGCAGACTAGCAGAAGATCCAGGAGCGTTTCAGATATTTGGAGAGATGGCTTTAAAATGAAGGCCATTACAATGTTTAATTGCTGTCCCAGGCATTTTCTAGTCAAAGAGATTGTATCATACAGGAAAGACTGGCATGGAGATCTGCTGATGCAGAAGCTAAAGACAAAAATATCTGTCAGAGTCACAGAACCTGTCCACTAGTTGCTCTCAACGTGAAAGTGGAGAAAACAAAGTTAAAATGCTGCAGGATTTTCTCTGTTACTCAATAGAAAAAAAAACAAAAGAAATTTCTACTAAAAAAAACACTTTTCCCCCCAACCAAATGTGGTGATGCCAGGTGCCCTCCAAAGCCTCTCTCTCACTCTCCTCCTCAGGTGGACAGTGGAGAAAAAGATGGAAGAAATCCTAATGGGTCAAGATAAAGGCAGTTTAATATAAGCAAAAGCAAAGAACAACAAAAGACATATCTAATTCCATCAGCAGGCATTGTCCATCCACTTCCTGTGAAGTAAGGCTTCAGTATGTGCAGTGGTTGCTCCAGAATACCACCAGCATAACAACATACACTCCCCCACCTCCTCCTTTCTTTTAACTTTTATATCTGAGCAGATGTCATATGGTATGAAATATTCATTTCGTCATTTTGGGTCAGCTGTCCTGGCTATGTCTCCTCCCAAGATCCTGCCCACCCCCAGACTACTGGTGTGTTTGGGGAATACTGGGGAGACAGCCTTGGTGCTGTTTGAGTACTGTTCAGCAACACTGACTTCTGGGACAGTAGGGACAAATGCCAAGGGCACACCTCTTTCTCCAGAGCATCACCACCCCAAAAAATGCTCAATCCCAAAACACATTCTACAATACACAGATCTTTCAAACCTTTAGGTTTGAACTTTTCCAAATGTTTTTGAGCATTTTTCAACTATTCTCACTATCACCTAATTCATTCACTCTTTCTTTATGGCACATAGCATCCTGTGCCATAGTGCTAGCTGAAGGTATTACTGGATTTCTTCTCCCCTAAGGACATGGTAAAGCTTTGAGACTGGAATACATATTTGTGTTAATACATATATGGAGATGTCAAAGGCTCAATCTTGTAAATATTGATAGATAACACTCACAAATTCAGTACTGAGTTAAGCTTTCTTTGCAGTTTTTAAGGCCAACCTCTAATATTCCTCTTGAATAGAAGTAATTTTTTATTATGTTTAAATATTATTTCCCTATTTGTAGTAGAAAAAGCATCCTGTATTAAATTGGTTTTTAAGCTAAATTTTTGTACAAACTCTAAAAAAGTCTAATCATACTAGTTTTCTCCTTGTTGAGTTCTACAGAACTTAGAAAAAAGGCACAACATAAAATCGCAGACTCTGAATGTATATACACATGGATAAACCATATTCCACATGTTTACAGAAAGCAAGAAAAAAAATTTCTTTTCCTGCCTACCATCAAACTCAGCTCACCACTACTTTTTATTCATAATGTGTAGCATGAATTGACAAAACTCAGCATTCAAATATCTCTAAAGAAGCCTTATGTTGCAGCACTGAGCTGATATCTTCCTGTTAGACATCACAAGAGGGTACCACAAAATTGTCTTGAGGGTGGTACTTCTGAGAGCAAGCAGGACTGGGTAGCTTTCGTTATTTAACAACAGAGGAAGGTAATTTTATAGAAAAAAACCACACACTCAGTTCCCCTTCTTGCAAAACCTTCAGTTTATTCGTAACAACTACTCAAAGGAGAACTATTTACAGCCTTCTGCCAGTCATACACAGGTTCAGATTTGGCCCTGCAGGAAGAAGCATGACACCCTTTAATTACACCTGGAGTTTATGAGTTCATGTGTTAAGGTTTAATAAGTTAACTGGCATTTTTCCAATTATTATTATCACTTACCATCTGAAAGCACATTGGTAAGTTACATCTTCTCTTCTTGCCTGTGCACTGCTACACAATGCTTAATAATATCCCTACAATACAAGGAAAAGGGTTTTTTCATTAGGAACATCACAGTTTTGTCTTCTGTACTTTGTATGTTTCGCACTTTCAGTATCCTTGAACTCCTGGCTCTCAGCTAGAAGAGAGCTCTATTTCTCCCGTGCCCCACAGTAAATGCAGCTCTGCTGCAACAATGATACATTTCAAATACAGTACAGCTCAAAGTAGTGAGAGAGACTGCACAGCTAAAGGATTACTGCTCCATTCAAAGTCTTCCAAAGCCATGCTGTGGCCACTCCACTATCATCCATGCATCCAGTAAGAGAACATGCATCCCAAACTATGTGCCTGGAAGGTATTTCCCTGTGTGTGAATTGTAGCTGTCATGCAAGGACCTTGAATACATGTATCACTTGCTTCATTACGCATCCTCAGTCAGAGAGCTATTTTCAAGGCAGAGGTAGTGATCCAATCATTCTTTTCCATTTCCTGTGACTTTGTTCTCCAGGAAGCAAAACTGTACTCTGTAAGGGCTGATGGCATACACAGAGAGTGTGTCCTGTGTGTAGAACTAACCACTCTGTAGTTCTTTGAGTCTTTAACAGCAAACACTTTTACTGAATCCTTGCTGAACTGGGACAGTAAGTCTTGTTAAGTGAACAAAGGAAAGGACTAGCAAATATTTAGATGAAAAGTATTTGGTTTTTAGGTAACTGGCAAATCAACATAAGGAGAGTTTTTCTTCTGATTTCTATCTTACTTTAGAAATATTTCCAGCTACCCGTGAGGACACAAATGCAGAAAGCACACACAAAAGGAGTCCTCTCCTGAGACTAGTAGAAAAGTGCATGAATCAAATGCTATTGATAACAAAAATAGGTGCAGAAGAGCTAAGCCCTCTGAGAAAAGACTTTTTATGCCACAGGGTCAGACAAGATATAATGTTAGGAGCTAAAACCTAGAATAAAATTATACATTTGCCTCTTGTATAAAACTACATTACTCCAAATAACTGTTAGGTGGGGACGCAGCTGCCCACAGGTTCCAACCAGTCCACCAGGTTCAGCTCTTCTTTTTCTGTACACCCCCACACAAATGCTCCAGGCACAGGGAACCTGGCTCACAGAGTGGAGAGGCTCGTGATCAGGATCAAACATCTGTTTATCATATCACTGCATCACACAAGGTATGCATGTGCTTGTCCTATCACCTGATAAGACATGACCCATCCCACAACCAAATGAAGACCTCTTCTGTTATATTATGATCCCAGGCCCCTGCTCTATGCCCAAACATCCATGTACCCTGGTTATGTGACCAGAGCGTGTGTTTAATTATGTGATGTATGTCCGAATTGATTTGACATCAGAGCCCATGGATCAAGTCTGTCAGCTCTGGTCTGGATGCCAAATACCATCAGATCAGGGCATCATGCAGACATTTAGATGGTGGAAATGGAGCATAAAATGACAATTTGGACTGGTCTTTGACAGGGTAGGGACTTTGAAATATAAGTGATTTTTAAAAGGGACGATTAGCATCCAAAAAAAAGAAGAGATTCTACCTAACAATGTTGCTGTGACTAGCTCAAGGTCTTGTTCCTGGAAGTCCCTGATTTTCAGAAAGGAGGTAAGACATTTTTCCTATCCTACAGAAAGACTGAGGAAAGGGACCGGAAAACCTTTCAAATGCATACAAATCCTGCTGCAAAGAAAAGGAAACAATCTCTTTTTCACAGTTACAGTGGGGAGGACAAGAAGACGCAGGCTTAAACTGCTGTAGGAAAAACTTGTGTTAGACATTAGAAAAACTCTCAAATGCTAAGGATAATGTTGCAAAATATACCACCTATGGAGGTTATGGGCATTCATGACTGGAGGCTTTGAATAATAGGTAAAAAAACCATCTTTGGTGGAACAGTTTAGATATAGCTGACGTTGCCTAAGGAGGAAGAAGAGGGAGTCCAGATTAAAATTTTTGAAATGCCTCCCAGTCCCAATTTTCTATGATTTTCCTGTGGACAAGTTATCCCTACATCTACCTGCTTAAGTTTCCCTTTCTGTAGCTCAGCAGTTAATTTGATCTTGTGGAAAGGAGCACATAGCAACCCTGAAGCGCAAGAGACTTTATTTGGGATAAAGTCATAAGTAGTTGGGGAATTGGGGAGCACTTTCTTTATTATGAATCTGTACACATATGAATACACTCTCTTACCACCAAAGCCAATGTAAATAGGTAGAACAGTATCAAAGGACTTGAGTATCCATCACAATTTTCATTTTGCAAATGGGAAATGCAAAGCACAAAGGTCTGAACCATCTGTAATGACACAGCAAGTTGTCAAAATGAGCCTGAAAAATGGATTTCCTGGCTCCTCAAGTGACCTATCTGATGGACTACACACTCCTCCTGCTCTTGCTTGCTCTCCCTGCCTTGCCTCCCTTCCCCCCAGCAAGCCGTACAAGAATCGCAGCATTTCCTCATAAAAGTCTTGCCTGCAGCTGGGGGAAGTGAGACACTACAATAGTGTCGGTAGCCTGCTGTAACAAGAACACACATCACAAAGATGATCATTACCACAGGGAAAAAAAATAATAACTAAAGGATTTGACCTTGCAGAGCCATTCTTGGGCTGTTAATCCCCATCTCCTTTCTTTAACTTGCCTTTTTCTGGCTAACGTTTTACAGAAAGACTCTATTCCTCTACCAAGTGATAAACTACAAAAATATAAAAGAGAAGACAGAATAAATGATATACTACTGATAAAGAACAGAATTGTTCTTTATACAAGTGCAGAAGAATTCACAAGCCTTTGCAAGCGAAGTGTTACCCCAGTCCACTGTGCAAAAGGAGCAGCCTAGCTCAGCATTTGCAGGCAACATTCCTAAGGCTGTAACTTTAGCTTGTAGGAAATCAGAATCAGAGCCTAAGATTCACAGTAAAGTATTATAAAGTCAGTGCCAATCCTTCTGCACTACTCCTCACCAGTCTGCATAGGCTTACTTCCATTTTCTTTGTGAGAGTGGTGGAACCAGAGGAGGAACCACACTTGAATCATCCACAGGAGGTCCTGCCTCTCACAACTGACTATGCTGAGACACATCAGGCTCCAGATTATTTTGCATTGATTTGCAGAAACTCTCCTAGGCTCTATACCCCATATATAGATCAAACATAATCTGAATTCATCATTACCAGTAAGACTAAACAAGAATTAAAAGAAAGAAATTAAAGAATAAGAGTAATGAATTAAAAATACATCAGGAATGCAAAAAACAGAAACATCTCCCAAAAGAATAAAAGACAATGTTTCAATTGGTAACTTCCAAAAAAACAAACCAAAACAAAAAATCCCCAACAAAACCAAAAAACTCCCACTCCTGTGTCACTGGAATAAATATAATCAAATTCTTTACATGCTTAGGTATTTCCTAGCTTGTTCAAATGGTATATTTAAGTTTTGATTTATAAATCAAGGGATATTGCTCACTGCCATAAGATACATTCCACTGGGTCTCAAAGTCTTTAGCAGATTCACACTGTGCGTACTTTCTCCTGATGGTTTCACATTCACGTTCATCAACACTCAGCAAGAACCATAAACAAAGCCCTTTCTCAGATGCACACATGCAGTTCCCATTGACTTTGCTGGATTTTCAGCTGACTTCAATCAGAACTCTGGGCATGCAGAATGGCAAATCTTGGCTCTGCACATTTAATAAAATTACATCACTAGATACCTTATAAATGAAGGACAATGCAGGCCATACTGAAAAATAATATAAATTGAAAACCCAAAACTGTAGCCAAATAAGTTCAAATTTCAGCCAGGTTTTCCCAGAACAGTAAAAAGGGTGCACGTTTTAGGCAAGATGAAATGAAACACCTGTAATATTTGATTTACCAGAGTGTGCCCTGCCTCTTTTAGCAGGACAAAACGTGAAAGACAGCTATCTACATAAGGCAATGACCTTAATGTTTCAGGTATAGCAATGATATTGGCATGTGAAACAATAAAGGTCAAGTTACAAGCTACAAGCTGTGATTTTCTAAGTCATTATCTGCCTCTGTATCCCATGCTCCATGAGCTATGAAGCTCATTGCAAGTCAATTTAAAGTGTAGAATACCACAGGAGAAAAAGTAATTAATCTTCATATTAATAACTAATATTATTTTTTAATCTATTCTAATAGTGGCATTTTAAAGATACTAGGAGTATCCATCTTAAACCCTTCAACCCTCTTTCCCACCTGGTCAAAAGAACACCAGAACAAAAATCCTACACAACTCAGGAAAAATAGTTCCCCTCCAAATTTCAAATGGCATTTGGCAGCACAATTTCTGCCAGGTACATTAGGTAATGCACACGAAGCAAAGCAACGCCACGTGTGTTTTCTCCAAATTTCTTCCCTTTCTTTTACTTTTACTCATTCCATGATGTAATAAACTGTATCTTTTTACTGCATCTTTACAAATATCTACCTACTAGGATGAAGAATATTCTGACTTCTAAAAATCCAGTTACCAACAGACTTCCTTACACTTTCTGTTTGTCTGACAAGCACTTGTTAGCCTGCAATTACAAGTTTATATGCAGAAGTACTCAGGGATGGAAACCACAGAGGGGGCTTGATGTTCATGTATAGTTTTCCCCCCTCTAAAGCAGGAACATCTCTGATGATTTTCACACTTAAATAGCAGAACAGATTTTATGAATCATTTTTTCTTCCTCGTTGGAACAACCCTTATTCCCAATTGCATTAGAATACTGAGTCACTTTGCATCAAGTTGGTCATTACTGGCAAGCCAAGGGAGAGAGGAGGAAAGTGGACAAAATGCTCTGAAGCTACATGTGTGACAGGAAATGTATCAGGCTGCTTCTTGAAACAAATCATTTAAAATCACAGAAAAAAATCACAGCAGTAAAACTCAGAGAAGGAAAAACTATTTCATAATTATTGAAAACGTCCAGCAAAATAATACTGATGATCAAAGAGACTGTAAAGACTTTTTCTTTCCCCTTTTTTCTTTTAATGAAACAAGGTCTAGCCTGATACAAATGCTGAGTTGTACTGGTCATCCATGCTAGATTATCCACTAAGTTAAATAATTAATGTGGTAGAATCTGCTTCTCCCAAACTATGGCACTTTCAAATGAATAGTTATGAGATTTGGTGGGGCTCTGCTCTCTCCAAATCACCTTCCCTCCTAACATCCCATCCTGACGCTGACAGCCTGTGAAGACACTCATTTGGCTCAGGACTCCTTCATGTAACTCCAGGTTTACTTTCTGTTGTCTCTGGTGGAGCATGAGTTTAGAGAATTTAGAGTGTGTTACAAAGAACATTCATTCTAGCTTAAACTTTCCAACAGGAACAGGGCTGGTGCAAGGAGGGAGCTATTAGTTTATTTTAAATGCATAGCATGGCTATTTGATGATGTAAATAAAAGTAGGTACCTTACACGATCATTTTTCGAGAAAGTTGATTGTAAAGGGGTAAGAAAGAAAGGAAAAAAAACCAAAACAACACACAGGCTAAAGACTCTGCTTTTCTGCATGTCCTGTTTAAGCAATGACATATGAAGAACTTTACGTTCGAACAATTACCTGGTGCTTTAAATAGGACACTAAGGCAATAACATTTTAAAATGTATTCACACAGCCCAAAACTAATCCTACTCCGGGGAATACCAGTGCAAATCAGAGTAACTCCTCAGAGGTCAACTGAAGTACACCAGCACAAAATAAATGTGAGACAGAAGAGAATCAGGCCCCATCTACCTCTATTTTAATGCAGAGGTTGCAGATCATCTGCAATGATAAAGTGAACAACATAAATATAACTGACATCTATTCAATTGATCTCACATCCTGCCGACTATTCACAGCTCCAAATATAGGGCTGAAGAACAATGGTTTGAGGAAGAGAGGCAGAAACCCCGGTTCTAACCCGTTCACACATTTCAATTTGCTAATACCTCTGACTTGAATTGCCTTCATCTCCCCATACAGCTAAATCGTTATAGGTTTGACATTGTGTCCCCCCCACACCTCCCGAAGAACAATTTCTCCTACAACAAAATAAATTATACAGTGCTGCAAGAGATGTACAGGAGAGAAGATAAATGCAAAAAATATGTGCAAACAGGAAAACCTACAAACAAGCAAGAAAATTCCTATGTAACATACCACATATATACATAAGGCACTAGCAAATGAATTAATTATTTGGAAATCTAGCACTAAGAATGGCATATGTGCAGGGGAAGGTTAAAATAAGAGACTATTTCAAAGTATGGTGTCATTTGTGCTAATTTAAGTGGATCTGTAATTATTTCCTACAACTTCATGATGTCCTGAATCAGCTGCCCCCTCCCCTGCAAGGCTGATAAAAGGATCCTTGGCAACACACTAAATGTATCGTTCAATGTATTGAATACTAGCGAGAAGAAGCACTGAATTACACTGAAACAAAGAACATCAGGTGCGAATATCACCACCTCCAGGGAAAGAGTACCTTTACCTACTTATCACATCAGTAAACGCAGGCATTCTTATACCCATTACTCGCATCTAATAGTATTTGCTATATTTAACAAAGTTAAGGTGAATTTTACCTCAAATCTACTTAAGCTCGAGCTCTTTGACCGAGACTTCTTGCGGAGATAGACTGAGAAGAACCGACGCACTGTGAACTTCTTCATATTCATGTCCATTGCCCTGTCCCAGCTGCGGCGCGGAGCACGAAGGAGCCGCGGCGCCGGCGGCGAAAGCTAGCGCATCCCGATTGCCCCCTATTTATATCCACAGGCAGGAGATCCTCCGAAGCGTCTGTTTCTGCTCATCAAGCCAGGCACAGAGAGACCTGCAAGAGGTACGCTGCCGAAGCCATGGGAGCCCAGAGCCAGATGCTTGCTGTTCGGAGCATAAAAGCGTTATACTCCCTTCTCGCTTCCCTCTGTTTACATTTCGGTACGGCGAGCCCAACTCTCTCCCCTCTGCCTCTCCGCCTTGCCTTAGGTCCTACTACACCCAATCAGGCTCTGCTCTGGTTGCACGCAGAATCAGCGCCGGCAGATGACAGCTCCTGCGTCCCAGGCGTAGCAGGTTTGAGACAAATACTAGATATGTCTATTGCTTTTGCACTCCCTCTCCTCTCAGTCAGGCTCTTTCAATTTCCTGCTTTCTGAATCACATGGGGAATAGGCACATGCTGCACTTCTGTTTTTAGCTCAGAATTCAGACGCTGCTATAATTACTGAGGGCTGTGGTGGTCAGATCCGAGAAGAAATCAACTCCCTCGTGAGTGTCGATCCTGGAAGAAAGCTGAAAGTCGTCGTGCCCCCGCTGCCAGAGTGGAAGAGTCTGAACCTACTTTTATGATGGGGAGTATGCAAAATAACATTGCGCCCCCTGCCCCCACCCCAACCCCCCAAAATTGAAAAGCTTAACATCCTGTTCACAATTACCCACCTGCTTTACATTGAAATACCTAACACTGGCATAGCGCTGAAAATAGAAGCACAATCTAAATGGTAAATATTACTATTCTTATTGTACTACAGCAGGGAGCTACAGCCCTTCTAGGAGTTTAAATATGTACAGTTATTTACAGGCTGTAATTTTGAGCTGCTAACTATACTGGCAAGCATGCAGACTTACAGCTGCAACCCCACGTCCCCTCAATGAAATCACATTTTTCAGCTTGTCTTCAAAAACTAATGAATCTCACTGTGATCCAGAGACCAAAGAGCTTTCTCTGCCTGCTGCGCACAGCTCAGACTCCTTGCCCATGGCAGTCTTTCCTTTCTGACCACTGCGGAGCACCCAGACATGCCTTTCTTCCATAACCTCATATGGAAAGGGAATTACTCTGATGACTTATTAATGACTCAGATAAATAAGCCCAAGGAGAACTGACACCAGTACAGCATGAGAAGACACTTGGAGGTTAAATGACAATACCTCGACAGTCCATCTGCTCTAAAAGAGAGATGCATTTTGCTTTAATTGCATGTTTGGTCTTTGCTATAAACTACCTTGGTTGGTAATGCCTGTCACTACCTGCTTTGTTCACAGGTTCTCTGTCTCACTCTTCTGTAAAAAGCTCACCATAGTCTATATGTACTCAGAAAAGTATCAATAAATAAATAAATAAATTGGCATTTATGTTTTCATTAAAACTCTGTATATTCTGTGATTTTGGAAGCCCTTTGCCATTACAGTTGTGTGGTTTCACAGCTAAAAATCCTGGAGCAGAGGCAACTGTCTCAAGAAAAAACTCAGGTATCTATAGGTACACCAAAACCCTTTCCAGAAGCAAAACAATAATTATTTGATAAAATTATTTGCTGATGCAGCCTCTCTAGTCAAGTTTTGTGTCTCCTCACAACCTTGCTGCAGTAAAATCTGCAGTGGCACAAAAGGCCTCAGGCACTCACCTGATTACCTGACCTCCTCTCACCTGTTCTGCCACACCACACAGCTGCTGCTGCTACTTCTTCTGTTCTGCCCTTTGCTTGGCAAAGAGGTGTCCTGACATGGGCTGGACTAGGCTTTGTGCTGGTAAAGGCTTTTGGCAGTCTTACACATTCCTATCTGTGTAAGCCACTAGAGTTTTAAGAAGCCATCAGACAAGTTCAGGGTAGGTCCCTGAGACCTTCCCATCACAGGTATATCCCTGGACACTGACATCTTTATTAATGCAGAGGAGTGGTAATATCCCAGTTTTGAATGCATAGTGCTGTGTGTAATAATAAGCAGTATGTGAGTGCCTGTTATCATTTACACCAGTAGATATATCACAACCTTCCTAACCCATTACATACACAGTGATATCACATACAAAGATGTGCAGTCACCATTAAATGTACCTGTGCTGTAATAAACTTCCAAGAAAATTACACAGGCTGTGACTTAATACCTAACTATCAGGTACACTTATTATATTCAGAATTTTGTTCTTTACCAAAAACATAATTTTTAAAAATGAGCTACAATATATTGATGATTAATTATAAATGTCAGAGCAAAAACTAGTCTTGGATGCTAAAAGTTATTCTCTAATATGGAGAGCATGCCTAGGCTAGGAAGTAACTCTCTCACACCCCTGCCAAGCCTCAGGCATGGGAATAGGTATGATCTTGCTTTCTTACTCCTCTTTCAGATAGGTGATTAGGGATTAAATACAGAAGGACAACCAACCACCAGTGCCAGGACATTGCTCCTCACCTACTGGGCAGCAGATATTGCAGATTATCTTCCAAGTGCAAAAAGCAAAAGCAACTGAAATGCAAAAATGTACATAAAAAAAGAGCACAAATACAGAAATAAGGCAAAATACATATGCATGTAATACTAGCATATGGATAGGGATAAATATATGAAGAGCAAATTCTACTACAGTTCCATTCAGATTGCATGCTTCAAGACATTGAATTTAACTTTGCTTCAGAAAAACAAATAAGAGACTTCAAAAACATTAAATCAAACTTTCACATAGTCAGGCAATATCCACTTCTCAGAATGATTCTAATAAAAAGGAGCAAGCCAAAAAAATAAATTAGATTAAATTGGAACATACATCATTATATTTATAAACATACAACTGTCAGATTAACCTACGACGTTAAAAATTAATTGCACTTAGAAATTCATGTTTGTAAATTATTTCTCAGCTCCCCCCTGAGCAACTTTAACTGCTGAGAAACTTGATAAAAAAAGAAAATCACTAAATGTCTCTGTTTAAGATAAGAATAAACAATAAAAATGGTGGAGTGTACATATGGCACAGTATTACACCAGTATTACTGATCTGTTTTCTGAAAGATACTTGTTAAAATTAGAATCGTAATTGCTGTGACACACACAAAAAAATAAATACAATACCATGGCCTCCCCTCCTCCCAGTGAGCTTAATAGCAAAATAAAGTTTACTTCAACTAGAAAAAGGCTTAACCCCCCCCCCCTTGAAAGTAGATATTACATAGTCTGGGTTGAAATTTTTAAAAGATAAATGGAGAATTCCCAATTAATATCTAATGAAAGCCAAAGGTCCTTTCTTCATGTGTCCAGATGGACCATACCAAGAGCAGTAACAGACTGAAGGACTCAGAAAATTAGAAAATTAACATGGGCCAGTGAAACAGCCTGCACAGAACCCAAGCAAGAAGGCTGACAGTAGCCAATGCCAGATGAGTCATCAATTTCTAAATGACAGAACACGCAAATCCAAGACATCTACCACAAATTGGATATTATAATTACTGAGAGAAATTTTGTATTACTGCATTACACAGCACATCAGGCCCTATATCCAAATTGGGCCTTCAATCAGTATTACCTATCTTTCCTCAATAAATTCATCAGAAAGCCAGAAAAAGATCCAGAGAGAAATAAGAAAGCATCAGAAACAGAGACACCATCGACAGAACATGATATGCAGAGAAAAAATGAGGCTCCCATAATAGAGGCTCAAGAGACAATGCTACAGAAAAGGTGAATTACACAGTGCCATTTATGCTCTCATTAAGGAAAATCAGGAGCAAGAGCAGATGTTTCCAAGAGACACCAGTCAGCAGAATAAGGAACAACACTTCCCCCCAGGTGATTAGATGGTATATGACTTTTAGTGATTGCTGTTTTCTCATCTTGAATGCTGGACAAATTGCCATATGGCTTTTGTTTCCTCAGTGAGCGAGGTGGTTATTTTTCTGATTGATGCTTCTTTAAATAATATATGATGAGCTTTACCCAAAGAAATGCTTGGGCTTTGATCTCATTAGACCGGTGTACCAATGTGATTATCAGCCTTTCCGCTGCCATACATTAAGTACCTTATCCTGTTTTGCATGCCACTTACTTACTGCACTAGAGTTTTCTCTCTCTCAAAAAAAGGTATACTGCCCTGCCAGCACTGTGACTTGCTATCTGAGACATTCTCACCAGCAATGACAAGTGATCAGCAATGTTGGTTAGATCAGGATGTAAGGGAGTAGGCAGCAAAGAAAGTGCTTTTTCTCCCTTCTCTGACCTCCTGGCTGTGTATCACAAGCTTCAGTAATTTTCAGCCTTTTCTGTACATGAACTATGAGAAGCTTCCAGTGGAGGTGCAGGCCCTTTCAGCCATTTTGCAAATTACAATCACTGCTCAGAAGGAAGAAGAAAGCAAAGTCGTACAACTTGTCTAACTGGGTCCAATAAACTGCCAGGACACAGGCTCCTTGGACACAGTCTTCTCTATTCCCAAGAGCAACATAACAGCCCTACAATGCCAGTTTAATCTTGCACTTGTAATCTCAAGACCTCAGGAGTCTGAGTAAAAGCAGAGTACCTCTTTTACCCACATATATGTAATGCCGTTGTCGCTATCAAGCAACAAGCACTATCCAACACACTGGCAATTATATGAAAAGCAACTAGTATAAATATAGTGCAGCAACTACAGGAGAGAATTACTTGCTTTGAAAAGACCCATTTTGCTCAATATGGTGATATTCCAATAAGTGGATTCCATTCAACAGCTTCAAATATTCTTAAAAATGGGAAGCAAAATAAATTCTCGGTAGATTTGAAATCAGTATTTTGCAGGGATGCAAGTGGCTTAGGTAGAGAGAAAAGTACTGAAGACTTTCCAGTAGACTACTTCAGCAGTAAGATAAAAAAAATGTATACAGATGGCACTAGGAGGATGAACCATCTCTGTGCCATGCTGGTGCAGAAGAGTCATAGAATATCATGAGTTAGAAGGGCCTGCAAGGATCCTCGAGTCCAGCTCCTGGCCCAGCACAGGACAACCCAAGAGTCACACCATGTGTCTGAGAGTATTGTCCAAATGCTTCTTGAACTCTGTCAGGCTTGGTGCTGTGACCACTTCCCTGGGGAGCCTGTTCCAGTGCCCAGCCACCCTCTGGGCGAAAAACTTTTGCCTAACATATAACCTAAACCTTCCCTGACAGAGCTTCATGACATTGAGGTCTCCTTTGCACAGTTGCCTAAAAATCTACTTCCTCAATTCCTCCTAAGCACTCACTAGTCACATGATGATAAGTGTTTCTTTCACATATATCAAATGAGCCTCACTATGAAGACAATGGCTTGCTCTTATTTCTGCAGGGAGAACTGGACTGTTGCAGAAATAATAGCTCCAGGACAAGAGAATAATTTTTGCTTGAGTTTTCAGCAGATGAAACATGTTTTAACTCTCACAAAAGCATCTTGTGTTAGTGCTTGAACATCAGATCAGCAAGTGTTACAATTGCTGCATTGACTGCTCCCATATGTACATTGGTTCTTACAGATACAGGAATGTGCAACATCACTGACCACACACACGTCAGCTGGCTGTAGCCTACTTCTAGAATGGAGATTACATTGTGTAGCAATCTGTATGGAAGACTGTCAGCTTCAATTTCCTTTTTTGCTTTTTAGGGATGTCACCGAGCATTTCACTTTCCTGGATGATACTATATACTGGTCTTGTTAGATTTTGGTGGCTTAGATAGAAGTATAAGACAAAGAACCCAAAAACCTAATCTCCTTTATATTACATAAACTTCTACTCCAACATGGATGAAGGAGATTGCTGAAGATAAAATTCTGCTTTCTTTCCTTCGGATAATAAGCAGAAAATTATACTGTTCTTTTATAAAAGACTGGAAGTTTTCTGGAAGGAAGGATGCTACTTAGTAACTGAAGTATAAACAGTCTTATCATATGAATATTTATGAATATCTACTTTGAGTGAACATTCTACAATAGAAAATTGGATTGAAGAATTTCATTATGCACAGCATATGTTTAGTGTTTCTTCAGACTAGCCATGAACACTACTAAAAAAAGTGGCATTTGTTAGAAATCTGCTAATAGGTAAATTTACCTTGATAAGCTCTGAAAGATATCACAAGCCTAACAGGAGAAATAGTGCAAGGAACATTTACCGAAGCCCCTGTTTCTACTTCTGATAATCATTGACAGAGCAAACTGACACTTAAGTAAGGAAAAAAGCCAGACCACTGTTTGCCATTGAAACCTTGAGAAATAGACAAATGTATAATGGGGTTTGCAAATTTTTACTCAGGAAAGTACCAATGTTAGGTAGAATTTTTCCCTTCCATTATCAAATATGACTACACATATGAGGTACAAAAGTTAACTTGATAGACAAAAAGCATCATACGTAGTTGACCTGAATGAATATCCTTCTTCTATATCTGACGCTATTTTGTATGACCTTGAAGAACCTTAAACTCTCTGGCTACGTCTAGCTCCAGGGCATGTACAAAATCCAGCAACATCCTGGATCTACTATCAGAAATGGGGGAATGGATTTTATCATTTTTCTCTTATTCTTTCCAACTGGCATCTCCTGTCCCCAGTGAAAAAAATGCAGGTATTTTTCAGCCAGAAAGGAGATAGAGTGCACTCTGGAGAGGTTCCTGATTTTGACAAGTGGGTGTGTAAACTCAGGACCCTAAAGGTTTGCACCTGCACTGCAGAGCAGAGAGAAAACTGCTTCAAATATCCTTCCATAAAATAGGGCTGAAACATTCTGTCACTGCATAAGAGCACTTTCAGAGTAAACATAATAAACAATATTACCTGTTCATAGTCAAAATTTTAGTTTAAGACTGGCACATATTTGCTAGATTTGTTTACAGAAACAGATTAACTGTGAGTAATGTCAAAGAATAAACCAATGGGATATGTAAATTTACCTTGTAGACATTACATCTAGCAGGACAAATGACATATGGAATATTTTCAAAATATATTACACACCTAACACTGAAAACAGGGCTTCAGGTTGTATGAACACCTACCCCATGTTAGACAGGACAAAAGTGAGCTTCATAAATGAAAAAAACAGTAGTCACACTTAAAATCTTTAGCATTAGTTTCCTTCTTGTTGGACTTGTATGGCTTTTCAGACAAATTTTGGAGGACTGCTTTAAATTACTGTAGTAACAGTACTTAATTCCAGATTACAGGCACAACTCTCCCTGCCTATTTTTGAAATAGAAGATGAAGAAAAAGGCAGAGAAAAAAAAGGTCTAAATTCTGTCTCTAATACAGCTATACAGGAAGTGTGAAACTGAAAAGAAACCCCATGCAAAATCATTTTGACCTTCAAAAATTAGTTATATTCCATTTGATACATACAATCACATAATGATTTCTTAATTCACCCACAACAATATAGCCCAGTGTCCCATTTTACTGCTAACAAATTAAAATCAGTATTAAACTCATCTTCCATCCACTTTATATAGTAAAGTTAAAAAAAATGGTATTAGTATTTAGCAACACCAGAAACAGAGAAGGATTTGGGAATAGTACCAGCCAAACTACTATGTTGGCATTTACTCTAAAGTTTGTGACATGAAGCAATAAAACTTGAGTTTTTAGAGCTACTTTGAAAACATCCACATGCCCTGCCCTGCACTCAGGCATGTGGTGTGACTCTTGGAGATGGCCTTGTGCAGGGGCAGGAGTTGGACTCGATGATCCTTGTGGTCCCTTCCAACTCAGCACATTCTGTGATTCTGTGAATGCCACAGCAGCGCTCAACTGTAGAAGGATATGTGTAGGCAGCTCACTTGGGATCAGAGCAAAGTGGTCTCCATTCAATAGACATCCAAAGACACAGGGATGATCAGGGCTCTGCTTACCACAAGGACTATGTGGGTCCAGAGACAGGTACTACAGTTCAGTAAAAGCATCTTAGGTAAAGGCAAGAAAGTCAAGCCACAAAAATGTCTCTGATTTAGGACTGATTGTTGTTACCAGACTGCATTATGATTTGGATATAATCAGTATGTTAGATGACCTTTCCCTTATTAAATTTCACATACATAAAGTGTCACTTTCTCTTAAGTGTAGTGTAACTTCTCTCACCTACGTCACCAGGCAGCAGGAAGTGCATGAGGCTCTTTCTGCATCACTGAGCCTGCCCACACTGGAGGTGAGTCTTCCTGGCTGATGGCTCCAACAAATATCTGAAAGAAATTTCAACCTCTTCTATATGTCTTCCTACTCACCTAACAAGTGTGTGAAGTTAGTTATAAAGAGCAGAGGCAGATTATTCAACATCCAAATGTTTGATTAACCTAATGACAACCTAATGGACAAAAAAAAGGCAACTCATCACAGTAAGACAATTAAAGCCTTTGACTTCTTTCTGTGAATTTTGTATATCTTTTCAAATCCTGAAATAACCCTAAAATTCCACATGAGATATATAGACAAATAAGCAACACTGATTATGTACAACACAAACACATATGAAACAAGAATCTCTTTCCCAGTATGTTCAATGCTAAATTGGCAGTTTTTGTCAATAGTTGGAGATTAAAATGTACAATTATTTCTATCATAAAGTAAGCCATGCTATTTAATAAGTTAATTAAAAGTTCAAATACTAATTTGTAAATTCAATATATGGATTAAAATCCTACAGAACTTCTGCTGCCCTCCGTAGCATGCTATGGGGGAAAATGTATGCTTGCGACCAAGATGTTATAAAACTCTTCCTTAGTGAAGTTGTCTACCTAAATACAGTGACTGTTCTTGAAACAAAATATGCAACCTGAATCTTAAATTCATTACTTTACAAGCAATGCTGCTGTTCGACTCCAACATTTTTTTTGAAGCAATGAAAAATCCTCTAAGAACCACCTACCTTTGAACATAAATTTCTGGTAATGTCCCAAAGCAGCCATCTGCAGTGTACAGTGATATACATTCATTAAAACGTGACACCTTTGCCTTAATACCTTACTGGGATCTGATTTTGAATTCTGATACCTCCTTTAACATCTCTTATGCAATCTTAACATGCAAAGTGATGTAGGACAGAATATGTACCAATTAGGAGTCTGAGACTGTTCTTTTGCTTCAACTACCAAAGGAGAAAATAGATATATACCTCAGATATGAGGAACAAATAAGGCAATTACTACACAGACTTGTAACAAGGTTTCCCCTTCCTCCATTACAGACAAAAGAGACTTTTTACATCTTCCAAAGAGCTTTTCAAGGGCATCTTTCTCTAGTTGTGCTGCCTGGGGAACTGCAAGCAAGGCCATCTAGGGGCATTTCAAAAAGGCACAGCAGAACCTTGCTTCTGTATGTCTTGGGGACTAAAAACTGCTTTATTTATGATGATTCTAATAGGTTTTTAACATTTTCAATATCTCCTTTACTCCCTTCACTCACTTCAGAGTTCTTTCCTCATCTCTTTTACTTCCTGTTCCTCAGACTTTCTCTTCAAAGGCATGACTCACTCCTCTTAACTCAAGGAAGTTGAAATAACAACACCACCACAAACAAAAACCCCCAAAACAACAACAAAACCTTGAGCTTGAAGGGAGAATAATTGCTTTCTAATATTTAATTTTTAGAAACTATTTTATGGCACATCTCTGGACTTCAGAAGGTCCAAAAAGATGCAAGAAGAAATATGAGTGAGAAGGAACTAGAAAGCAATATTCAGGGGGCTATACTTGTCATGTAACAACACACAGGTTGGTAAAAGAAAGATGGAGAGAAATCCTTTTAGCAGCATGATGGAATTTTTTAAGTATTATTGTGTGTCTTCTAGCACACATAGCTTTAAAATCTTTTGGCTGCTGGAGTCATGGCAGTGCATGAGAAACATCAGATTTGAAACATCCCCAGTTGGTGTCTGGTCACCACTGGTGTACCCCAGGGCTCAGTATTGGGGCCAATCCTGTTTAATATCTTTATTGATGATCTGGATGAGGAGATTGAGTGCACCTTCATGAATTTTGCAAATAACACCAAGTTGAGTGTGTGTGTTGATCTGCTGGAGGGTAGGAGGGCTCTGCAGAGCCATAGGCTGGATCAACGGGCTGAGGCCAGCTGTATGAGGTTCGACAAGGCCAAGTACCAGGTCCTGCACTTCAGTCACAACAACCCATGCAGCACTACAGGCTTGGAGAAGAGGGGCTGGAAAGTTGCCTGGCAGAAAAGGAACAGGGGGTTCCTGTTTGACAGCTGGTTGGACACGAGCCAGCAGTGTGCCCGGGTAGCCAAGAAGGCCAGTGGCATCCTGGTTTGTATCAGAAATAATGTGGCCAGCAGGATGAGGGCAGTGCCCTGTACTCACATGGGTGAGGCTGCACCTTGAATCCTGTGTTCAGTTTTAGGCCCTGCTCTACAAGAAGAACATTGAGAACATAGCTGAAAGGAGGATGCAGTGAGGTGAGGGTTGCCCTCTTCCGCCAGATATCTAGGGATAGGACAATAGGAAATGGCCTCGATTTCTGCCAGGGGAGGTTCAGATTGAATATTAGGAAAATTTTCTTCATGAAAGGGTTGTCAAGCATTGGAACTTCCTGCCCAGGAAAGTGGTTGAGTTACCACCCCTGAAGGTACTTAAAAGATGTGTAGATGTGGCACTTAGGGACATGGTTCGGTGGTGGACTTGGCAGTGCTGGGCTAATTATTGGACTTGATGATCTCAGAGGTCTTTCCCAACCTAAATGATTCTATGATTTCACTGAAGAAGAAAATACAACTGCCCTGGCCCACTTAATCTGCTGCAAGATGAGTGCAGCTAGAAGACATGATGGGAAACAGAGACTGAAACAAGTTCTTCAAGGGAAGGAGTGGAGCTAAAGGCACCTGCTTCCCACAGGGCTAGACATGGGTTTGAAGGATGTGTGGAGGTTTGTTTTATTTTAGACAAAAGATCTTGGCTCAATCAGAGGAATATCATTAGTCCTGCCATAACCCCTCACTTGTGGCCTCACTCTGCCATCTCCAGGCCATCATTTTGTTCTTCCTCTGTGTTGGCACAACTATTCACATAGCCACAGAATGAACCAAACTGCAGAACTGGTCCAAATTAAAACTGGGTAAAAAACCACTCCAGAATACTACTTTTAAACCAGTTCAGTTCCCTGGTCTGATTCAGTGTAGAAATATCTGTGCCTACTCAATATTTTTTTCCTGTGGTGGGGGCAGGAATGTGTGCTTGTGAGATGGCTCTGCCTCCTCTGTTGGCAGGGATGGGTTACACCAACACAAACTGTCAGTTTCCCAGATATGAAGCTGGCATGGTACAGCTGCCTGGCCCAGAAGAACTGGAATCACTGACCAGGCCACGTCAAACTATCATTCAGATCATAGTGAAGGATAAGATAAAGACTGAAGGTTAAGATAACAGCTCTGGTATAGAAACAAATTGGCTAAAACATACAAAACCTGGAATTACAGATTGACAATATATGCTTTCCAAAAAGGTTAATCTATAAAAGGCTTGTTTAAAAGCAAAAAGACCCCAAAAAGGGTGAGACAGTAACATATAGCTGTAATGCAGAAATTCAGGAGGCTGTTTAATTGACTCAGAAGTGCCAAGTCCACTCACTGGGAAAGCCACTAGAATTGATTGGACTCCCCTTTAGTGCAGAAGCCCAACTACTGGGAGTGTAGTACAGAACTAAGACTGTGGTGTTACCTGGCACCACTCTGATTTTCTGAACACTATTTTCTTGTATTTGTCTGATCTAATCTTCTGTGGCTGCTAATACTTGCCTTGTCAGTCAATTTCATATTATGTTATGTCTGTATAACTGCATACACAAGTATGCACCTCTTACAAATCTCTGTACACATTTATGCTAGCACATGCAGAACTTGAGCTCAGGTTAGATGCTACAGGTCTGAGACATCACTGTTAGTGCAACTGGCATTCACATAGTCTGGATATGTTTGATGCACATTGCTCAGTGAATTTGAGAACCATTATCAAATGCAACTTGGATGTAATCACAGGCATCTAATCAACATACGACTTTCCTGAACTCTTACAAACTTGTTTTAATGCCATCACAAAATCATCATAGAGTTATTAAACTTTTCAATACTTTTTGGTCTCACTGGGACACTGCCCAGAAACTCACTTTCCTATTCACTCTAGTGCCTACACTAGATGCACCATGGTTAACTTAAAATCTTTTGCTCCTACGCTAGCACCTTTCTTAAAGTTTTTCTTTTCCCCACCTATAAGCAAATTGGTTTTTAAAGGGCAAACATATCTTCTTCCAGTCTTGACTTGGCTATGCTAAATGCAAGTGAGCTTTTAGCCTCCCCTCACCCAACCATCTCTCCCTATTTGTGTCCCAATACACAGCCTGTCCTAGACTTGTTCATGTCTATATTTATCTTCCTTGTAGATGTCATGAACAGAAGAGTTTTTATCAGAGCCTCAGTAATAGCATTAACTAGTAGCTCTTCATCACAAGAAATACTTTATGATTTTAATTTTTCCATTACTATTTCAGATTTGTGGTTCACTGGTGGCCTGTTGTGCACTCAACGGAATAGGACAAAAAGCTCTCCGATCCCCTCTTTGGATGTTCCAACATAAGAAGGACAAGGACTTGTTGGAATAAGTCCAGAGGAGGGCCACAAAGATGATCAGAGGTCTGAAACACCTCCTACGAAGACAGGCTGAGAAAGTTAGGGTTGTTTAGCCTGTGGAAGAGAAGGCTCCAGGGAGACCTTATAGCAGCCTTCCAGTACCTAAATGGGCCTGATAAAAGAGATGAAAAGTGACTTTTTACATGAGTAGATAGTGATAGGACAAGCAGCAACAGTTTTAAATGAAAAGAGGGAAAATTTAGATTATATGTTAGGAGGAAATTCTTTACTTAGAGGGTGTTGACATACTGGAAAAGTCTGCCCAGACAAGTTGCAGTTCCCTCATCCCTGCAAGCATTGAAAGCCAGGTTAGATGATGCCCTGGACAACCTGATGTAGTGGCATCCCTGCCCATGCCAGGGGAGTGGAACTATATGATCTTTAAGGCCCCTTCCAATCCAAACCGTTCTATGTTTTCTTCCCTCAAAAATAAGCATTTCTTTTCAGTGTACCATTAACTCGTAACGTAGTAATGCTTGGTTTTGGTGGCATCTCCAACACTGCTGTGAGAATTTCCCCCCCTCAACCACTAATGCATAATCTGAATTTTACCCTAACCTTGATTTGAGTTTTGTTTGGATACTTCTTGATGATTTTTATTTGAAATAGAATGAAGCTAAGCAATCATTGGATAAATAATACCATCTAGTATTTCTTACGCAAATGTACAGTTCTTAAATGACTTTTAAAACTTTGAAATTTTGAAGCCAGTGGCTCAGTAGAGCACTCCGAGTCAGAGCTGGTTAAAATGGTATTTCTGAAAAACATGCACAACTTTGCAGACAAAAAAAGACATTTTGTAAAATTTCCTGTTGAGTTTCAGAAAAATTTTGAGAACATTTCTTAAATGGCTTGTACATTCTTTCCTGCCATGGAATATTTTTGATTATTTCATCATAGCAAAATATAATAGAAAGCGTGTAAATGTGAATGGAAAAGGACTAATTAAGGTCCCTAGCCCACTCTCTTGCTCAAAGCAGGGCCATTGTGAGCACTACATCAGGTCAGTTATGGCTTTTTCTAGTTTAATTTTGAATATCTGCAGATAAAGACTCTCCATTCTTGCTGGATGACCTACTCCAGTGCTACTCTGCCTTCTAGGTGAAGTTTTTTCTGATCTCCAACCGGAGTGTCCATTGCTGGCCCTTTTAGACACTGACCACAACTGTTTTTCCTGGTGACACCAAGAAAGGTTTGGTACACCAATCCCGCTCCCTCAACTTCTCCTTGTAAATCATGTGCTCTAGAACCTGGACATCTTGGTAGCCTTTTCAGCAGTTTTTCAACGAGCTGCTTAACTAGGTCTCCCCAAAATGGACAGTATAAGATAAGATACATTTATTAGTAAGAAGCAACCATAAGCCACAGTTATTATTAAATTTAAAATATATTTTTTTCAAAAAAAAGGCAGAATGTCACATGTGTTGGGACTAGTATCATGAAGTGACAAAATGTCATTATCCATATTTCAATGAAAATTGCTTCTATATATGCAAACATTAAAAATTTAACTCATTTAAATTCAAAATTTCAAAGTGAAGTCATTGTACTTTTTTCTTTGCAAGAACTGTCATCAAAATTGAAGTTTAAAAGTTTAGATTTATATTACTGCAGCATTTCTCATTTAAAAGTATATAAGACCGTTTATTTTACAGAGGCATTTATTACTTTCATTTCAGTATGTGCTTTTCACTAGACTACTTTGATTCTTCAGAAGCGAAGCAGGTCAAATCTTTCTTATCTCCATGTGCCCCAGCATCAGAACTGAAACATACACTACCGTGACTACACGCAATAGCAGGATTGCTTTCTTCCTGCAACTTTGTTGTACCGAAACAGGGGAGGGAAAATAAAAAAAAGGGACAATTGCTCCAAATCAGAAATTATCGTTGCTAACCTTTATGCATTCATGATAAGCAATAAATTGTGGAATAATGCCAGTCTCTTAATTAAATACTGGCATGTTTTTAGACATTGGCGTAACTCTCTTCTACACTTTTCATATTTCCTCTGTGATTATGTTTTCAGATAATGTACATGGAATATTAGTCACTTCTCATACTGTGGGGGCAATGCTGTGTGTTTTCTTCATCTTTCTGCAAGCCCATTCCAAACATTTTACCTTTCAAACTATTGGTGTGCACAGAGCAGATATAGCCACAGTGTTGCTCGTAGTTTCTCCATTCCTATCATTAAGCACATACCAGACCTCCCATCAGCAAAATGCCACATATCAAACCAGTAAAGAGGAGATTATGAAATTTATGGAATGTTTTATTATTTGTAAACATCTTTCTTTGTTTGTTTTTGGGTTTTGTTTTGTTTTCAATCATAGTATCACATTAGCATTGTTCTAATTACCTTCATCACCCAAAATACATTTCCTAAACTACTGGGACAGCCTCTCAAATCTCAGCAAAACAATGCTAATAAGTTCTGCTCCTCCTTTCCCGTAGAAACAAACCAGTGTCATCTTCCTTGTCCTCTCAGCCCGACTTAACCTCTGTAGCCACGAGAAGACAACAGCAAACAATAATGCCTTTAAGAGACACAAGGAAGGAAAAGCAAGGAAAAGTATCTGAAAAAAATCACATCCCTGAAAAGTGCAAGAAACATTTAGGAACAATAGCTTGGGGATTTAATGGATATAGGCTGGAAAATACAAGAACAACATATGTACATATATCTGGTGCTGGCAGCTACCAAATGGGTCACACTGGGTATGCAGCTTCCTTAATCCTTCAAGGACCAATGGGTCATTGTCTAACCAGGTCAGACCCTTTACGCTCAGTGGGTAATACTTTCCTCACAAACAATTCCACAAGTATTCTTTCCACTATATTATCTCTAAATCAGCAGGCACACAATATACGATTTTCATGTACATTAAATATTGACTGTTGAATTCATGTTTGAATTTTTAAAATGATCCAAGACAGTTGGCTGCTGAAGCTAATATACACTGGCTGAGTAGACAACTTACTGTTAACAGCTCAAATTTACTGTTTAAAATTGTGGAAAATACATTTTACTTTTCTTTCCTCCCTTGTCTATTATCAGATTCAGCAACTTGTCTTTTAAGGAAATCACAAAGCAACACTGAATGTCTTCCAAACATTGGCATGTTGCGTATCTTTGTTCTCAACTTGAAAAATAGACGGCTTTGCCTTTCTTTATTGCTCGGAGTTGCCTCTCACACCTAGCCCATTTTCTGATGATATCAGCTGAAAATGAACAGTCGGTCTAAGGCTTGTACTTCAAGATTTCACAAAAACTCCATGTCAGCTCTCATTTCTAGATATTTAAGGGAATCTGCATATCCTTCCTGGGGAGCTGGGAGACAAACTTCATACCCTTATTTTCCAACGGCAACTTCACTTTGCGGAGTTCTTCAGCAGGCAAAATTCACAAACAGCTTTTCCAGAATATTAAAAGTAATTGAGATAATGAAAAGCTAATAGACTTTAGCTTAGAGGGTTGCAAAGAATAGCCTGCCATTATTCAGAAAGCCCTGTAATAGAGCACCTTGTTAATTAGAGATGATTCACAGATGACTTGCAATAGATTATGGTAGTTCTGAATAGCATGATATTTTCATATTGAGCTCTTATCTACTCAGGAGTAATGAAGCTTTAATTTTAATTAAAAGAAAGTTTGTTGTTTTTTTTTTTATTAGGCCTGTAGGTCCAAGCAATAATAAAGTACAGAAAATAAGCATCTTTTACTAATTTTCCATATTTAGATTCTGCACTTTGTGGGTTCACTTTCATAATGTTTCCTACCAGAGGACATCTAAGCACCTGAATAGCAGCTGCCAATGAGAAGACAATATGATCATCACTTTAACTGGAAAATAGGCAATGAGGTGGGAAACTGTTTGCTCAGGGCTTCTCAGCAAATCTGTGATAGGGTTATGAACAGAACTAGGTTCATTCTAAATACAGGATTATCCCCTTACATCTCCACGCCTCATCACATAATACCATCTGCTACACCGATGGGCATCCACTGCTTTAGCTATGATCATTACAGTGGTACAGTTTGATGTTATAATACCTCATTGTTACTGATAAAGGGGTTCCCATGCTGCATCACCTTCCCTCTTCCTCCCTTAACACTTTCTCTTGCTTTTTGCTGAGGAGCCTGCAACTGGTCCGAGGAGCAGAGGAAACACTCTACGCACACAAATTTTCTGCTGTTTTAGCTCCTGTGAACTGATCCCTGAGGATCCTGGATGAGCTCCAGTACCTGAGAAAAGTAGATGCTGGGAGCATGCAGGAGCAGGATGGCAGGTTTGCACCCTTCAAGGACAGCTGGTCATAGGGTGGGCTTAACCGCAATGCCAAACAGGACCTTACTTGGTATGGTAAGTTGACCTTACCTAGCACTGAGTCTCCATGCCTGGAGCTTCCGTCCCCTTTCTGTTTAAGCCATAGTCACCACTGGGGGCTGTGATGGCTGCATCCAGCTTACCGAGGACTTTTGGGGATGGATGACAACGTGGCAGCCAATGATTGCCTGGAACCATGACCCCCATGAATGCTGGCATGCAAATGTGGACAGGACTAGGAGTGGAAGCAGTGACATTTAGGCTCCTCTCTGAGAAGGACTTATAAAGCCCTTTCTGAATGTCATGACTCAATGGGAACGTCTCCCTGACAGTTTCATCTGACCCTGTCCTGTGTGCAGTAAATAATCAAGTGTACTTTGCCATTGCATCTTGTTAAACCACTGTTACATTTACCATTGAACTTTGCTAACTTATTACTTCATATCAGTAAAGCATATTGTTGCTTCTCTTACAAGTAGAGTGAAGGACTCCATCTGCAACAATACCTTGAGCTGCCTTTAGTGTTTTATATTTCCCATTTTTTTTAACATATATTTTACCTGTAGCCAGATCCCCTCTTTAAGTTGAATTTGCAAATAATTGCTCTGATCAATAAAGAGAACATGGTGTTTTGTTTTAGAGCTATCGAAGGTCTATCCCAAGCTTTCCATGGGCAAGACAAGACAGCTTGTGAAGTCAGCAGCACATGGGAGACCCGCATGGCTAATGCCATTAGCTGTCAGTAGCTCCATGGCCCTGATGATCCCAGTGCTGACTTTTGGCAGGAAGGCTGAGGCTACCACAGTTCTGTCCAGGATTTCCCATGGTAAATACGCACGTGTGCCTATGTACAGTGTGTGTATATTGGAGCGCAAATCAGTCATATTATTCGCTGTGGGTGCATTGTGGTTATGCGTGGTGCAGTCCAGAGTGTGTGCATGCACACACACAGACGAGGACCAACAGCAACCTCTTTTATCCATTCTGTTTCCATGTCTCTTTCTGTGACCCTGGGAAGCTTCAAAACATTTCTGAACTCCAGGGTTGTCAAGCTATGAAACATGACCTGAAGTGACATTAATTACTGCATTCAAAACACTTGATGAGAAGATATTAATTTACTAATTCATACAGGTAATGACACAACACCTCCTCGCCTCTTTAGAAAAGAGGGAATGAAAAAGGACAACTTGCATCCAAAAATGGCATTATACCTGATGAAAGTTCACACAAAATTCCCTAAGATTTCTTACCATAAATAGATTTGCAGGATTCAAATTGTGAATTATTAGGAAAACAGTAATACAATAACTGATGAAAAGCATGAACAATGAAACCTGCAAACCAAACCCTCTCAGTCTCCACATGCCAAAACAAAAAAAAAAAAAAAAAAAAAAAGAAACAGAAAAATCTCACTCCCCAAAGAAATACTTGCACATTTACATCTTCAATTAAATTATGCAGAGAGAAAACGCAGTACATATAACACAAATACAAATATTTAGCCTTTTTACCTCTAATTTAAGACTCATGGCAAGACATGCCTGCATGTTTTCAATTATTTCAATAGAGGGAAATATATGCAAGCAGTATTTTGGTCAGAAAGGGATTACTCATCTGGAAAAAGCTACCTGCATCATTCAGCATTCTCAGGATCAAGATCTTTTTACAGCCAGCTCTTCAGAGAGAATGCATGTTCCCTATATAAGCATTAAGTTCATATTAGGTGCTTGACTAATACACAACAGTGCGAAAATCAGTAATTACATCAACTTAATTTGAGAAACTAGATTTTGTAAAACATAGAAACAGCTAATCAAAGACAATACGGAAAAGAACAGATAAGGAAATCAGGACCTTTAATTATTTCAAATATGGGAAAACAGTAACAGATTATTTAATAACTACATGCTCCAACAATTTGCAATTCATATAGTTGGTTTCATTGTATAACTAATAATATGATGTTATATTTAACAGTGTGAGTTTATCTCTTTTTTTCACTCACTAGAATAGTGGTTGATTACGCTTTCAAATGCTTTTTCTTATTCATTGACCTGAGTTTTACTAGATCCTAAATTAAAGAAAATCTTCCTTTAACATAAATGTACAGCCTATGACTGTAATTCAGGTAAGTCTAAAAAATGAAAGCATTCTTGTTTGAATGTAAGGTATATTCAGCTTTAAAGCACAGCTAATGCTCAATAAACAGCAAAATCATCACTATTATCACTGAAAGTTTCTTATAGTTTCAACTGAAGACTTTCCTCTTTCAGGGAAAAGTTTAGGCAGCCAAAAAACTCCCTCAAACTTCACAAATCATTATATCTTTCTTCCCTGACCCTTAAAAAACATTTTTTTCAATAGATGCATTTTATATTAAAAAGTTGTTTGTGTAAACAACTGATGGTTCAACTTCGTTATAAGCCTTTCTCCAAAATTTGCTTTAAATGCAGTAAGTTTGCATGTGAGAAAATAAGTAGCAGTAAGTATCCTTACATTTAAGTCTATAAAAACTTTGAGTAGAGTTCAAAAATATGATTTTTAATCCCCAAATCCCTTTACGTGACCAAAAAAAAAGTAATGAAGAATATTAAATCTACCATGAAAGGCTCATTATACAGGAGCACTTCTATTGTTTGATATGGTACTTAGGAGTTCCTATGTCACTGCTTCTGTCAGCTCACACAGGTTTGTCAGGAAACACTGAAAAAAATCTAACACAAATTCCTGAAAGAATTACCTTTTCCAGGAATATTATTTTCTTGTCTTTTTAGGATATGACTTCCTCATATAACAACACAAATACACCTGACCTCCACTGTATCTGAGTAGATGCAGCGTCACTGTAGCTTATGTGCCACCCTCGTGCCGTCCCAGTGTATAGCTCCTGAAAAGTTCCTACAGAACTTTCTTAACAATCCAGGCCCTAAAAGTTGAATGCCCAGAAGGATTTAGGTTTGAAAAAGGTCAAAAAAAAGCAAGACAAAAGCATTACACTTATACATACACATATATACACACACACACATATGTATTATATATATATATATATCACATCTAGAGAATGAGAATTTCAAAGCTCATTTTGATTAGCCTTTTGTTTAAAATTCCTTTTTGAGAAAGCCTATTTTACTTTTATCCATATTATCTGTTCCATACTCTTTCCCAGGTCTAGGTAGGATGCTGCTCATTTACAGCAATCATTAAACAACAGACAACATGACACACATCTACAAGTCATTAATTGCTGTGCTTCTAAGCACAAATTTTCAAAACCATCAGCATCATCCTTTCCCCTTACATAATTGTCCTTTTCTAAGGGGAAAGTTATATTTCAGTGGAGCTCTCATTCTCTGTAATGTTGAAGACCTTACTGCTATTGTCTCCACAGAACTCTCTGTTTTATTGTGACAGATCCATGATATTAAGGACTCCTCCTTTAACAGGAATTTCTGCCCAGTGATATAGATATGGCAGACACTATGTGCAGCCACATGTCTTCCAACAGCAACAGCTGAATGTGTAAAAATAGATGTATCCAAATTAAACAAGGAGGGAATCAAACAGAATGCAGAATAACAACAGGTTACTTTTTAATTTCAGCCCACATGACTGGTAAACACATGATTAGAAGAAGATTTACTCATTAAAATATATAAGCTTTTGGTATTTTCTTTTTGCTTTCACACACCTGGCCTGAAAAACTTAATTAGACCAGCATACAGCTGCCACACTTGCGACTTCAGTGATAGTTAACCATCCACATGTCAATAATTTTTCAAAGATGAATTCCTAAGCGTTGTTGCTTTCATTTTTCACTAACACTAATTGGCCCTTTAAAGAACTTGGAATGCTACTGAAATCTGTAAGGCTGAATGAATCAAAAGCATGCACAAGCAGAATTAGCTCTACATTCTGCACTCTCAGTACACTGCCAGCTGGGCAGAGTTATGCTAAGTAGATAACTTTGTGAACAGTCCACTTGAAATCAAAGTCAGCTACTGCAGTTGAGGGCACTGTTCACTTTTACTGAACATGAATCAGCATACCAGTAAGGGGAGCAGGGGAGCAGTAACGTTACTCATTTTGTTTCTGAATGACCAACATATATCAATTTAATGATATTGTCAGTACATGGAAAGCCATGCAAAAATACATCTCTTTCCCCTGCAATCCCCAAAGGTCTGCTGCATCCAGAAAGTGGTAAAAGCAACGTCACTTCTGTTTCAGGTTTTTATTGTTCTCAAGTTCAATGAGACTTTCAGTTAAAGCAATGCTCTAATTCTGTACCAACAGCAGTGTCCTCTAAAAGTTCCCTCCACTGAAATGACAATTTCCTTTTGGAGCATTTTCCCCTCTCCCTTATAAGCCACAGAAGTTTGACATATGTTAATCACTGGACTTAACCTTGACAAATGACCATGATAGAAGGCATGTTCCCAGCCAGAAAACAGGGCATATACTTGCAGGGTCAGAAAAGGTATGAAGTGCAGGGTAAATTATGCTAGTGTTCAGAAGCAAGAGTCCTCCTGGAAGCCAATGCAGCCAGCAAGTATCTACGCATGGATCCAGTTTTCTTACAGTGTTAAGTATTTCCATGAAAAAAATAATCAAAACAGAGCAAATAGCAAAAAGCAAATAGCATAAGGATTTCCTCTGTGATTTGTGTACTTCTCATCAACAGGGTAATTATAAGCAATTCAGTCATCTTCAAATATTAGTTTCATTTTATCAGATTGCTGTCCTAACAAGGATTAGCACCCACTCAGAAGATCAATCTGATTTCTTCTCAATGCCACAGCTTTCAGAAGCTACCCAGCAGCTCAGTCACTCACACTTTTTGCTAGAGAAGCATTCAGAAGAGCAGGTTTTGGATGAGTCACTGAGAAAGAATTGCTCTTTATTTTGTTTCAGGTATCTCAGGGAGGGAACAGGATAACAGCAAAGAAGAGGAAGGGTTGCAGAAGGAAGAATTAATTGGATGGGTGGGTAACTTCTGGGTTATTAAAATTTGTGCTACTGACTTCTGCTCCAGAATGAAACTGCAGGTTTTAGTTTTCATTAACAAAAAAAAAAAAAAAAAAGAAGAATAAAACAGATATTAAAAAGAGTAGAGTACAAACATGTTTACACAGAATGTCAGAATATAAACTTAATTTCATAATATAATACTTAAGCCTGTCTTTCTTTGAAACAGAACTTGGACTGGTTACTAAGCATCTTTCTTATCATACTCTTTAATATTGTTCCTGCAGTAGTTTCCTAGTAGTAAAAACAAATGTAAATTTTGTTCCTGCAGAATGACACAGATGACCCTGTAATGAAAGAGAGCAAAATGTTCCACATAAATCTTAGCAGGACTGAGTCCTATAATGCTGTAATTTATTTTTAATTCCCTAAACCACTAGGCAGATGACATAGCAGAATTATACACACATCATCTGAAATGACAGCTATGCAATTATAGAGATGTTCAGAATCAAAACAGGGTTAGTACTCAGTCCCCTATCACCAGATCTCTCACATACGTACTTCCCTGCTTGCAGATTTAGGAAGTGATCCTGAATTGCACTTACTCCCCTTGCACCTCAATTTTCATTCAGAAGAAATTTCCATGCAAAGGCAATGAGCTGTGTGATGTTCAAGGAAGTTGGTTTGTAAGTGCCTTCATAAAACTCACTTGCCATATCCATCACAGAATGCTTTTTAGCACCTCCTGAGTTTAGCCCCTTCCCTAATCAAAGCTCCTTTACATTTATTAGCTATGGTTATTCTTCAAGGAAGGGTAATATAGGTGACATCCCCTACAGCTGAGCAAATTCACACTCCCGTTCGAAGTCTCTCTTCATTAAAATAACACAGGGCAGAACAATATAATTAATAGAACCATTATCCTTTAACTAAAACCTCCCTTGACCTGCCCTGTCAGCAGATTCCTAAAAGTGGATAAAACTATAGTTTGCACCTCCTCCATATCACCAGAATGATGGCAAGAGGCCAATTCAAATAGATGCAAGGGGCCAATTCAAAAAGACAAAGTTTTTCTTTTCTACTTGACTCCTGGAAATAAAAACTGACTCATTTGTAACATTCAATCAGTTTTCCTGCTATGTTATTAATTCCCCCAGCTATGACAGAACATTTGGTCCTATGTTGGGCCCAGAAAGACTAAACTGCTTAGCTACCATCTGTGCCTTTGAAAACACCAGTGTCTTTATTCCAGACACTTTTGTATGTATGCACATAAGCACACATCTTTTTGAAATGCAATAACTTGTTAATACTGGCAGCAAGGGTTTACAATTTTAAAAGAGAATCTGTCTTTGAAAAATGTCTTCATTTTAATATCTTCCCTAATTATTCAGAAATCTAATGGAGAATCCTCTCTGAGGAGTACAAGCGACTACATAATGTATTTCTCAAAAGTTTCATTATATCAAAGAAAGGGGAAGTATAAAAAATGCAACAGAGCCAAAATCTAAGTGATTGATGAGTTACAGACTCATAAGAAAGTAAAGAAATGTGTGGGGACTACGCATCAGTAGATTCAAATCTAAAACAGGCACACCATAAAGGCTGAATTTTAATTTTGAACACAATATTTTGGAGATATCCCCCCTATTCTGATTATGAATACTAGTTAAGAATGATAGCATCTCCAAAACATTGCAATTATTTTAAAGAATGATAGCATCTCTAAAACACTACAATTACTTTATATATTCATCCAATGTATGTTTAAAAACCTGTATATATGAATTCAATATGATTTTATGAGATCACCTTCATTCTTTATTTTTTTTAATCCCAAGTGACAGAGATACTGTTACCTTAAAAAAAAATTATGTGAAAGTAAATTCCCACCACTGAATGAGAATTGTCTTTTCAGGCTATGTTCTATGTTATGCCTAGTATCTATCAAAGTTAAAGTGATATAAAATAAAGGTAACTTATTTTTTAAGGTTTTTTCTTAGTGGCAAGACATCATCATGGTTTCATAGTAATCAAAACTCTTAAAACAAGGAAACAATCTAATACAGTTCTATTATAATTTGTATAGGGGATGCATGATCATGTACTCTTATCTTCATTTTAAATAACATATTAGTCACAAATGGTACCATATAAGGCCAAAACAAAAGTTAATTTGAGTTTATTTTCTTCCAAAGATGGATAGAGATTAACCCTCTCTGATGGCAGAAAACAAAATGCTGGTACTCCAGATACATTTAATTATTTGGAGTCTGGTCGTTTAATGACTGAATCAGAGGGTACGTGGCTAGGAGAGCAGGGAGCTCATTAACATCCGTCAACATGTGGTATACAATATGCTAACTTCAAATCTGTCATTTGTACCCCAATTCATTCTTGTTTCTTTAGTAGTACTCAGCTAATGAAAAGTACAGCAGTTTGCATATTTTGTCAGATTAAAACACGAAGCAGTGAATTAAATTGGCAGTGGTAACAATGCAGAGGAGGAGAAGGAGGAAGGCATTTGTGCTGCCCCACACAGAAATGATGATTAGAGGTGAAAATTAGTTGCCCAAATGCCAGCACTTGCTGGAAACACTCATGACCTCATGAGGGTGACAGCAGCGATTCCTCTGAAAACCAGGAGGCAGAACCTGAAACTGCTTCAGTTTGCTCATTGCTGCCTGTTCTCTTCAGTGCAACTTAGAATAATGCCCTCCTAACTTTAAAACATAAAAGTTTCTACTGAAAATAAACTGTTATTGCAGAACTTGGCTGGGTTTGGGCACTATATATGACCTAATAACTTTAACAAAAAAATGTGCAGATGGTCAAAGTCCAGACAGCACCCATTACGTACCTGGCAGAGATCCAGGAATATTTTACAGGCCCCTGGGGACTCCACAACCTTGTTCACGATAGGACTAGCTACAGCATGTAGCGGGTCCCAGAAAATCAGAGCTTTTGACATTACTTGTTTTGTATAATTTCTTCTCACTATGGGATTCAGCTTGTTCAGCAAACCCAGGACAGACTCAGTACTGGTGAGCTGACCTTACACTGTTAGTAGGAATATTTTCAATCTGTATGGAGTAGTTCAAGGGCCAAAGACTACAAAGTAGCAGTAGACTGTGTAACAGGTAATCGAGATGTATACTAAAACAAAGTAGTACATATTATACTAAAATGTAATATGTAGGCAGGATCTATAATAGGATCTTTTTAGCTAGTCAAAATGGAAAAAGTGTGATGCTAGCAGACAGCATCTGACATCTTTAAAATTTTCTTCTGATACATAATCAAATCAGCTCCTGTCCACAGCAAGAGGAAACTTGAGAACAAACTACAATTTGACAATTTTAGGCCTGTCCATTCCTTATTGTCTGTAATATGATGAAAATAATAGCTTAAACCAACATTTGCCTCAAGGACTCTGATCTCTTAGTCAAAAGCAAAAGAAATCAGTGAAGGAATTAAGTTAAATACATACTGAACTACTATCAAATATATACTGAAAAAGCTTTTTAAAATCATCTGTCTGGAGAGTTTCAAGTGACTTCCCTATTGTGCACCATGGCATGAAGTGATTACTCTACGTATTTGCTTCTCTGACTCTGAGTCATATTAAAGATATAAGAAGTCAGTTGTGAATGACAGGAGGTGTGAATGACATTGTGTATTAGAGCCAAAATGAAGATTTTCTGCTTGAGAAGCGAGAAGAATCATATTTTATCTGGGTCATGCAGTGGTTCACAGCAATCTCCCCCTCCATGGCGACCCGCAGATGACTGCACAGCGCGCATTAGAACAGGCACTAACGGAAGCGGCTGACCCAGCTGAGGATGACAAGAGCTGACTGGTCCAATGCGTTGTAATTGTGATTGACTGGCAGAGCCCCAGAACAATTTATGGAGCTTAGAAGTAAATGCACAGTGTTGTGACTTAATACAAAAGAAAACGTGGTGCCTGCATTACAAATACAGACCTCTCCCTCTGCCAGCTACTTTGTTCATGAAATTGTAAATGAAGACAGGCCCTCATACAGTAAACACTCTACTAGATATGCATTATTTATTAAAGTAGTAACATTTAGAGTAGAATAAAGACTTAGCTTCCAAAGTGTGGTTCTAGAGAGCTAAAACATGACTTTGACAAGAGCACTTTTAGGTTGTTCCCACTGGACAATGATTTTTTCAGACTGAAAAAGATTAAATAAATATTTTTGAACCTTGCTTTTCAATTTTAAACAGTGCAAAATGGATCTTGCATACATGGTAATCTAGATGTACATGCATTTAACTATCTTCCCTCTAAACCCTGATACATGTATACAAAATCAATTTATTAATCCAGTGCAGAGATCGAATGCAACATTTTAAATAGTTCTTTCTGGGTTTATTTAGAAAACTAATTTTCAAGAATTTATACTCTAAATATGGACATATGAGAACAAGAATAATAATTTTCAGAACTAAGCACTAAGAAATTCATAAGGAAATCGCAGGTTGCAAAGACAGTCAAGCTCCCATTCTCCAGCTGATTAAGATTTAGAAAGTTGGTGGGGGGCAGAAATTTGAAAAATTTTCAGGAGAAAATAGTTTTCTTCAAAAGAAACAAAAATAACACAAAAAAATCCCACCCCAAAACAGCAAACCTTTGGTTATTTGGAATCCCTGTGTCTCAGCAAAATATAAATTTTCCTACTGTAATATTTGCTACTTAGTTGTGCATCTTTCCATTAAAAAATAATTCAAATAGTTAACTTAAGGAAGCCAAATAATTAAAATTTCTACTACTCATTTAAGTACAAAAGATACCAACTGGAAAGTTATGTAACTTGAGTTATGTAACTTCAATAACTTGACTTATTGAAAACTCAATCTCCTAGAAGAATGCAAGACATTAAAATTATGGACACGCCATAATTTTTTTCATGCAGAATTTTGCTTGAATGCGCACTTGTGGCTACAAGCTTTATTCTAATAGGAATGTTTAAGCCTCATTTATAAATTTTTGTTTGTTTCTGAGAAAGGAAGGAAACCTCTAAGAATGGCAAATAGAAATTCACACATTGCAAATACCACCTTATTGGCTTCTTCTGCCTTTAAACTGACACAGAACAAACCAGAGCTTTCCAGAGACTCCTTTTTTCTCTGGTATGTGCTTCTTATAGGCTGGGTCAGTTCAAGGTAGAGAGCAGCTCACAGTGGGTGTTGCTGTTCTGCTCCAGCATAGGGGGGCAGGAAAAGGACCAGGATTGGCTGAAAAGGAACAGACAATTTGATGCGTTTTCCATACTTTTCATAGAAAGGAAGAAACTTTTCTGGGAGCCTATCTACATTGTGGAAAAGAAAACAATACACTTTGAATTGAAGTCAAAATTAGAACTCCCTTAACTACTTCTGAAGGTGCACTCGGCCTTTTCCTATCTGTATAATGAGAATTTTCTAATCTAACCCCTGGCACATGTTTGTTGAGCGCAACATCTGAGAAAGTAAGTACAGGCTTTCCTGAGGCTGCAGCCTGTCCAGCAGACCCTGTGCGACCCTCCTCACACCTGGGGAAAAGCAACAAGAATACACATGGTGGAAGTCTCCAGGCAAGCAGGGTGTAATCTTTAGAGCAGCAAGCTACATCAGAAACCACTGCTAAACAGCCCAAGAAAAACCCACAGAGCTATATATTGAGCAATGTCTCTTCCATAATAACTCTGAAATTAAACTCCTGAAAGGAGACAGAAGCTGAAGGGTCTCTGCTAGTTTGTCTTTCCAAGTTGCTGCTCTTTTCTGTTCAACTTAATTACCCGCTTTAAGCACAGGGCTTAGGTCAGGTCAACCTGTGATGTCACCAGGAATCGGGTGACAGCTGATGTAATGAGGTGAACCCAATCAACACAGGAGGAACAGGGATATGGGTCACAGTCTCGGCAGATTAATGAATATGCATCCTTGCAAGGTCGTTTGCCAGAAACTGAATCTCAGCAATTTGTTGTAATTTTAATGGTGCCCTGCTTGGTTCTAGAACAGGGAAGTGAAAACATGCAGTGCTATGAGTGTAGCTGTGTGACTCAGTTTGCTGATACATTTTAATATTTACATTGTTCAATGAACTTCTCAGAAAAATAAGCTAATGTTCATGTCCCATTTGGTAGATGTGGATAGAAACATGGTGTATTTCTAAAGATTTTCTTAGGACACAGCATGATGTCTCTAAGACACGGCATTCTTCTAAACAGGTATCCATTATGATGCTTTCTTGTGCCACCAGTAAGACAACACGTGAGTTCAATTTATATTTTTACATTTTAGAAATAAAACAGAAAATTGTTTGCATTTATACTTGAGCATTTGCTGCTAACACTCTTTGCCTCCATCACATTTTCAGGTTAGAAAACCAAATGGCCTGACTAGGAACGTAGTATTTTTTCAACTTTAAATAGGCTATACTAGCTTGAAAAGTCTCAAAATTGCATTGCTCTACCCAAGGAGTTCTATGTCTCCTGGGAGAGGATACCCTGAAAACTACTGGGGAGTCAAGACTCTCATCACTGCTAGGGGCATAAGGCACCAAGAGCACAAAGAACTGTGATCTGTAGACGCAGGAGGAGAAGCAGAATCACAGAGGTGCAGGAGGAAAAGACCCAAACAGAATTGTCTGAACAGGATCCACAAAAAGGAGTCAAAGGTAAGTGTTTTCAGGCCACACTTCAGAACCAGACTGGCAAGAGAGGCACAGAGATGGTGGTCCAGCTAAGCAGATGGTGTTCTCCCAGCACAGCCTGCATGGAGAGCCCTTCCATCTGCTAGCACATTCAAAACAGACTAAGATGAGAATTACAGGACTTTTATTATAAACAACATTTTTAATATTATCTGAAAAATATTTATTTGATTCCATGATGATGAACTCGGGTTACATAGCCCCAGAAATACTCAGAAGGGGCTGAAAGGATTAGCAGGAGCAGCAGATTGCTTCTTTTGGTGTGCAAAGTCACAGCTATTACACAAGCTGCAGAAGGCATTTCAGCTGTTAATAAGACAAAATAGTTCTGTTGTTGCTGTTTTCTTTAAAAGAAATGCTAGGTACCTAGAACACATACACTTGTTTACCAGATATCTAGCTATATGCATTTTTAAATAGTTTTGGTGGGCATGGTTTTTTTAAATAAGGGAGGTTTCTGCATTTAGACTCTGCATCTAGAACCAACAAATAGTTTGTTCTTTGCACACTGTCTCCTGATTATTGCTTCTTCAGAAGCAAGGTGGCTGATGAAGTTTTACACAGGACACAGGGACAGTGGCACAGGCACTGTCACAGCAAAGCCTGTGTCACAGGTTCAGCGTGGGACATCTGTAGTACATTTCTTTTCCTTCAAATGCAATTATTATTCTGTGCTTGTGCTAACAAAATTGTTGAAAGAAATATCTTGGCCCCAATAACAGTACTATTTCATTCAGTACTCTTTCTGCAACATCGTTATGATGCATGGTGACACAGTAAGATCATGGAGTCCAAGGAGGGCTGGATCATCATCTCTTGGAGAGCAACTCCAAGTGTTATTGAAAAAAACAGCTGAGCAGCCACTAGGCGACATCTGAGGAGAAGAGCATGTCACCCTTTCCCAAGTCCTTGAAAAAGCTATTCTGTCAAAAGCACCAGCTGCTGCTGCTATGGGGTTAAATTCTTAGGGCAATGCCATGAACTTCCTCGCTTCTGACCATCCTCTGACTCTTGTTACCCACCAAAATGAAAGGCAGCACAGCTGTCCTCTTTCCAGCCCTGCAGCTGCCAAGAAGCCCCAGGGAAATGTGCAGGGCAGCAAGTCCTGCACACACCTTCCCTCCGGGCCAAGGCAGCCCTTACCTGCTATTCCAAAAGCAAAGGATAGCACAAAGAATCAAATGAGACGAAAGCAACTTTATTTTAGTTTTCTGTTTATATATGAAGAACTAACTGAAAGAGAATTAAAATGTACAAAAGTAGGGAGAAACTCTCTGAGATGGTAATAGGGAAATATTAGGGAGTATCATGTGTATCAGAACTTGTAAATACGGTAAAATTAATGGGGAATACTTAGGCTGCATATCAGAACAGACTTTTCAAGAGTAAGACTTTTAAAAATATTCTGTCAATTAAGTTAATAACATGGGCTTGGGATATTTTACATCAAATTATAACTGCTTGGATCATTAAATGTTTAGAAAATCCTGCTTTGACAACAGTAGCAATCATATAAATAAAAGGCACTTTAAATTTCCAGTTGCTATGCATTTGTTTTCCTGGGTGGAAGAGCACTTAATGTTGCTGGAAAGCCATTAAGCAACAGTAGTCATTTCCTAAACCTGGTTTACACTAGCACTGTTTACAAAATAACATGTTAAGGGACTTTTTAAACTTGCATCTCAGAGTCAATGCAATATTCATGGTCTGCAGTATTTGTTCATGGTTCTTCCTGTAGTTAATTCTGTCATTGCACTACCTTCAGCACTCAGGAAAGCAAAACTTTAAATTAAAAACAAAGATATTAGGAAAGTCAGCCATGTTTATACAAGTGGTTTTTAAGTTGAAGACGTTTTGCAAAACCTAGAAACATATTTCAGAGTACTTGTTACAGGTCAAAATGAGTAACAGTTCAACTTTTCCCTTGCAAAACAATTTTTTTGCCCTGTCTTAGTCTGCAACACATAACATGTGGAAACAGATTAAATATGTATGTAGAGAAAAAGAAAATAAAAAAGAAACTCAGTGGTGAAAAAAAAGGCATCTGAGAAAGAGTACTGAAACAGCAGCAGTCCTCACTGATGTCTAGATGTCAGTTCAACAAGAGCAGCTATTTTAAGAATAACCCTAGAGACAGTTCAGAATTTCAATTAAGCACCTGAAAGCACAGACACCTAAATAATTTTCAGGGCCACACAACATCACCCTAAGCTTAGTTTGCATATCCCCTTTAATGACACTCAATTCTACTATTACTTGGATTATTCCCTGTACAGAGAAGTAGTTACTAGAAAAGCAGACATGGAAGGACCAAGGGACTGAGAGAACCAGGTCTACAGTAACATAAGGCTTGTGAAGTCCCTTTTTACAAATCTTTAAACAGGTTTCCTTTTTCCTCACAAACAGAGGGAAATTATCTGCAAAAGGGAAAACTGTGAGTGCAGTGACCCAAAATGTTTCTGCACTTTACTGGTCTTGTTAGTACCAAATGGTGATGTCCCAACTGTGGATTAATAGCTACAATGGAGGGAAATGAATACCTCACTCCAGAGAAAAGAAAAATACCAGCTCAAATCAGTTTTACAGAACAGATAATTATCATAAAATATCAGTCAGTATTCACAAAGTGTGTCATACAGATTTGTACTCTTGCTCCCATTTTGAGAAATCAAATAATTTGGTACCTCAGACTGTAACTGTCAGTGCTGCTTAAGTATCGAAGCTGACAAATGACTACAATTCTAAATAAACGTCTTTTCAGAAAGACTAAGGAACTCAGTTTTCACTGAGTATACAGTGAATAGCATACGCACTACTTTTGGGTTTTGCCTTCAAATTCACTACAGGCTGAGCACATGATATCACAGGTAAATGAAAGGGAAGGCAGGCAGAGGAAATGACTGGGAACTAGGAAAAATGTTCTGAACAACAGGCGTGAACAGTTACATATGATAAAGTGTGAGCTACTGTCAAACACTGAAACACAGTACAAAGCTCACTGAAGTAATGGCACTATTCTCTCATTATATGAGCAGTTGAGAAGGGGAAGCTGTTTTCTGATGTAAACTGCACTAAAAGAAGGTTTGCTTCGAGAGTGTAGTGGTAAAACTGTACAGATATCCTAACACTCATGCAACTTTAAATGAATTAGGCTGGTCAATTCCTTCTCCACAGAAAATTACCAAGAATAACAACTTCAAACTAAGCACTTCTATTTCAAACAAGTTTATAGACAACATATGAATTCCACTGAATTTTAACCACAGATGTTTGACTGTTTTTGCATAATAAATTAATTGTCAAAAGATTAAGTCATGTCTTAACAACAGGAGGGCATTTAAAACTGAGCAAAATCTTCATCTGCTTTATTCTTTTGCTTAGCCTAGGGGTTACATCTGAATGAGTGCAGCAGCCAGGACAGATGGCAGCAAACACATTCCCTGAGTCATACACCCTTGCTTATACTAGGTCACCATAAGTGTCTCAAGGCAGTGAATTTGAACTACCATCAAGTCACATAAAACGTGCCCAGAAGGTACCATCCGACGTTCATTTCATATAAATTAACCTACCAAAAGTTTGAACAATTGCCTTGCTCTTTTGTTCTATATCTTTGATTGTTCTCAAAGGGAACCACAAAAAGCTAACCAAGTTTGGTGGCAGACTGAGTGGTTCCAGTACAACATTCAGCAAATGGCTATGGTTGAGGGTCAGCATAGATACACTCAGTTCTTCTAGAGAACAGCCTGAAGAACCTTAGCATGAAATGCTAAAGCTTAGGGATCATCTTAACAGTGACTGAAAGCAGTTCATCAATTACGGAGGTAATCATAAATTTTGCACAGCACAAAGGAATCTCATCTATTCTCTTCCCCTGTCAGGCACTGGTTGCTCCCCATGCACTTTTAATGCTGGTTGCTCTGCATCATGAGGTCTACCTCTACAGGCTACAGGGCCTCAGATGCCAGCATTTCCTTCTCAGTATCATATTTTTTAGCAATAATGGCCTTGTTACTACCACTCTATAGCATTTTAAGGAAACATGCAATGATCACAAACAAATATTGACCTATCTTACCTAGACTTCCAAGGGACATCATTGCACCTATTTTTAAAAAGGGTAGAAAGGAGGACCCTGGGAACTACTGACCTGTCAGCCTCACCTCTATACCTGGGAAGATCATGGAAGAGTACCTCCTAGAAGCTATGCTAAGGCACATGGAAGACAGGGAGGTGATTCAAGACAATCAGCATAAGACCCAAAGAAACTGCAGAAGTAGGAAGAGCCATGTATGTCAACAGCAGATGAAAACAAAGTGGAGACATACACTTTAGACAAAATGGATGTACACCTTAATATCTTAGTGTACCTTAGGTTGGTAATTAAAGACAAGGTAAAAATAAATACTGATTTCATATTGTTACTTGTTCATCTTTACAGGTATGCATTTTTATATACACACATGCTAATGTAGATAGATATTTTGCTATGAAGACAACAAAATCTGCTAAAAATATCAGTCATTAATTACACATAACAGAATACATCAGACTTGCCATGATGACCATCACCTGATAGTAAGCGGATCCATTTTGGAAGCAGACAAATTCCAAGTTTAATGAAGAACAATGACAAGGATTTTGGAAGTAGAGACCATTTCTTATTTTTCTAATTGCACAAAGTAAAGGAAACATAAGCTTTCTGAAAAAAGGAAATTACCTAATTGGCGATTAGCAAAAACCTCTGTGGAATCTACTCTTCTCCTCGGGGCCAAGAGTACAAGGATGACAGTGGAATAGTTAAAAGAAAAAAAAAAGGAAAAAAAAAAGAATATAAGTTCAATTCTGTGTTTAGAAAACTGCTACCTGCAATTCTGTTACCCCGTCGTGTATTAAGACATCCTGAAAAGATTTCATCTTCAATGATTATAGTCCTGAGTTTTTTTTATTAAAACATTTTGTTCTTGGTGTTTGTCCTCTGCTATTTCACCTTGGTTTTAACTTGAAAATATGCTCATTTTTTCTCTTATGTAATAGTAATTGAGATAATAATAAAGTGACACATAGGAGTACATACACTCCCTGAAGGTTTCAATACGCACTGTGTGTCAAGAGAGAAAATATTTCAATGGATTGCCCCACTATTCAAAACGAAGGTACTTTGAGGTAACAGAGGACAACTGAACAACAAAAATCAAAGCTAGAAGGGCTTGAAATGCAACAGGCAGAATGCAGTCATCTATTGAACTGCAAGTCAGAGGGAAACTTATGCAGACAAGCATGTAATTACCCAGGTTAAAATTTGGCCAGGATACTGAGTCCACACAGCTTTACTTTTGTAGAAACAAATGGGTCAGACACTGGGTTAATATTTGCCTACAGAAAGTAGGGAATTCAGCAACAATGCAGTGGATCACCAGACTGGGGAAAGGATAAAGACCAGTATGTTATTTTAAGCAACTTTCCACCCCAACTGTATACTGTCTGATCAGGCACCGATAGAAAAACGAAGGAAGGAAAAGAGTGGAGCAGGATTACACCACGAAAGGGTTGTAAAGTGTTTGCATTTTCAAGGCTGGTTGTAGATGAATAAGATCAGGAAAGGTTTTCCAGGGTGGAAGTAAGTAAGTATGTTGGGCATACATAAGTATGTTCTCCTTCCTGCAAATCAGGAGTAACTCTACCAAAGACAATCTTGTAAAACTTGCTCAGGAAGGTCCATTGTGAACCAAGATGAATGATGGAGAACACATTAAAGAAAGGTGATGACCTGCTATCTGATTACACATTTACAGCTCTGACAAGCTGTAAGGTAACAGCTGTTTTCAGAGAAGTACTTCAAAATGCCAAATCTGTTGCTCTAATCAATAACAATGGATTTTTAGTAGTAATAATAACTGGATGCAGACAGTTGCTTCAGGTGTTATCTGTCACAAGGAATATGGCATCGGTCTCTAGAGAGAGCAGCCTGAACAGCAGTGCAACAGATCATGTACTCCCAGTCAGGGCTTTCAGCTTCAGATACGCTATGTGCCAATAATTTGACTATATATTGCAGAACTGTGAAAAATTTGACTGGCCAGAAATCGTGAACTAGAAAAATGTTTTCTTTTCCTCCTTGACCAGTAACCCCTGCTGTTTTTCTCTTTCGACTAGACTTCCACCTAGTCTATGCTCGAAATATTATGTGCAGATTTTCACAGTAAAAAGAAACAGTAGATGGAATACTTACAATCAAGTAACTCTGAACAGTACAGAACAGGCAGATTTACTACTTCAGGGGTTTTCTACAGCTGTACTATTGGGCATTGTTATGAATATAAACTGCCTGAAATGTGGTAACATCCATTCCTGTGATGAAGCACCGATTCAGGTGTTCACCCAACAGGGCAGAGAACAGAACTGCTGGGCACATGGTACTGCTGCTCTACTTCAGCTCCAGGATAGCCTACAGGCAAAGGTGGCAGCATTACTACCCAGTTTACCTTTCTGCCCTTTATTAGGATGCAAATTGCCGAGCTTCCCGAACTCCTGAAGACTAGAGCTGACTGAATGTTTTCTGGTGAACTGAGCATCCAAAGACATCCATTTGTTGGCTCCTAATATTTTCACAGGAACATCTTAGGTTTGCTAAGCTTTTGCTGCAGTCAAAATAGGAACCCTTGATAATCTGTCCTATGATGCCAGGTTTTAAATGTCCCTGGTAAATGTATAGATATAGAAATCAATTAGGAGTCATGGAGAGGTCTGCTACATCTGGAGCAAGAGACACTGAAGATGGAAACAAGGGATTTATGAGACTTGGAAAAAAGCACACTGGCTCAGACCAAAGACCCACACAGACCAGTATTTCTTCTCCAACAGCAGTCTGTAGCAGTAGCCCAAAAAAGAAGAGGACGTGACATGAATGTCCTGATATTTCCTGAATATTCTTCTTGCACTGTGCTGTAGGTCAGGGAATTCCTGAGCCAAAAGTAGTCTATATTCAATAGTCAGTTACAGTTTCTTATATGCCATTAGTTTGTACAGTCCCATTTGAACCCACAAACACTATTAGCTTTTGGTAGGAAGGAGTTTCACAACCTAATTATACAAGACCTTAAAGCAGTAGCTTATTTTGTTGCTCTAAAGAAGGCCATCACTATTTTCATCCAGTAGCCCCATGTTCTTGTACTAGGAGAGAATTTGGCCAGCCTCTACTAACCTTGTCCCAGTACCATGATTCTGTAGGTTTCTACCTCATTTCTCTCAGTTGTCTCCTTTTTAAGACACGAGTTTTTTTATTATCTGTTCCTTAAAGGGAAGTTCTTCCACATCTTTGATTATCCTAATGGTTTTGATTTGCACTGTTCTCATTTCTGTGCCATCCTTTTCTGAAATGTAGGAGGATTAGAGATGCACATGCTATTTGAGACAGTGGTGCACCATAAAATTCTACAATGGCACAAAGACATTTTTTTCTCTGCTTTTCTCTAATATAATTTGTAGTAGGGTGTTGTGTTTTGCATAGCTACCATGTGCTGACACTCTCATGGAACTGGGGCAATAACCTCAATGTCTTTTTTTCCCCCAATGGCAATAGTCAATCCATCGCCAGTCACTTTGTACGTAAAACTGGTATTATTTTTTCACATCTATATCAGTTTACATTTATCTGTACTCAATGTCAGCCATTGTTGGAAGGTCCTGCCACTTCTTCATTATCAATCCTTATCTTTATCCCCAATGACACAGGACCACTAAATTCATTGTTTTCCTTGTCTCTCCTTTCTTGATTATTTATAAATAGCACGGTCCCAGTAGTGACTTCCCGACACTGAGAAAACTTACCACTTAATTCACTGTTTTTCCTCATTTTACAAACATTTCTTCCTTAATGAGAGGATCCTTTTATTGCTACTCCGTCTACTAAACTTTACAAGGAGCCTCTAATGGACAATCCCAGATTTCAAATTATATCAATCAAACCCCAAGTTCTAAAAACTCTGTGGTTCTTCTCTTATCCTTATACTAACCTAAATAAGATTCTTCTATTGCAGAACTTTCACCAAACGCACAATTTTAAACCATAATCCTCTCAAAGGACAATCTCTAATAATACTGTCTGGAGAATTAGGAGTGATTTGCAAGATTTTCACATGATTTATCCCTGAAGGCATAATTGCATTAGCTTCATATCTTAAGTTCATGCTATTAAAGGAGAAAAAAAAATAATCCCGCTAACTGCAGAAAAAAACCACAATTAACTAGTGGATGTTAGAATCAACAGTCCCCCTAATTTCTCAGTTGTTACCAATATCTTGTTTCATCGCGTTTTTTTGTTCTTTTAGCCATCAACCATCAGTTGAACTCAATTAGCATTTACATCCAGCATGGAAAGGAAGACTGTGATCTGTACAGCTGAGATTTAACCTTGCCTGAAACTGGGATATTATTAACTCTATCACATGGCACCTGGAAGTCCTAACCATGGATTAAGATTTTATTGTGCTGTCTGCTACAGAGTACCAGAGAATCAGCTTTGGTGAACTAAACTGGGCCAAGAAGGGTTCATCCCCCATTCAGGATGAGGCTCTTCACAAACTTTACATTGCCTGGATCTGAGCATGTGAAATCCAAGCAATACCAACAGTACACATGCTTGACTGGAAAAACTGTAAGATTATGGTGCATGGTGGGGGGAGAGGCATCAGAGAGAGGAGTCACCTAAGAAGCATTGCCTCTCTGGAAATAAATGCTCAGTCAATACAGTGAGCACTTTGGCTGGGTCACCTCAGCCATGTGACTCTAACACTGGCCATTCCATTCATCTAAAGTGAAGTGTAGGAAGTGCCGCAGATGCCGATGGTGTCATACTTTTTATTAAATATAAAACATTTCAATTGGCTGTGGTAGGCAATTTTTATAGACAAAGCAAAATGGAAATATAACTCCCCTCTTCTATCTTGGGTTTTAGATAAACCAGGTTTCTGAATCTAGTTACAAGCAATTTTAACAGTCAGAGAAATTCTTAAGTGCCTTTTTCTTTTTTTTTAATGTGAGCAAGTTCAATTTTATCCTGGTTGGATTATAATAATATTCACCCACAGATAAGGGCAAAGCTTTTGTGTGGCTTTGATGCTCAAGTTCGTCTCTGATGGAAAAATTCTTGTAACATGAGTACCAACTGTATCAAGAGACTAAAAAAGGCCAAGAGGGACATTGCTGGAGTACACTGTATTACTATAACCATTTGCTAAGCATTTGCATTCACCACACTGTGGATGCATATGTAATGAGAAAACACAAAAGTAAAATGGGCTAAGGATTGTGTGTTTAGGGCTCTTAATAACAAAAGGAACAGTAAGACAGTGAATATGCATGTTTTTCCATTGACTCCCTTCTATATGTGTACTAAATCTGCATGTGACCACCTGAGAAGTCTGAATAAAATCCACAAAAAAATTTTACTACCAAATTTTGTTTGGTTTTTGGTGGTTTTTTTGTTTGTTTGTTTGTTTGTTTTTAATTGCTCATAGTGCCAAATAAGTGTGTTTTCTTTAAATGATATGAAGATCTCACAGTGTTGCACTGCAATGTATTTTTGCTAGTAAGCAGGATGAGGAAGGTACAGTTTGTTATAAAAAATCTTTCACAGACAATGCCAAAACAAACATTTATAATAACAGTTTTCTTTGCAAAAATGAGATTATTTTGCCCTCAAGGTGGCTGAAGGGCAAACTGAAAGCCCTCAGTCTTAACTGGATTTTGAGTATTCAAAATTGACCCACATACAGCCTTATCTACACAAAGGCATCCTCACCGCAGCTAACAGCAGCTCAGCACTGTATGTGTCCAGACTGTCAGAACAAGGAAGCTGAGGCTTGTTAGCTCTGGCAGCTGTTTTGAAAATCCAATGAATTGCTCTGAGCTGGCTTAAGCTGATCTATCACTGCAAGTGGCTGCAGGAACTTGAGGTCTGTGCATTGTCACTACCACTGTGAGTGACTTGCTACTAACAGTGGCACCCTTTTTGTATTTAAAAATAAAAATCAAAAAAATTGTAATGAAGCAGGGCTCAGGTGTGATGGAGAGGCATATGTGAAAGGGTCAAACTACTAAATTTTCCAGTGGAGACACTGTTCCTTTTTCCTATTTTTTTCTCAGGCAGTGAACTAGAGGGAGCACTGGAAGGTTGGTGAGTTGAGGTGACAGCAGTTAATTGATTTTCAAAATAGGTCTCTCTCTAAAATAACTAAGCATCCTTGCACAGACCTTAAGGGTGCTGGAGCATAAGAATTCTTCGACCTTGTCTTGTTGTTAAAACAGGACTGTCTATCCTAACAAATCTTTTGCAGAGAAATTGGATACTCGGTATCAGGGAGGAACAGAAGTCAGTTGCCTTAATGTGATATTACACATCTTAAATCGTTGGTAATGCTGCCAGAAAAAGCAAGGAACTAACCAAATTTTTTAATGGCATATGAGAACTGCAATATGAACACACACCCTGGCACAACAGTTTAAACTGATGTTCAGTTACACACCATGAACAAAATCTTTCCAGCACAAAAAATCTTTCCAGAACAAAATCTGAAGAAATAGATTTTGCTTCCAAATGCTTATCAGTGGAACACTTCAAGAATTCACTATAAAACAGACAAAATGCATTTAACCATCATCAACACTGAAGTCTATTTACCTTATGACAACAGAGCTGGTACCTTCAAGGTGGTGCAGATAGTCTTAGTTCAAGCTGCCTTTAATTTGGTTATCAAAATATTTTTCTCACTGAAAATTATGTGGTTTCCACACAGAAAATCCACAAGCCTCCCCCTATTTTCTTGTAGGAAAATAGAAAGTAATGTAATTAATGTACAACTTTATATATAAATTACTTCATTTAAGGTAAATTTTACAAGCCTTCAGCAAATATTTACACACATAGACAAGCAAATACAGGATGCAACCACAACCTTTATATGGCTAAAGTGAAAATCTAAGATGAGAATCTCAAAAAATGACTTCAAGTTTACAGTTCATAACTGAAAGCCTGAAATGTAAAAACTACCTTGAAGACTTAGGCACCTTGTGAGAACTACAATTATTCCACAAAGCAGGTAGAAAAGCAGAAAGACTTCCAAAGAGAATTAGATGGAAAAGAAAGGAATAAATTTCTGATGTTACTTTAGTAGCAGCGAGAAAAATAAAGCAAAAGACTAGATGATAAGAATTTAGGAAGGGAAAAAAAACAAACAAGCGACAAAACATCTAGAGAGAAATAGGTTAAAAGGGCAAATGAGTCCTAGACTAAACAGCCAATGGACATTTTTTAAATCAGCAGTCCTGCCCAACACACAATTAGAAAAATTCAAAATAAATAACAAGTACAAGGAAAAAGTAACAATCAAAATATGCTTACATTGTCTTTAACTGAGCAAGTGTAAATGATGGACGAGATTTGGCAATATAGATCTTCTGGCAGTCTGACATTGATTTAAAAATTGCAAAGTGTCAGAAATTACAAAAGTGAGTAATTACAAAAAGGAAAAATTGGTTAGAGAGCATTTGCTAAAGAAGGGGCAAATAAAGGTTTAGTCATCTCATGCTTTTAAGAATATGGAAAGTACAAAAGACACCAGTGGAAAAGAAGAAAGACTCAGAGCAGGCATTTCAGATAATGGTAGCGTTGTCAGCCTCAACATCTAGGAAAACCCTGTATTATTCTCCACACCAGGGAGCAGGGGAAATAAAAATCAAGAGCAATTTCCTTCTGCAACCTGCCAAGAAACAAGCATGTTTCTGGACCAGAAAGCACCAAGCAGATTTTAAACCAGCAGTGTCAAGTGGCTGTTCTCATTTTATACAGCTAATGTAAAGCGACAAGCACCATTCACAGAAATATCAGAGACATTCAAAAAGCTTGTGATAGCAATTGTGCTGTCAGAAAGTCCAGTTTGCATCATAACTGCAATAAGACCAGAATGTATAATATCCCCGTTATTGTTAATACCGGTCATGACTGGGATGCAACAAAATTAGCTGCAGCGAGCAACTGAGAAGTTTCATGAACAAAAGGTACATTTGGCCGATTTTCATTTCATTTCCCAAGTGGAAGAAAGAGAACAGTTATTACCAGACACAGTAAAATGTATTGGTCACTTTACTGACAGGGAAGCCAAAACCCATGCCTATTAATTATTTCAAACCAGCTACACAGCAGATAAAGGAATATCAAGAAATTAGTATCATTTTACCTTCTAGGAAGAAGACCAGATTATGACAATGATGATTAAACTCTCCCACAATGCAAGTAATGGAAAACAAAGTCAAAAGGTGGCTTTTATAAATTTGTAAAAGTCTGGGGAGGGGGATAAAAGAAACATGAATCAAAACTGATATTAAATACAAAATTTTCAGTCATGTTATTAGATCTGTCTCCCTGCCCAGTGCAGAGTCACAGAACACTATAACTGCCCAAAAGATAGACTTATTTTAACAACCCCATGGGAGAACTCCAGAATCCCCTGGACAGAAATACAGTGTCAGGTATCATAGGCTGAGCACGTGGACTTAAAATATTAAAGCTTAACAATGAGGAAGTGACAGATGATATTAGCACGCGCTTTAAGAATGTCAAGTGACAACCTGAAGTACGAATGAAGGTGCAAAGGAGAGCTAGAACAGTAACACAGGATGAAAAGTGCCTCTCCAGTTAATTGACATAAAGAGAAAATTATGGGCCCATGACAGTGAAGAATCTGTCTGATCTCCTGACTGACTGGCCCAAAGGTGCAAAAGTAGAAACAACTTGCATCCAGAACTTCAAAACATCTCCAGTGAGGACACTGACACACAAGCACAAGACAGCTCAGAGTTACAGTGAAAATAATAGTTTATCTTACCACTGAACATCAACCTAGTGGATCTAGGCATCACTTTAGTGCTTTCCATTATTGAACATCAGATAGAGCAGTAAAGTCGAACAAGGATTCTTCAGTAATGTTTGTCTCTGAATGCCAGAAAGAAATCTATTGCCAAGAAGTACTAGGGGGCTGTTGTAGAAGGAACCATCTACTATTTCTCTGTTGTAGTCAGAAGGCTGCTCCAGTCAAGTCTGGGACAGCATCACAGATTTGCTTAGGTGAGAGAAATAGAGCACATTTTGGGATGATTCACTGGTGCCAGGCAACACAATGGAATTTTCAGTAAAAAAAAAAAAAAAAAAAAGGAGGCTGTAGAGCCAAGAGAGTTTACAGTTAAGGACAGCAACCATTTTAACTTGCAGATTTAATATGCAACACATTATGAGAGAAACTTAAGTCAGCCTCAACATATCCATTCCCTCATAAAAATTGTGGATCCAAACTACTTGTAGACAACCAAAGGTAACAGAACAGATCAGCTTTATAGACACATTCAGCAATTTTAAGTATTGGACTGCCAAAGAGCAATTTCACATGAGTAGGATTACACAGTCTACTAAATTCCCACATCAGCAATTAACTGCAGGAGCACTTATCCTCTTATTTATAAGGCACAACAGATTGTTCGCAATCTGCAAACAGTACGTCTTTAGAGAGGGTAAAAAGATTTTCTGTGAGGCTGTGTTCTGTCAAATACTGTAAGGAGTTAATACATTTTGGAGCTCTGGTTGTTACTGGGTGTGTTGTACACAGTCCCAGTCTATTTTGGAGAGGAGTTCTCCATTCATTCCAAAGAACAAATACAGTCACGAGCAACTCCACGATGTCTCGCCAATACTCTTCACTGATCCATCCTGGTGGGCAGAGAACATCTGGAAGGGAACAGCCTGCATCACAAGCGTCTGGGACCTGTCTGCAGAGAGTGCCAGCAGGCTTGCAGGCAGACACCACGTACTGTGCAAGGAGGAAGCTTGTCATATCCTATGAAAGGCAAGATAGGTTGCAACATTTCCTAGATATTTGAGTTTTGTTTTCCCAAAGGAACTGCTGTTAAGTATGCAGAATCTATTATAAACACAGTGCTAAGGCTTTTCCATAACTGATGTCAGGAGAAAGAAAAACATGTAAACTCTAGGAGAAGTCAAGATACAAACACAGGCCAATACAAACATAATGTTTCCCATTGTCTACTTTTCCTATCAGCAACAGGAGTGACTTTTATTATGTGTTATTGCAAAACATAATAATAACAAATAAACAATTTCAGGAATCATTATTGATTTTTTTTTTTAAGTTCTTGAATTTCTTGTGCTGTTATCCTTAACAGAGCTATGCAAGAAGAAATTCTTCTGCTTAAAAAAAATTTACGGACCTCCTTTTATCATTTCTTTATGCAGAGAAACTCCAAACCAGCTAAAAATTCTTATGAAAATCTAGACAAGTTTTCTCTGAAACAATCCATAATCGAACCAGTCACAGGTTTCCCCAGTGGAAACCTGAGATGCCATACTTAAAATCCCAGTAAAGGCAAAGTCATACCAGGAATGAGTGGATCTTCTACAGATTAGGTGAGTGCACTAATTACCAGCTTCTCTGCTATTCTCAGGTGAGCTGCTCTCAATTATTCTACTGGAGTAACCTCATCTTGTATAACTAATTACACATTCACAGGGCTAACTAGGCTGTTTTTCTAAGCCCACTGGTTATGGGACTCATCTCAAGTTGTGAAAGATCCTGATTCAATTAGTATTTTAATTACTTACATAAAGCAGAACTATTTTCACAAGAGAGACCAAAATCACAACATCCCAAAAATAGCCTCAAGGTTAAGACATTCATATAGAACACAAGTGACAATTTCAAGTTCTCAACCTGAACTACATTCATAGGACTTAAATATGTGACATTGTGTGTGTGCTCTGCCAGGGTAGGTGCTCTCATGTGGGTGCCAGAAACTTCCTCTGTTGAGAAGTGACAAACTCTGATGTTGAGAGACTATCCTAGATGTAGCTATAACTGTAAAAATATACATACAGATATGCACACACGTGTGTATACACATATGAACAGCAGCATTCTCTAAATTCTTTTTTACTGTGGAATGAAGAATAAGAAGAATATTCTTTTAAATGGAAACAACAGAAGCAACAAATATCCCAATAGAGAATGATTACTTCAGACACAAAAGCCTCATCTACAGTGGATATTTTGCATCTTGGATTATATAGGCCATGAAAACTGTTCTTTCTATAAGATAATGGAAGAGGAAGCTAGAACTCCTATTCCTTTAGATCCTTAGTTTCTCAGTAAATACTTGGTGTCTGGAAATGTAAATTAATTTATTTAAAATATATCCATATATATAAATTATGTGCATGAGTATTAAGTTAATATATGCACATTACATATGGTGTGCTCAACCTGTGAAAGTGTGTAACACTACACGGTTATTCACAGCTTATACAACTCACTCCACATACAGCATATACAGACAGTTCAAGGTTCCCTAGTCTATGACCACCTTAATAGATGGAATAACTGTAACTTGGCAACTTTTTAGCCTGAAAATTTTCAGAATGTGAATATGATTCAATTTGCTATTATTTTACAATGTTCCCTTAGGAAAATAAAAATCAAACTTTTTGTTTCCAGAAGTTTATATTTCAAAATGTTGATATTCTAAAACATAATATTTCATTGTTAATGTCTTATATGAACATTTCTGATGGCTTGAGTCCTCTGGGGACAAAAGTAATTACTGAAGCTTTGGAACCTCCCTAGAGCTGCATTTGGCAACTTGAGTAATTTCTCGGAGGGGAATTACTTTTGACATCTAGTGTTGATTTAATCCGTTCTGTGGAGCTCAACATTTTCAGTCCAAACTTCTTTTAAAAAATTGCCACTCAATGGCATGTATAGCTGCCTCTGTTCCTAAGGAACCTATAAATGGAAGTGGTATTGGTACTCATGACTCATATACGTTGGCAGCACTGTGTGGGCACAGCACAATTCAGCACAGTATGTTCCCATTCCTGATCTACCTGGCTGGAACCTGTTTTGACTTCAACTCATCTCCTTCTCCATAAAATTCATATTTGCATTCTGCCTCATAACAAAATAAAGAAATCAAATTAAAAGCTTTCAAACAATATGGATTTTATATATGCAGATTATCAATATTTTATCTTTACTGAAGCTCTGTAAATGTAATAATAAAGAATGTTTCCCTCAGAGTCCATGAAGTTTTATGAGTTATCTGGTATGGTCATGACATTGCTGGATTTGATAGCCATAATACAAATTCAGAAACTACTTGTCTGATCCTTTCAACAGCTCAAAGATTTGCCCATTCCTACAGAAGTATTTTTCAAATACTATTTTATTAAATAAAAAAATTATATATTGTAGAATTTTATGTCCTCCCTTTTAGTTTCATGTCTGGTTCTCCACTTCACCCTCTTTTTTCTAACTCATTGAGCAAGTAACTTCATCAATATTTTTGCTATCTTGCATTACCTGTCCCTTATTCAGTGGACAAGTGAGACTCATTCAAGAAGGTAAGACAGCTGTTTTAAATTGTTTTTATCTGGTGTGCATTTTTAATTACTTGTGTGAGTAGTTCATCATTCTGCAGTTGGAGCTACAGGTGTTCATATTTATCCCAGAATAAGAAAAAAAATAAATAGTCGACATTATTTGGGTTCCTGAAATATTGAAACTGCAGTGAGCAGTTTTCAGACTTTATTGAGGTCCCTCCTTCCTCTCAAGTCCTCTCAGCAGTCACAGAGTAATTCTCATTTCTATATCTGTTCCTCTGTTGTTACAGATTTGCTGTCATTTGCAATCATCCTAGTTCTGCACAGCTTTTGGCAATCACTCCTACATCCCTGTGAAGGACCACAAGGCAAACAGCTTTACTTGAACATCAGCAGAACTTTTGCAAAAGACTCTCTGGGGGAGGAAGTTGTGAAAACCTCTGCAAGGAAACCCCTCAAATACAGTCTGCCAATCAAAACATCTACTCCCTGCCACACCGACGCAGACAAGTGGGTAAGTACAGAGGCGGTGTCTGACACTGACTTTTGAACACAACGAGCAGACACCACCCACCTTGAAGAGCATGGATTGGGGTGAGTTATGAACAGGGACTCCACACTGTGTCCATTGGGGTTTTTTTTTGGCTAAATAATTACACTATGCTCAAAAAAATAATCAAGTCAAAATTTGCTAGTTCGAAAATCAATTGGAAAGATTAACCGAAAATATGAGCAATAAATCCGTATTTTTCTGTAGTATAGGAAAAACCTAACAAAAATAGTGAAAAGAACACAAACCCACATTGTGCTATTGAGGACTGCTGAGATGCAATACCAAAAACAAGGGACAAATATATCTTCCTTGCAAAAGGGACTTCGGCAGTTCCAGGCCTGGAGCCCCTTTTGCTAACAATTTTGTACTCTACCTTTTCTGAGTAAAGGCAATCAAGGAGTTCATAGGGGTTACTTTGGCACTAAATAATAAAATAGGTGTGGGAATCTTCACCACCTCCCATACTATTGTATTCTGGATTTTTTTCTTCTTTCTTCTCCAGTACAATCTCAGTCATAGAATGAACTGGAACACAGGTAATTTGCCATGATTTAAAAACAATCTTCCTTCCAGCCCTGGAAAATCTTCATCCAGATACCTGCAAACAAGTTAACACAGTCAAATTCCACTAGGAATACAGAAAATGACAAAGAAACGAAGAAAGAAAAAACCCTGAAGAAATGGTAACAAGTACAAAAAATATCACCTTTCACCAATGACAGAAAATTGAAAAAGAGAGGGGCTGAGGTTTAATTGAGAAGATAGAGCTCTAAGGCATATGGGTCTCTGGAGAAACAAGAGACATCCTATACAATGGTGTTCCAACTGTTCCAGGAAAGCGAGTTGATATTCATTTCGAACTCCGAAGACCCAGACCCATCTTCAACCTCAAGGGAGCAAAACTGCTGAAATTGAAGTTCACTGTGAGTAAAAGAGAGCACCAAATCTAGTAGGCTGCTTGCTCCATCCACTTCTACAGATCATGATGTGTGCAAGGAGGTGGCTCTGGTTGTCAGGATAAGTGTTTGAGACAAATAAGCTGGCTGGAGACAGGCTAAATGGTATATTCAGAATACACTGGGTGTGAAGGACTGTCAAAGGCATTTGATTCTGCTGCTTAATACTTCCTCAGCCTTTCCAGCAGCCCTGCATCCTCTTGTACCAACAGTAGCTAAACTATGCTCTCCCGTATTCCTTTCTGTGTTCATCAAATCCACAGAAAGACTGCATGAAGAAACCAGGAATAAGTACTTGTGTCAAAAAGGAAGAACGACCACTAACTAGTACCTCTTTTAAATAGAGGAAAAATAGGTTATTGGCAAGAATCAGATTTTCAGGGTGTTTGAAACACCTTGCCCTTTCATTATTGATTTGCAAAGGTAGTCTGTTACATGCTGACCAAATGCAAAAAGTTACTTTTGCTTTCACACACATTCCAGCTTCCAAGGGCAACTTATCTCACATCTTTTGTTAGATTGAAGCCTTTTAGTAAGGGGCTGAATTGGAGCAGATGGTGTAAGGGGAAGAGGAAAGGAAGGCAAGAAATATCTCTTAGCCCCAGACTAAACTGCAATAAAGATTGCAGTACAACAATATTTGCCTCAAGAAAGCAGTTTATTCAGCTGCTCAGGAAAAAGGCTCAACTACTTTCTGAAAAAGCATTTTCCTAATGACACTGGTGAGTCAGAAATGCCATATCCAATAGAGACACTGAATGATTGAAGAGATTCTGTTAGGGGGTGTGCTCTAATTTTTAGCATTCCTCTACTACTGGCAATCAAAAATAAACACCTAGGAGGAAGTCTCCTCCAGCTGTACAGATTAGTTTGAGTAAAACTAGGTTGTTTCTATGGGCAGGACTCTAGCCTTTTCCTCAGAAAGCCTAAATTCAACGTCCTGCTCTGCCACAGACTCCCTTGTAAACCATCAGGAAGTCACCTGCATATGCCCATGTGGGCTAATTCCAACAGCTTATACCCTTTACACCACAGATCTTAATGAAACAAAACACTGCAAGTCTTTGTAAATCAGAGGAAAATGAACTACAGTCCTAATGGTTCACCCAACGAGAGCTTGACTGTGGCATTGTTCTTGGGGGGAAGAACTGAAGCATTTATTCTCGAGCTCTCCATGCAAACACCTTTGACAAGAACACCTCTGGCAACATCCAAAAGTGTTCTGGGACATGGGAAAACACTAAGATATCTTTTCCAGTACCAGTCCTCTTGCATTTTTTGTGAAGAAATTTGTCAGAGTTTAAGAAATGGGATCACAGATCAAATGGTATCTGCTTGGCCCCTTTACCATGTTTATCTCACCACCATAAAAGACTAGGAAAGTTAAAGATTTTGATGTAGTTGCTAGGACTAGTTTAGCTTTTGTGCATATTACATGTTTAATTCAGCCAACAGAATCAAGATTTTTTGTAGCCCTGGTCTGCAAAGCTGAAAAAGCATAAAAAACATCATGGCAACAGGTCTGATGCGATTCAAAGCAAAATACAAAAGATATTGAAAACAGCATGGCATAACCATGCTATCAACTTCTGTCCCATCTCCATGTTAAAAGCTTAATACAACACAGCATACAACACTGATCACTCACCAGACTCTTATTGTAAAGATATGCTGTTAAAGACGGCCTTGAAGTGTCTCCATTGTGCATTACATAAGCTGATATACATTATTCATGAATCATCTCTGCCATATATCCACACTGATTTTTGGGTTGGTTGGTTGGTTGTTTTTCTTAAATATAATTCCTATATTACTCTAACTTTTATTCAGGTAAAATATACAAATAAAATAGTTAGGGAAGAAAATGCTGAATGAAATATGGTGTATGTTAAAAGCATCAACATTCAGGTCTGCTGTTGTTAGAAGGCAGGGCTATAACACTGTTTAGTATTGGGAATGTGAGCTTATTTCAGCTCACCTCTATGCGAGCTTATTTCAGCCCCTTTTAATTTTAGCAAACACTGCCATGGGAAGTTTCCCTCCAAAGAGTCATCTTCCTGCCACAGGACTTTTGTAGGTAACTTTTACTTGAAACAGTTCAGCTCATTTATGATTTTCTTCCAGAACACTTTCATTTTTATATCCATGCCATAGTTTCCCTATCTTCAAGCAGCAAAACAGCCCCATTTATCTCATAACTGTGTTTTTACTAAATTGTCCCAAATTCTAACTGCACAGTATGTAAAAGCACCTGAAAGAAATTAACAACATGGCCTTCAGAGCAGATAACTGAAACGTGTAGTATCTTCAATCCTTCAAACATGTGTTGAAAGAGGATGAAAAAAACAATGTACACCAATTAACTGAGTACTCTAAATTCTGTTCAATGAAATGAGTCAATTCCAAAAGAAGTGTTTATGTGACTCTGTAATTAAATGCAGTATCAGACCACATAGACACAAGTATTCAAAAAATCACAAGTTTGTCTTTTTAACCCTAACCTTTTGAATGTTTTGGCTTAGAACAATAAAATTACTTCCTCTGTGCCATTTTGTAATTCAAATGGAATTTGACAACACTTTAAATGGTCTTTTTTTGTTTCTGAGTTCATTTGAAGTTAATCTTACTGCCGTTGAAACGCAGGGGCAGAATATTTATTTTCTAAGGACATTTTGCTGGGATCATTTAATTTTGGGGAAAATTTTCCTAACTATTACTTTTGTAAGGTGAATTCTTCCAGAATAGGTTGGAGGCTCTGACTCCAACTTACACGGACTGTGGGAGGAGCCAGGTTCTTACTTGATGCTTGTTCTGCATCCAGTGCTTTTGATAAATATTTCTGTATGCCTCTGCCTCCTTCCACTGTAGGTCAAAACAGACTGTTAAAACCTCTATATGCATGCACAAGCAAGAATACTTGTTTTCTGGTGAAACCCCCTGCAAAAACCTGTCTGCCTGTGCTCCCTCTACTGCACAGAGAACTGCCAGCTGCTCTGATGGAGAGGTGGCTATGGCACGCATGAGCTCTCTTTACACACCGCTCGGGGCAGACCTACTCAAGGCTTCAGTAGCCTTGTTCTCAATAAATCTTTCAGTGTTGTTTCATCCCTTTATCATTTAATTAAGTCACCAATAGTTGAGTTTTGAAGATCAAGCTGAACAAAAATTACTATGAAAGGCCAAAGTCAAGAGACACTGAAGATGTATTTCACAAACTGGGAGTCTGGCAATTAAAGTCTACTAATCCTTTCTTACTACAGCAGAATTCTGGGAAGAAATATGTTATAAATGGCTTTTGGCTGCCTGCCAAAGCCTCAGTCGTTCTGACATATGTACAGCAAGACAACTGCTGACTCGAGTGCCAACATAACATATCCACGATCTTCCAAGTCACTTTTAAACAGCAAGGTTATTGGCCAGACAGTTTATTTTACATACTGTGAAATGAAAAACAAATGAAATGAAAAACAAAAAATATATATGGTAACTAAGTTCAGGTCAACAAAAGCCCTTCAAGAGAAGAGTTAATTAGGGAAGCTCTGAGTGGGATGAGACCGCCTTTTTTCCCTGTACACTTCTCAACAACCAAACAACAACCTTCTCTCTGACACGAGGGATTTACTGAGCATTCACAAAAAATTACCCAGATTTGCTGCACTGGCTGTAACTCAGGTGGGGTACACAAATTTTGCCTGTCTCTATGGTTGGGCATCTCACAATATCAAGACGTTGTAGGAGCTTCCCTCACCACAGCTGCTCCACACTTCACAGGAATCAACCTCAAGATGCTGTTAACACAATTAACTGGTTAATCTCTCACCAGTTTACACACTTAAAAGGAACAAAATATATTATGATGTTGCAAAAATAATTCATAGAGAGTATTTTTACTGCATCCTTTAAATTCATATCTGGATTAGTAGCTCCTATTTTGAGATAATGATTAAAGTTCCAAGATCTTAAAATCCAGAAAAAAAATCCATCTTTGTTTTGACCAGATACACTGATCACTCCCAAAGGTTTTGACAGCACTTTCATCATTCCAAAGGATGCTGCACAGCTTAATTATGGCTTTTGAAGCTCTTTGCCTTCAAAGAAATCAAATAAAGCCTAATTATAATTAGGACAAATACCACTAGACAAAGAAATAGAATAAAAAGCAGAGGACAAGATAAAACCAATACAGTTAAAATCCAGATTAGATTACAATTCAAGTTAATTTTAAAAGAAAATATAAATCCCATATAAATTCTGTGGGAATTTGTTTTACATTGAGCTAGAAAGATTAAAACAAATTAAAATTTAGGAGCCAATTTTATTCCAAGTTAAAGTCTACCAACTTCAATGGAGTTGCACTGGGGTAAGATTTGTCTCAGAACATTAATTGAAGCATTCAAAGGCTAAGATTGCTTACAAATTTAAAAGGCATGTGAATGTAATTCAAATTGAATAATTTGAAAGTCTGACTCTGTAAGACTTTCTGGGGAATATGGAAAACACTATTGGTTACATTCTGTTGCCTCTGAAACAATTTTATTCTATATGAACACTACTATTTCTTGTTTCTCCTTATTTAAGGAGAATCAGGCTCCAAATTTCTTGCCATCTGGTCTGAGACCTCCAAATAGCTGGCTACTGCTCCCTGAAAAAATTGAAATGCAGTAAAAGGCCACTGGTCTGCTAACTGGTAAACTGAAACAGACTGCAATGACAAAACTGAACTGAAACAAATGATAGCTAATGAGGCATTGTTATTCACATCTTAGTTAGCTTTGCTTCATCAAATACTTGCACAGTCAGGACAGATGTTTATTCAGGGTTTTGGAAAAACCACTTTCTTCAGCCATCCAAGTTGAGAAACAGGTGAGCATCTTTTCCCAATAGAAGACCCATTAAGTTACACTTCAGCTTGTAAGATCATATGAATTAAAACCCAGTCATAATGTTACAAAACTTCTCACTTAAACCCACAAGATACACTTATTTCTGTACTCTTGAATTATTCACTTACAGTATATTGGTAAATGGCCATAATCAGTAAAATAGTTTTTAATTAAAAATCACAATATTTTCCTATTGATAGCTTTGCAATGACAGCTACATATGCTAAGGTAATCTGTGTCTAAATTCCGCCAAGATACAAGAGGTTGTAGAAATCTTTAAAGACAGCTGTTTTTCTTATCTTTTTTTTTACAGGGAAAAAACCATTGTATATCAAGCATTTTTTTTCCTGAAAAGCACTTCAGTCAACTACCTAACTCTCATTCATAGCAATCATGACTGACCTGTACACTCCTCAGCACCAATTTTTCAGCTCACTGTAGCTACCCTCATTTTCTCTTCTACATACCGAAAAGGTTATGTAAATACATTCACTCAGTCTTTACAGGTAAGGACTTCTTTATCAGCCCATAGAATAGCACACAGATGGAAAAGGACTTGAATTCTCATAAATGGAAATACTATTTCAAGAGCACTGCTTTTTAACGAAAATGGAGTTTCCATTCTTATCCTGGTAAATAGGATTGTTAGGCTGGGCTGCTCCCCCAGCCAAAACAAGTTCATTCCATGATCTCTAGTTTAAGCTACAATTTTACTAGACTAAGTGTGTAAAGTGAAAGATGCAACATCAATTCCTCCATCCCAAGAGACTTACCGGTAAGGAGTTAAGAGGCAGGGAGACCTCCTTTGACATTAGCATTACACAGCAGGTGCACATCAGGCTGAAAGGTAAGACAGCAGCTATTCATCCAAACTGCTTGTCCTGCCCACCACTCACATCCAGCTGGTGGCAGCATCTAGCCCTGGCACTCTGTGATTATGATACAATTTATCTTGTAAAAGCACCTCAAAGGCAAAAGGAACAGACGTGTCAAAGACATAAATAGAATTATATTGAAGGAAACAAGTTATTCCCCTGAAGGAAATAAAAACCTTTATGGGTCGGGAAAAAAAAAGATTTTCTAAATCTTATCATCTCTTTCTGCTGTCAAATTCATGCTGTATCATACACAGCACAGGTACACTGTCAGGACTTAAAAGAAAATGATGAATGTAAGAAGCCACACAGTTAAACTGCAGCTTGTTTCCTGGAGTGAAGATCTGTCTTCCCTGCTGCTTGATTTGAAAGGAAACAAATAGCACAAACTGTAGCACTTTTCTTGGGATGTAATTGCATAAATTTATAGTCATCAGTTGCAAAACTGTTGTCAATGCTTACTTTCAAATTTTCTTGGCCTAATTTCATTTGTGTTTTCCTTTCTTACCCTTTCATGAAAAAGCTGAGTTGCACTTTGTGCAGTTTCTTCCTTTCCCACGTGCTAGAAAGGAGCCTGACAGGTGCTTCACACTGTCACACAAACATTATTTCTATAATTAGTTATTAAAGGGGTTAATTTAAGAAGTTTTAACTAAGGACTAAAAACACTTGAAAAACACAAAGATTATTATAGAACTAGGAGGAAAATCACTGTCTACAATAATGCCTATAAACACAGATGGTTAACACATCAATACTTTTATTAACAATAAAGCACTGATTAAGTATTTATAGCATTCAAAAGTATCATTAAGAGATTTAAAAGTTATCTGAGACGTCAGACCACAGCTAATGCAGGAAGACTGAAATGGTATTCAAAGTGTATTATTTTCCTACTAATTTCAGTATATCAGACTAATGGGCATAAAGAGTGAATGAAAAGGCATATTACTTTCTTGGTAAAGACATTTCATTAGGTAAAATTAAAAAAGTGAAAAAAAGGATGTTGGGTGTAAATGTTCTATTTCTTGCTAGTCCTTATGAATTTATAGGAAGTCTGAAGAGAGAGCACTCATCTGTTGCTTGAGATGTGTGATCAAAAATGCAGAACTGGTCACCCTGGAAGTTTTCCAGCACAAGTATTTTGCCTGCAATTCTTCAAATAATTTTGATTCTTGAAGACAAAGTTTTAGTAGCAATTAGTATAATATGTTATTGTAATAGATGCTCTGGAAGCACTTCAGTCATGCCAATAGCCTAACTAAATCCATCTAAACAGAAGCATCCCATAGTTCCTGCAAAGAGAGTGTTATATTTGTTCTTGTGTTGCACAGTTGCCTATACACCCAAATTTCATCCATTGGCAAAACTGTTCCCCACTTCATATGCACTATTTAACCCAAATATCATGAGATCTTCTTATAATCTTTGACAAGCACATTTAACACTCTACAACAATAAAACCTTTGTACTGGACAAGCAGTTGAAAGGGTTTTTCGCATCTTTCTCCTGAATTATTTCTAACCAGTTACAGACATATACCTTCATCCCACAGAGAACTTTCTTTTCTCAGCAAATTCTCTGCTAAAGGAGGACACTATAATGTAATTCTTGAGGACTGGATCAGCAAAAAGACAGCTAGATATGAAATGCATCTTCCCCCCTGTACCTAACCTGCTCATTTCAGGCCTAAACAAGGGAAGGAGTGCTCCTAGTCATCCAGAAGAAAAAAGAAAGCCAATGAAAAAAGAAAGCCAGTGAAACAGATATCCTTGCTCTTTTCCTGTAAGGTCTTGGTCAAGCTACCTATGCTGTTCTAGCTTCCAGAAGATGAAAAGAGTGTAATTTTCCAAACCTAGACAAACAGGTAGTAGTGCACCACAACTGCATTTCTCATGCTGGCCTCCAAGTATCATGGGAGTACACTGATGCTTAAATACATTTAGACATATAACCCATTCAAAAATTTCTGGGTGACAAAAGCAAGGAAAGTGCTAAGATGGGCTACTATAAAAAGGAATAGAAACATATTATAAGAATCCACTTCCCTCAGTATGTAACTACCTTTATTTATATACACAGGGATAAATCCAAAAATCAATGCAAAAGTCAGGTTTTGCTCTTATGAACTTGTAAGTGACCAGACAGATAGGAAGGGGCAGAGCAACTGCAGACCTGCTTTGTTCCTTGCACCCAGGTCTCTCCATGGCTTGTTCCAGTACTTGGCACGCACCACACGTGGTACCAGCTTGCAAGGAGGTGCCTTGGGGTAACCCTTCCTAGAGACAAAAGAGGCAATACCCAACACAGAGGAAAGTTTTGGCATAAGCAAAGAGAAAAAGCGACAGCAAAAACAAAGAGGGAAACTGGGCCAAAGTACAGACATCCGAAACACCTGCTTGGGCATCGGTTCCCTAGCTAAGCCACAGGCGGTGGTACGCAGCTCCCACAGAGAGGCTAGCTGAAAATTATTACAACTCTTATAAGCAAAGAAACAAAAAAAACCTCTTACAAGTTTTTTTCTTGGAAAGAGAATATAATACAGGGAATAATTTACTTCTTTAAGTACAATGACTCAGTTACCTGACTACTCAGCCTTTGTTCTCAGGTAAAACTAATGAAGCAACTTCTGCTCTCAGTCATGCTAGCATATAATTGTGGAATAAATCAACAGCTTTCAGTGGAGTTACAATTTACAACAGTGCAAATGAAAGCAAAATCCAACATTTTGTTAAGATGAAGATTAAGATCTTTGAACCAACACGGGTCTCAAGTTTCTGAATTTTTTTCCATGTGTTTAAATCAACTACGCGCAAATCTTTTTATGCTGCTTAGACAAAACTATGCCAAAATTAGCAGTGACAGGAATTATACACATTGACAGGCTCCAAACTCTTCCACATCCTCATCCTTTGTTCTGTAACACTAGATTTATTTCAAATATTCTCCAGGAAAGAACGAAAAAAAGAGGCTACACAATATCACTCAACTGCCCCCAAATATGCCTGGAAAGGATCCAGTTCTGATCAACAAGAGAAATGCCAACAGCCAGAACTCTGAACGATTTCGTAAACTTCCCAACACTAGAGGAGGGCTGAACCCTGACATTCTCTACTTCTCTGAACTTTATATAAATAGAACAACTCTACCCTGCCTCTCTAGTCTTGGCAAGATTTATTAAATTTGCTCTCGCTACCATGGCAGGAAGAACAGCATTAAGCTCAGGCTTCAAGAAACCTGAAGTCAATTCCCTCTCAGCCACCAGCTCCCTGTGCAACACTGAGAAACCACCATTTGCCTTACCAATCTGTAAAACTTGGGTAATGTACACTCTTTTGAGGATGGGATACCTGCCTAAGTAACAGAGGATTGAAGCATCTAAAATAATACAAATATGTATAGCCTAATTCCATAATTGTCACAGCCATTTTATGAAGTAATTTTCTTGTACTCTCTAAATACAAAATATTTTTGGAAAGGTTTGTAAGGAAAGAGGAAAATACTTAAACAGGACAGGCAAAATATTTAATGTTAGCTGGAGCTATTCCCTTAAGCCTTTATTATTCTTTTGATAAATTCAAAACACACCACATGTAAAGCTAAAAACTTTCCAGTGAATGAAGCATCTTTTTTGCACCTCAAGATCACATCTAGAAGCACCTTCCTCAAAACTACAAAAATGTGTCTCTTAGCAAGCACAGGTACATGATTTTTGCCAGTGAGCTACTTATTTTAAGGACTGTAAAAGAAGCAGTGTCAAAAATCAAGGATATTACAATCTTAAAATGTATCAGAGTTATGAATTCCTCTATAAATTACCAAATTAAAATTGCATGTAAATATGTCTTATTAGAGAATTGTAAATGATTTTTAATGGACTAGAAGAGCTACAGAGAGCATTCTACACATCCCTAGTTCAGTGCTATTACTCATGCAACACCAGGTACTAAATACTCTGTATGATTCTTATTTTGGCAATGGTTTTAAACAGCATATTTCATCCAAAGTCTCCTGCTTAATGAGTGGGATAGATAAATAACAGCTGTTGTATAAATCATCCAGAAGAAAGAAATTACTAATTGCTGAAACTTCTGCCAGTTCAGCAGAAACAGGTAGCCTCTCTTCATTTAAGTTTTGCTGACACAGAGCAGGCAGGGAAGTGTCCCCTGCACATACACCTTTACAAGTCTGGAGAGGCCAGCGAGAGCCAAGCAGCCCCCAGCAGGTCATTAGTTTCTTCTTTCATTTAAAAAGGTGCCTTTAAAAAAAGAAGAAAAAAAAAGTGCACAAATTCAAATTCATTTCTTTATTCTTTGCTTTATCATTTTTCTTTTAATTTTCCAGCTAGAAATTTTGCCCTTTTCAGACCTGATGAAGGTGTGTTTTCTAAATGTTGCAATTCTCTGCAGTGGGAGCACCCATTATTTCTAGGGACAGGTTTTCAAAGACAGATGCTCTTTACCAACAGTGGGTGCACAGAAACACTTTATCAAGAAAACACCAAGTAGTATTTGCCAGTGACATCTTCAAGAGATCTAATATAGTAATTGAGCTCACTGATTCTCATCCAGCCTTGGGACAAATGAGATTAGGTTGCCTTTTTTTTTCCCCCTTTTTCCTTCTTAAAAAACAAACAAACAAAAAACAACAACAACAAAAAAAACACTAACAAAAAAAACAACCAACCAACCAAAAAAACCCAAAACCAACCCCAAAACCCAAAAAACAAGCACAACCAAATTAAAAATCCCAAACCAGTAGTGACAGAAAATTCTACCCAGCAGTTATACATGCCCAAGTACCCTCCTATGAACTTACACACGTGATCACTTCCACATATATGGTCATAGGAATTCTACCACTCCCACTATCGACTGGGGTCAAATTCAGTTGTGATTTATTTTTGAAAGAAAAACTTTATTAAAGGATGAATGTTATGCTCGCAGCACTAGGACTTACTGTCACTGTTGAAACAAAAAATTCAGATATTTTATACAAAAAAATGTACACATATGAAAAATAGAGTAGGATATAAACAGCAGTTAGTCTTGTGTGAAATATTGTGAGAGACACCACAGTGTCTAGAAACCTTTACAAATGTACGTACACATCTCAGCAACATCCAACAGCAGCAACCCAAGAGCATCTTCATATAGAACGATACATTATTAGGCACCATAAAGCTTTCCCCTAAAAATTGTTAGGCAACTCAAAAAACCCCATGATACCTGTAATACTTGGCCAAACAACTCGTGCTCTGAGTGCCATCTGACTCAGTCCTGATTCAAGGGACCAGGCGACCGCTGCTAGCACACGTACAGCCTTTGCCCCTCTGCTAGGGCACCCTGGTTTGGATGTCATCCTATGCACCTGACTCATCCACACCCTCAGAAAGGCTTCCTTACTTCAACCCAAAGGAAGTTTACTTGACAAAATGTTTCTGTGAAAAGGAGAAAACTAAATGTTTGGTTCTGAGGAGTCAACATTTTTCACTAAAAATAACCAAAATAGATATACTGCCCTCACGACAAGCATGAAGAATTGGAAATTGGGTAGCAAACTCAACTCCACTAAAAATTGTCATTCTAAAACTGAATAATAAATGTCAACTATGTTTTAAGCACAGCGAGTCATGCCTTTTATCAATATTTAACTATTTTATTTAGATCCTATTTATATTTTTTCGTTGTTGGGAATTTTTTTTTCCATTTTTATTCATTACTTTATAGATCATTCTCTAAGCAATTAAATAAGCCACACAGAACAGCTCAATGATGTCCAAAGTTCAAATAAAGAAAAAAAATTCTAATCTGTCATTATCCAAAATAAACAAATACAGGAGCCATTCTCATAGGATTTCAAAGACCTGCAAAACCATTCTATAGAACATCTCAACACCCTCCTGAAGAAGATATGCATGTGCTCATAAGTCTCAAAATAAACAACCCAGATGCATATGTAAAAACAGTATCACTCTTCAAACCAAAGTCCTGATCTGTTTCACTACTGAACATCATCTGCCCAAGATGAAGGGCTTGAAACAAGGAGATTACATTTGATTAGGTATTTAAGATTACATTTGATTAAGTATTGGAAGGCCAATCAGTTTAGGATTAAATGTTAGTGAAAAACCTTTCAAGGTGTTTAATAATTGCTCCACAAAAAAAAAAAATAGACTCAGGTCATGACAAATACATCTCAGGATGTACAAGGAAGTTTGGATCTTCTGTGTAAAAAATTTAGAGAATGGGAGGCACAAAAATCAAGTGGGTAGAGGGTACAATGGACAACAGATTACATGAAGAATAGTCACCACTGCAAAGGAAAAGCTATATGACTCAGAACGAGATTTAAAAAGCAAATTTAAAACCTCATATTCTTGATCCTGCCACTGCTCTGCAGGGAGAACTTTACTTCTGCAAATGGGTCTGATCCAGGTCTGGTGTCCACATGTCTAGAAGAATGTAGAGAAGTTCCAGAAGGTATGAAAGAACAACTAGAGAACATCCTAAGAGCCATTCTTTTCCTTTTTGATAAATTCAACAGAATGAGCTCTTTAAGAAGGTGTCATAACTATAAGGACACATTAGATTCTCCAGTGTACTCATCCCTGAACTGAGGAAGGTACATCAAGAAACAATAGCAGACGCCAAAGCCCACCACTTTCCTATTTCCAGCAAGGCAAAAACGTTTTTGAGCAAGAGTTACTAAACAGAGGAACAAATTGCTAAAATATACAAGGAATGTGTCTGTTCCTTGAAGTCTGTAAGTAAAACCTGGTTGCATTCTGGACATTCTCTTGTAAATACAATTGCAGGCTCTATCCAGGATAATCCCGGGAGAACCAAATGACCAGGAGGATACACGGTGCAATAGTTGATTTCAGGCTTGTATTCTGTAAATATGTGAAGTAGGAAGAAGCAGGATAGCTTAAAGAAAAGGGCCAATTATCAGAATATGCTACATCATGGGAAGTATAATTTGGGATAGCTTAGTTTGTGCCAGTCACCAGTGACAAATGTGGAATTCAATAGAAGTATATGGGTTTTCTGCTCCTTATCTGTGATGCACTTACTGCTCCTGGGACTTCGTATGGTTTTCAGAGACATTTAGTGGTCAAACAATATACTGCAACTCAATGTTCCTTAAAAAGCTGAGAATGTAATGATGTCAGATACCTCTTCACATAGTGAAGCATAAACATGACATAAATGAAGGACTATGAAAAAAACCTGTCTTCTTTTCCTAACATGAGATTTTGTTTAGCAATACCCTGATGATAAAAAAAAAAATACTTTAGAAGTATCTCTCCCACAAGTAAAGATACACATTTGTTGAACTGTTGCAAAATAATAATCATTATCAATCGCTTTGGAACAATGTAGACTGCCAGCATTATTTGGAAATGCCAGTCCTGGACTAATATTCTGTTGTGCCAAAATTTTATTGATGATGACAGCTACCCTATTTGCACTAATGCCACTTCATACTACTGAATCAATCACAAAAAGAGGTCTCTGTCCTAAAACTACTACTTCCTAGCATTCAACTTGGACACTTAACAGCGCTGGAGGGAGGAAGCAATTGAACCGCTGCTTGGAACGCTCTCTGCACCTCAAAGGGACATGAAAAAGCCTCATCCAGCTTCTACTGCCAACTATTCCTCCCTTCATGTGCCTTCAGCCTGCTCAGCTGCTCAACACAGAAGTTCAAAAAGGGGAGGCTTGGCTCCCAGAAATCACGTGACTCACTGAAAAACAACAAAGTCTTCTGAAATTAATAGTGAGCTCTTTTTCAGGCTATAATGTACCCAATTCACATTTTCAAGGCTTCTTCTAGAAGGGCAAATAGATATTTTACTTTAAAAAAAAAATTAAAGCCACATTTCTAATGCATTGGCACGATTCTAGCTGCTGAAGTTTTAAAGATAATGCTATAAAATTCGACAATCAGCAGTAAGTACTGAGGTAATTCCTCTCTTTCTGACTCAATACTCTAAATGTTTTTCCTCCACCGTCTTTGGAAGTTGAATAGTACAAATGAGTTTGTGAGCTCTAATATCTGCCTAGTAAACCTGGGTAAAGTAAGATGCAAAACAATGGTTCCTAGCACTAATAAACAAACATCACTTCACTTAAAATCACCATTTTACTAACACCATTACTGTTACACACATATCTGACAGGAATGCCACTTTGATAAAATAAAGGTAACTCATTCCTTAGCTAGTAATACCAAAGTCACAAATAAAAGGTTAGAGAGAGGAAAGAAACTATGCAGAGAAAATACAGATTCATGGGGCAGATAACAGGAACAAGATGGTTTGGTTTTGGTTTAAACTCTGCTGAGAGACTTGAGAAACAAGTCTAGAATCACATAAGTTTCAGTGTGTCCATTAGACAAAATGTTGACAACTGCAGAAAATGAACTGATGAGAGCACTGATAACCCCACAAATAACACAAGACCCAATTCTCCTGACTATTGTACCTTGAAGAGATCTGATTCTGCAGGTATGTAAACTCAGAAGGAACAGATGGGTTTTGTTCGTTAATATAAAATAAACACTGGCAAATTGTATACTAAATTTCTGAGTTTGCCTGTATGATATATAACAGTCTTAGTATGGACTGCTTTCGTGTGCATGCAGGCTCTAGCACCACATTTCATGAAAATAAGCTGCAAGAAAATCATTAATTTTAGCTTTTGTAAAGTTTTTTTTTCCTGGCTTGGCATTCTAAATCAGTCTACATGGAAGTCTGGCAAGTACCAAAACTTACAGAGTAGCAACACTAAAGAGATTATGGGAGCATTCTGACAGGGTAGCAAGGAACGATGCCACCTCCATCTCTCTGGCCGCTATGTAACACACTGACTACAGAGGGAAAAAGTCATCAGTCTCCTTCATAAGAAAGCCTGATATCCAAATCACCCGGTGGCTACATTAACTCAAGAAAGACACCAGAACAATACTGAAATGTTCTCCACATCTCTCATAACTTTTAAACAGTGGGCCAAAACAAGCCTCCTGTTAGGACTCAAAACTTCACTCCAGATGTGACTATATTTTTCCTCTCCTTACATTTGCTGTGGTGTGATGAGGCAAAAACGTGATTTAAAGTAAAAGGGAAAGCTGGAGAAGTAGGTGAGAAACAAGACATTTTTGCCCCTTTATTTAAAAATTTAAACCAATTTTGTTTGCTTTTTTCTACTTTATTGAAAAAAATAGTGATGAAAATACAAAGTCATAATAGCAGTGTTTTACTTAGTATTTGAAAAATCAAGCATTCCACGGATGGATGCCAGATAAGCACAAAGACTTTGCAGAAGAGTCCTGCTTGCCAGACACTACTGAGTAGAACAGCTTAGTAGGAACAGAAAAGCTACTCTGAAGTAAAATCATCAGGTTGTTGGTGGGGTCAAGTCAGAAGAGTCTATGTAGCCTGATCTGGAGACATGAAGAGGAACTGTGCTACATTCAAGTAAGTGACAAGTTGTATCAGGACTGTGGCTTGAACCTGTTAGTGACAGACCTGGTAGCATGGAACAGCGAGTCCATGAATTAAAAAGTAACTGTCAAAGAAGTCAGGGTCCCTTGATTTTTAGAAAGGACCTAAGAAAGCCGGAGAAAGCTTAAAAGGTGGAAAACAATACATCAAACTGGATGCACATATTAGCTGGAAAATAAAGCTGCCTATAAGGCAAAGGATGGATACTCTTGCACACATGCATTTTTCTATCTTTATAGTCAGTAAATTGAGAATAAGACTTCTTTCTACAGAAACATGCTCTAGTTCAATCAAAAATTCTTGGTCCTTGGGTAGAATTGCTCAGACACACCCTATAGCCTCAGGTATGCAAGCAGCAATTTCCATTTTTTCCTAAAACTTAAGAAGCATTGTCCTCCATTTATTTCAATTGCTTTGAGTGCGGAATTAGCACCTCAAGTTGTAATCAGTGTATTTAAATATTTACAATATGGTACTATTGGTTTCAGGTTGGGTTTTTTAAATGGTAAATTCTTGTCTGATCACCCTTCAAATCTTTATTGAGTTTTTAAAATTACACCTCTTCCCAACACACAAACAGCTAGAATTGGGGTATGTTTACCTAACATATGCTTTATAAACACCAAATGCTTAGCTGCCTTTTTGGACACATTATGAATTTCCAGCCTTCCCATCCCACTCCACACACTGTCACATGCTCACACAGCAGAAATCCTGCTCCTGCTGCACACAGTCGGTAATACATGAACTGCAATCCCAGTCAGCTACATGTCATCCTGCAGAAGTTGGGAAATATCAGCTCACATTTTTGATTTTCCAGAGACCCAAACAGATCATTGCTAGGAGGCTTCCCAGGAGGACCAAGGCACTGGTGGCCTAAGGACAGGCGAATGTACGGTGATTGCAGCATGGGCTGAGTGAACACTGCCTGCCTGGATGATGGGCTTAGAGGTGATCTTCTAGAAAATGCCATGAGTCCCACAGGTATGTTGATAGGTGTAGCAAGAACACACCCAAGAGGCCTCTCGGAGCAAAAACTTACTGCTGCTGAACACGGAACTTGAACTTGGATTTTAAGTTGAAACAGGGAAATAGAAGCGTGACTGCTACTGTCAAACACTGTGTGAAACTGAAGCAGTAATAGAGTGGAAAGATTTATGTTTTGTTTAGTGAAGGAAACTCCTTGCATGTGTTGATAGATGTTTAACTTTGCCTAAACAATTCAGAGAGGGATACACAAAACAATCTGAAAAATTTCTGGTACAGAATGGTCTACTGACCAACAGCCTAGATTCACAATGGGTAAGGAGAACAGGTGGATGAAAGCTGACCTTTTCTTTCTTTCTATAGAACCCTCAGACAGAAATGCTTTTTAAAACTGTTTGCCTGAAATAGGGTATCAAACAACATGTGGCACAAGAGTCAATTACTTCTGATTCAAACTTGTAAATCGTGCCAGTATAATTACATGGAGCAATACTAGTCCGAAAGGCAGTTATTACCGAGCAAATGGAGGGATTACAGTAGTATCAAGAAGAGATTAATTTCTAGTTATCTTGCAGCAGATAATACTAAACCATATTAATAATGGATATGATTTTACAACTAATAAAAACTTCTCCTTGAGGACTGTGGGATACAGATAACCAGTGTTTCAAAAACAGCTGTTACAGCAAACAAACATAAACAAGCCTGCATAATGGTAACTGTTGAAAACAGGGGATGTAGTCTTCTTTTGCGAGTGCATTTCTGCCACAAGAACAGAAGTCTCATGCCATTTTGAATCAGAACAAGACAAATCAAACTGAGGAAAAGGTGGGGGTGGAAGGAGGGTAGGCAGGGAGAGAAAGAACTTTGCTGCCCTTTAGGGTAGAGTCTCCCTACAGCAACAGATCACTACAGCACACACTGAACAGAAGCCATGCCTAACAGCAATGACTTGAATTGCAACAGCAGTGACCTTAATGAAAAGTATTCAAAAAGGCTGCATTAGTTATGACTCCCTCAGGCTTGTGTTTAAAACCATCCCAGTGAGGTAGCCACATGAGATTGTCAAATATGATGCTGGCATAAAAGCAAGAGGACATCCTGGGTCAAATCAACTAGGCCAGCATCTGCCTCAGAGGTGATCATACAACCTGCTTGGAGAAGCAGCATAACAAACAGGACAAACATAGAGAGATTTCTCTCTCTGCCTTTCTCCCCACAGCCTCTCCAGAACTTCCCAGCTTCTAATAATATGTGATGAATTGACCACCCAAAGCAGCAGAAGCTATGGCATACACTGATTTACTGAACGCACTGCTAAGCATTCTTACAGATGCACATTCATTTTAGGGACAGAACATCCCTTGTCACAAAACATATACACAGCTCTCCTGGTGGGGAAGTTAGTGAAACCTGGCATCTTTCAACACCAGGTGTGTGTGCAGATGTCAAAATTAAGTGGCCTGTGAAAAGGGAGGCCGTAAAAAGCAACAAGACTAGATACAGCAGTGTTCAAGAGCTGTTGTGCAATGAACTTTAGTACGTCTTTTGTGGTTGCCTCATGTTCATAAAAGACCATTTATCATCATAGGTGTGTATCATTACTGCTACTTATAGTTTAAAAACCCGTATCACCACTAATGGGAAAATAGATCCAAGCATTCAACTCTTATCAGATTTGCATTTCATAAATTTCAAATAAAAACTGCTAGCAAGTGAAAAATACGTATTACATTAAAATAAGTAATCATACCCAAACTTTTAAAGAACAAGAAAAGGGGCCTCATTATCCTCAAGTTAACATAGACACTCTTTAGCTTTGTCAGTTACATCAGCGGATACAAAATTATTCTAATGAGTATTAGTTAAGACTCCTTGAGAGTTCTGACTCACAATTATGATCTGAAAACTGAGAAAAAAACTCACTAGGAAATATATTGAGACAAACTGGGGTTTAAATGAGAAATTTAACTTGGAAAAATAAATAATCAAATATTATCTGCAAACAGGGAAAAAATTCTTTTTATTGGTAACATTTATTCTGTTCCACTTCTGTTTGCTTTTCCATAGTTCTATCAGCAGTGTCATAATCAAACTTTCCCATATACTTCTAAAGCAACATGAAAAGAAATGACCACTGACATTTGATTTGGAAGTTAAGTCAACTCCCTCAGAAAGCTGGATGGTGACATCCATAAAAAAAGACTGAAATTCCCACTGTAGACAAGACCTTTCTTCATATACTGTTCCAATATAATGAAAGGAGACATTTTAAAAATTAATTTACAAGCTACATTTAAGCTTTCTGCATAATACAATACAGGAGGGAAGGGCAAATGTTCGTGGTTTGGTTTGGTTTTTTGGTTGGTTTTAATTTTTTTCAAACAACTTCAAATTGTTTTTAAGCATTTCAGCTGTATCTCTTGTCTATGGTAGAAAGTGCTCCTGGATAATTCCAAATTGAAGTTGTTGCTTAATTAAAATGTTCCATGAAATAATTAAAAAAAAGCACTGCCACACAAGTCATTTACTCAGTTTACAATACTCTATCCTCCTACTGAGTTCCCCTCTAACAAATTTGGTGATGCATTCAATAGATATGTGTTAGTTTTAAAGGACATGATATGGACAACCTGTATGAAGAAATTCTTTTGGCTTACAGAAAATAAAGATTGGATGAAAGTTCGTGATTAAGAAAGTTTGTAGGCAAAATTAATTTCATCAAAACAGTTATATATTTAAACAGAGAGAGAAAAGTTCCACTTTATTTATGAAGTAGCAATAAAATTGATGTAGTTTAACTGAAGAAAAAATTTAGCAGTGAAACACTGAAGTCCAAAGAACCTGTTAAATGTATTATATGAACTCTTGGTACCTCAATAATGTTGACACTGTATGCATTCTGATGGAAGTTTAAAATACGCTTATCCCCAAACAAACATCGCCTCATTTCAAGGAAATATATATAAACACACAGACCCTTCCCCCCACAGTTCAGAACAGTACCCACACAGTACCATATAGTACTGTATGGTACTATACATACAGCACCATACAGTTCAGAACAGTGTTTAAGAAAATTATCTAAGATACAATGTTACAAAGAAACCGTGACTTTCAAACTGGGGCAAATTTCTAAGCAGAAAAGAGGAGATATAAACACAACATGACTGCAATTTTCTGTATTCTCCCTTATGACTTTTAGTTTTTAATGAAGTTAAAATATAATGTAGTTCTGTGACATTATGCAGCCCCTATTTTAGCAGCTGTATCAAACAATTATTCTAGGATGACAGAATGGCAATTCTTATTTGCTATTTTAAATTATTAAAAAAAGCTTTTGAACAGCTCCAAAATTGGTGGTGATGAATAATAAGTCTACTATATTCTGAGCACCTACGGTAATAGAAGAAAGTTAATTCAACACCACCAGTCAATTCATGAATGAATCAACAATATCTCAGCACTTGTCAGTATAGAATTTTTTTTCCACTCCTTGCGGAAAAGCTGCTTCTTCTGGCAGCTGAACAGTTAAGTGAACCAATGCAGCATGAGGTAGAAGAGAACATTTATATGGCTCTTCATATGTATTTGAAAGATTTAGTTAGCACAGAGCATTAGGCTGAAATATACAATGTAAAAGATGAAATCATAGCAGAAAAAGTCTCCGCATATAGGTGTTTGGGTTATTTAAAATAAGTGTACAGATGTTCATTATCATGCATGCTCATTCCAGCAGCACAAATCACAAAAATGAGAAATATCTACCTGTTCCTACGATCTCTCTACTGTTGGCACTTCAAATTCACTTTTTCTCTTCACTGCTGAAATACCGATGTTAGTCAAATATACTCCCTGGAGTTTACTCAGCACTCCACTAGCACAAAACTTTTCAAGGAGATTGTTTCCCTAGAAAGAGTGTTTTCAAAATAACAAATGTAACACTGCTTTATTCTATATGCATCCTAAGTAAGTAGAGACATACAAGTGAATGTCCCACCACATACTCTGCTGTCAGAGACTGATAAAAAGCTTGAAAGCAAAGCATGGAAAACAGATACAAAAGTCAGACATGCAGGCTGTCATTTCCCAAAAGCAAAGCACCAGGCTCCAAAGCACTTTTTCCTTACAAAGGAAGAGTATAGCAATTCCAGAAATGAGAGCTTGCTCTGTAAATTAAGAAAACTATGGCCAAAAAAATAAAGGGAAAACCATGCAAAGCTCTCAGCTAGTACTCAGTGCTATAAAACTAGCAAAAGAATGTCTCTGCTGGAATTTCTCTCATCACCTTGCCTGGCTTGGCTTTGCTACGGGAAGTGAAATCAAGTCCATGAAGCTTGGAAGGAGAATGAAGCAACTTATGAACCCCTGCAAAACTCAATAGCAGAAAAAAAAGAGCATCTTAAGAGAGAACATTTTCTTTTGTTAAAAACAGAAAAACACTCCAACTTACACTTTCTATTTACTGGCTACTAACTCTAACAATCTACCCAAGCAATACTTGCAGCTTTGTGTAGTTGTAGTATTATGTATTTTTCTGTATAAAAAACATTTTTTACACAAGTGAATCTTATAGCACATTTCAATCAAATGTTATTCATTGTAAATTATCTCTCTGATGGCCTAGATCCTCAGATGCAGAACATCTGTGTCACTCTTTTGATTTATGCAAACTGAAGATTGTAAGTATGTGAACATTTTCACTCCAGCTGCTGCACTGCCATTTCTGAAGTGGAAAATTATAGCATGTTCAGCCATCTCCTGAACTACTCACATCAGTAACTGAGAAACTTATTTCAAAATGAGCCCATAAAGAGAATTCAGAGAATAAACAATTCACATCGTTATGTGGATGAACAATCTAGACATCAATCCACATATTCCCTTTTGCACAATAAGAATTAGCTGCAAAGACAAGGAGGCAAAGGCATACAAGTTATCATGGGACAGTTCTGCCCAGGTTAGTCTGTAGGAAAAGATCTATCATCTTATTGTTAAGAAAGATAGGGATGCACTAATTACACTAATTATATAATATTAATTCCCTGATATTAGAAAACACCCATTCATCTGTTCCCATTGCTACACCCACAATACTGTTTTATTTAAGAGCAGTAATGAGGTTATGAAGCAAATACTCCCATCATCCACAAAAATTCATCCTGGTTTGGATCACCTAGCAATTTTGGTGCATGTATAGCATATTCCTTAAGAGGAAACTAACCTGTGATCTCTTCTCCAGACATAAAAACCCATGTTTCAATCCCACAGGGGAGCATAGGCATTTGAACAAGTGTCTAGTCATTTGGACCACTGAAGCTACTGATTTCCTTTAATACTTGCCTTGCACTGCATAAAAAGGGATATAAAACCAAAAGAGTCACCACTGCAAGACTTTGAACACAGTTTCTTTCAAAGATTTAGATGTAATAACCTATTATTAATAAGATAGGAGGACAGTGTCTTTTACATTGGTATCTGACATTAAGCCCAAAACTAAGAGCTGGTAAACAGTGCAACAACCACAAGGCCATTTTTCATGGACATCCTCTTAAGCTAATATGAATTAGACCTCTTTGTGCTCATTTTACCTTCTATCTGTAAGAGCTGATTAGATTCCTGGAAGTTTACTCAGCAAATATTTAATGTTATCGGTCATCATTAAGCAGATCAAACAGTTACATTAACCTCGTACATCAGGTCAGCACTTACTTGGAAAGCTTGTCATCAGCTCTGATTGTTAATACCTCAAACCCTTAACAATGTCTCTATACATCACAAGCCCAGGGTCAGAGAGTTAATGACACATATTATCCGCATTCTCAACCACACAGTTGAGAGAGAAGTATAGTAATGGAAAGTGATGGAGGGAGATAGTGTTCTAATAAGTGAAATTAAGGGTGAAGCAGACTATGGGAGAATCATAGAAGCTATTTAAGTGTGTCAGAACTATCATTGCTGAGATCTATAAGACACTGTATGTATACAAACATCAAAAATAAAGGGAAATAGGCAAGTTAGAGGTATGGGGAAGTGGGTGGAGAAGTAATCTTTGGAGTAGATTGAAAATGCTGTGATCATGTGTTTGGAGACATATTCTGACCCTCTGTTTTACCAGCAGCTGTTACTTTGGACATGAATAACCAAATTGATATGAATAGCTGGCCATAATTTTTCTGCTTCTAGGGATCATGTCCTGTAATAGTATCTCTGTAGGCCCTTCTGTATTTTTCACATGCGTTGCATTTTACATCCAGTTTTTTTAAGTCCTCCACCCCGCCTTACCATTTAATGCATAGGGTGACCATGGGAAAGTGGTAGGAATTCTTTGACTAAAAGTGAGGTTTAATCATTTAATAAAACAAAGTAAGAAAAGCTACGCACTTTCCACTGTCTTTCTTCCATATCATGCCACTTGCTTTTGATCTTTATTTTCTTCTCACACATTGCCATACATCAATAGGTCCCCAAAAATGGCCTATCTCAAAATGAATCATGAAACTTGAATCTTTTGTAAACAAAAAATATAGATCATCTCTGTTATAAATAAAAGAAAAAGTAGTTTTGAGGGCCACAACAGAAATAACCGATACACATCTAAGTGCAAGAAGGACATTCATTCTTAGTTTTTGAAACATGAAACAATACAGACTTAACAGCTCCTCTGCATTAAATCCTGTAAATCTGTGCAATGTGGTTTCTTGCTCTACATACTTCCCCTGCCACGGAACTCAGTCATTTATTAGAAAGAAGATCCTAAATCACTAGTTTCACATAAAAATGTGACCAAAAATCAGACTGTGATAAGTGCGTACCGCGCAATCATTTCTCCCCATACTACTGAACTCCAGTACAACAAACAGAACAGAACCAAAACAAAAACCCTTCACCACTGCTAATCAAAACTTGGAGCAGGGCTAGTTGTTTGCCAGGCAAATATCAACCATCACATACAGACGAAGAAAATCAGAAACTAAGCAAGACTTACCAAGTTAATATTACACTTTTGATAAGACTAAATAGACTAGTACTTTGAGTTTTGTTTTTTCCTTCTTCATTTGTACATTTGATTTAAGCTCTCTTGACAAGTCTAGAAAGGGCAGTGATTAATAGCCATGGCCTTTTCTGATAGATTACCTTCTACCAGAAAAAAAGGCCTTGAATCAGGTTATCTGGCAACCTGCATGAGTCACTGCAAATTATTCACAGACACAAGAATAATCTTTTTTTATAATTGCTACTCTCAAGTTTTCTAATAAGGTATCTTCTTGAGATTGATATCATATTTAGGTAGCAATTCCTTTTATCTGAATAAAAGCCTTTATTTTTAAGCACAAGGTTTATTTTCATCTAGTGTAATATTATAAAGCTCAAACAAGCAAAGGTCCAGAATGAGACCATGAGAACAACAGTGAAAAGACCATCTAAATAACAAAACAAAACAAAAAATCTAGGCAAGACTTTTGGAAGTTTCCATTACCAGTTGTTAGGGTTATCATGAACAATGCTGCATCAATTTGTTCTAGTATTAATGTTGGGGTTTTTTCCCCCCTCTCTAAAACCAGCTAAACCATCCAATGCCTGCTCTCACTGTTGATGAGGCATTCAGGTGGATTTAATAGCACACCATCTGTCTATTTGAACAAGTTGCAGTGGCAGTGCTGCTGCAGCTTAGAAGGAGCAGTTTGCATAGAGATCAGTGCTGCACAGAGTAAATAAAAGCTTATGAAGCTAAACTGTAAAAAAAAAAAAGGCCGATTTTCAATTAAATTGCTTAAAAAGCATGTAATATTTTAACTGTAAGGACACTTTCCCCATATCTACATCCCTTCATTTTTCAGTGTCATAGATTCAAGACTGCTCTGAAGTACATCTCCATCTTTTAAAAAACAACACTCTCTATTAAATCTAGAGACTGGTGAAGGAAGAATGACAGTCATGTAACAAGAAAGAACAACTTGTCTAGGCATAACTAAGACATCTTTTAATTCTTTACTCTAAGCTGAGGCTTTGGATTTTTCACCTTGTTTGTCTTGAGAAAGACTTGTAAGCGGCAGCACTGGAAAAGAGAATGAAAGGGATGAGAGGAAACCATGTTAGGTCAAGTGGTCCTTTGGTTAGACAGAATATTCTTCATCTCTGGTAGCTTTGGTAAAGAACATAAAGCCTGCATGTAACTTTTAAAGAGAGATGGTGCACATCCAGGTGTTAATTTGCTTTTACTCCAGCAACTCAGGAACCTTCCTATTTTCAATGTCTCCATTCTTGATTAAACACAACCTAAAATCCTGGGTCTTCAAATCTGGAAAAACATGTTTGTCTTCTTTGCACTATCAAATGTAAGATCCTTGAGAAAACCTAAGGTGAAGGACAAGAGGAAAGAGGACAATAGGGGCACTTCTAAATTTGAAGACACTCCTAGCTTGGTCAAAGAGAAGAAAATTATATGCAATGCAGTTTCTTAAAAGCGTTAGTGGGCTACAAGCAATGCTGCAAGGTTGAACATCATGCTTTTGACTACACTCCACATACCGATTTTGATGCCAAGCCAAGGGATTATCCACAATCACATAGATTAGTGAGGGCTTAAAAGGAATTAACAAATTTTATATGTTTTTGTAGTCATCCTTCATTCAATTCAGTTAATGTGAGACATTATCCCATCGCTGACCTCCAAGTAACTGCATACCACTATGGGTCACTTTCAGTTTACATTTCAGTTATTTGCAAAGGTGTATAAACGTTTTCATAGGCCAAAATCTGCTTTATTTGGAGAGTCTTCTCAAACAGGCAGACTCAGTTATTTTATCTTATCACACACTAAATTACTTTAATAACAGTTAACACAAAATACACTTCTTACCAAAACTATGTGGTATTTCAAATTTTGTAAGTCTCCGTCTAACAGCTTATAGTTTCTTGAGGACTATTTAATTCATCACAAGCACTCTTCCCACATCTATAACACTACTTTATCTTAAGTTAGAAGACATAGAGCATCTTTTGTTTTCCCCTTCACATGCCTTTCACTGAGAACATAAGAGGAAAATAAAAAGTCACTCATCTGTAAATACTGGTTCTCAAATCGGCTTGTAGGATTCCAAACCGAAGTTCTTAATTAAAAACATACTTATATAGATCCTTAGACAGTGACGCAGGCTGGGAGAGCTTGTAAAGCAATAGCAAGCAAAGGCATTAGCTTCCCTTCTCTGTTTGCATCCTGCCTGGTCATCTGCCCCTGAAAAAGGAGAGCACCTAGTCAGAAGGCTACAGGAATGCTCACCACCTAAGCCAGCTCCTTACAACAGCTTACAGATGCTCCCTCCTACCTTCCTTTTCATTCTTCCCAAAGTAGATACCCATTTCTAGTCACTCTGCTTTCTTTTCCCAGCTCAGTCCTCTGAATACTGTTGCTGAGGTCTTTCCCCCTTTTCCCCTACTACCATGTCTTTTTGAATGGACACCTGGGGTCAGTCACCTGTGTCTCTGATACTGCTTCTGCCTTGTTCTCACTGTCTTCTCCTACTCCTCTCCTCTTCCTCTGTAGCAGCCTTTAAATTAGTTTCTATAAACTCTAGCTGTTTCTGTGAGAAGCACTGTTGCCTAGCGAGCCTGAGTGGGGAGAGTTCTCCCTCTCACTCTGTTGGTACGCATGCAAGAAAGGCATTAGCCAGGATTGAGGAGTCCAGTTTGCTCAGCTGCATCAGGCCACAGTGCCCCAGGCTGCCATGGAAACAATGGACAAAACTAGAACTTGGGCGTATTTTATTCAGCAGGCTGTTTGCATTTTGCAACTTTTCTGTCCACGAAGCTGGTTGCTAATGCAGCCTTCCTAGCTTCAGAGCTGTTTGAGGGGAACATCTGTTATGCTCTTTCTACTTCTCTCCTAAAGATCAGCACCAAGCTGCAGAGCAGCTTTGATATCCTCATATATGCACACACACAGGACAGCAAGCAACTACTCTTTGTTACTGCTAGTATCGAATAACCAGTTGGATCAGATGTTAATTCAAGAACAAGAGATTACTTTTTTCCCCCAGCATATCAGAAACAGTATGCCACTTCAGACCAAGAACTCCATTTACCTCAATTAGAGGCTGAAACCAGCATGCGGGAGTCTAAAAGGAGAGCTGGTAAAACGCTTATGACAGGCTGCTGCTGCCAAGTCACATAAGGAACTTGCGTAAAGTTTTCACCAGTGGCTACGACTACATATTTGCTTTCAACTTTTCTCCATCACAGCTATAAGTTTCTCTTTAATCGACACTTTTCTTACTCTCATATTCAGATATTTTACAGTCGTTCTGTGTCATTCAATGAATAATGCAGTCTATTATCACCCCAAAAGCTGAAATATTGAGTGATAGCTTCTGACACAATTTGAGGTACAAGGAAATTATTGGACTTCCAGTGAAAATAAAGGCACTTCCAAAGTTCATTAAGGGGTTTTTTTTGTTGGTTTTGGTTTTTTGCTTGTTTTGGTTTGGGGTTTTTTTTGTCTGTGTGTCTTGTCTGTTTTGTTGTGTCCCGTCTCATGCCTCATCCCATGCCCCCTACCCCCGCTTCATGGTTTCTTCATCTATGGAGGGGAAGGTCGTTTTCATAAATAGATAATATCGCTCCAGTGCCCTAGAGTTGCTAGTTCTTTCCCAAATAAATGAAGATATTTACAGTTCCATCCTAGAAGGTAATCCAGACAAATCAATACTAGAGGTTGAATCCTCAGTGTACAATTCAACATATTCAGTATTGCTTATGAATAAAAGGGAACAAGATCCTATCAACATCCAGTCAAAAAACCACAATTATTTGCTTGCTGCATCAGCCTTTCACAGTAACACAGTACCAACACCTTGCAGCTAACTTCTAAGAGTTACAGCAAATGGGTAAGCTTAAACAAGAGCTTTATTTTAAAAATCTAGTTTCACTTCCCATTTTAGTAGCTTGAATGACTCATAACAACATGTTTATATTTTTATAATACAGAGGACATAAAACAGAATTTTAAACCAGTTTGGGATGAGAATAACGTTCATACAGAAGACTTTCTTTACGTAAGTCTGTCGCTTGGTTTGTAGAGTCTCATTTTAAACACTATCAAGCAATTGATTAAAAGCAGCAGAGAAACGATCACTTAGAAAAAACACGTTAAGATGTCTGTAGGTTTTGTGTCACTTTTTCAGAAGTGAGAAGTGTAGCACAGCATACTGGAGAAGGGAATAAATAATGTAGCACAGATAAAAAAAATAAAACACGTCAAGGTAAGTCAAAATTCTAAAGAAAGATGTAAGTAAAAAGTCACAGTAAATTCCATTGATTTTTCCTTTGCTATTTAAATACAGCACTCAGAAAAGGGGGGAGGAAAAATCATGTGGTATAATTAATTGTATGGCTCCTGCCAGTTTACTTCTCTGAAAGCAGGGCTGAGGAATAGCTAAATCCCAATATCTTTAAGCAAAGCAAGAAACTGCAATATAAACTTTTTGGTAAAAGAAAAGGAAATTAACCACAGTTCAAGCTAAAGACATGTATTGTAGTTTTTCGATAACATTTACACGTGTCTATTGGATTCTAGTATTGTAATGTAGAAAAGTATTGCCAATCCACTTCAAGACTTTCTTGTGAGACAGCTACTAAAGACATATTAAGATTTGCTTTTCCTTCAACACTGCCTACTTCCCTTTAAGTTTTAAAGATTACATAAACATCCCTGATTTCAGTACAATAATAAAAACAAAGCAAAAAACACACTTGTAAACTTCTGTCTCCTAATCTTAATGAGCAGCCCAGCCCACAGACTTTTCAGAAATAATTTTGAGCATGACCTCGTCTTAATTGAAAGAGGTTTCACTGTTTGCTCTGGGAACAGTACTACTGTCACCAACCTATGGGCAGAGCTGAAGGGAAATAATCTGCAGAAAAGAATTCCATTTCCGTTTGGCTACGAAGCTATTTTTCTTTAAAGGACATGTCATGGTGCACCTACTTCACTCTAATTGAAGGCTGAAACAGTGTAATCAAAACCAAAATTTATTTAAAGGGGGAGGGAGACTCACATTAAACAAAATATATGGTCTATGTTGCAAATCTCATTTAACTATCATCACGAATTTAGATCAGAAAGGGTGCATCCTGGATTAGAGGTAGCAAAATAAGTCTTACATTTCTTTCACACTGTCCACCCCAGCCTTGCCCTTTAGGGACTGTTTGCATGACGCAGTCTTCCCAAGGTAATCTACTGTTTGCCCTTGGGCCAAAGACCAATCCCATGACTTTCATACAGAGCATCACAGGAGATATAATGTGGACCTCACAGCCACATCTTATCATTCCTCACCTCTGCTGGTATCTTTTGGAAACAAGTACAGTCTTACAAATGTTGCACACAGTACCTTTTTAGAAAGTACCAACTCTAGTTTATATGGTAAGTTACAAATGCACTGTCAATAATTCCTACAGTTTTTGATGTAACATTACTCTGCTTGGTACAGGAAACCGGTTAGAAATGAAATGCAGGTATACCCATCAGAGAACTGTAAATGAAGATATATCTCAGAATTACATTTTTAGGTTAAATTAGGCAGCTCTTAGTTGATACAACTGCTAGTAAGAAATAGGTCAGTTATCTATACACCTGCACAACTAGAGTGTGAATTTTTTACTCTCTAGAAAAACATGGTGTATATGCTTATATTTCCCCTAAGACTCACCCAGTTTGGTAGCCTGCATTAAGCTTAAGACAGGTGAGAAAAACTCCAAGAAAAAAAAATAATGCCTGTATGATAACTGGAAACATACAGGAACCTACCTTCATTGCATGACTCATACCTTCCTTTATATAGTAACACCAGAAGTCATTGAAAAAAGATTCATGCCAAGATTGCTGCCTTTACTTCCTGAGAGTTTGAAAACTGAATACTTGCATGTTTTCCCCTTTTAAAAATAATTTCTGAAGGTCAGCAGTGACTGCTGAAAAGATGCTTCATCAACCTAGAAAACTTAAAAAAAGGTGGAACATGTCAGTGTTAATATCTACTGGTCCCAGTATGGCAAGGAAAAAAATACAGCTGCACATGTAGAAATATATATGGAATATACTGGCTGCAGGCATTTCATATCCATGTTCAAGGGGACTGGAAGACCACCCTAATTAAAGCAAAGAGGTAAAAGACAGATCACACAGACAAAAGAGGAAGAAAAATTAGCTTGGCCTGAATGACATTCAGAACATTGAAACAGCTAATAGCAGGAAGGATGACTTGTGCTTGTAGCAGAAGGTGCACAGCATGTGTGTTTTGCTGCTAGCAACAGTGCTGAATCCTGGATACAGACAAAACAAATGGGAAATCAATGCAAAGAATTCAGGATGTCAGAGGACAGGAGACAACTTGAACATTTAGCAAAGGAAGAAGCTAAAATCTCACTTATGTGAAGAAAAGGGAGTTCCATTTTTCGGAACTGTGTCCTTTGGGTGTAATCCAATTTATCTATCAATAGACTTGATAGAAAAATCTCCATACTCAGCCACTAGTTTTTCCTTAAGGGGAAAAAAATTAAAACACTGGTAGTTTGAGGTACCTTAGATTCAGCCTGGGAGTGATGCTTCTTCTTAAAGCAAAGTCAGAAAAACAATTTTTCCAAAATAGCCTACATCTAAAGACAAGCAAAAACGGGTGAAGTTTCACCCATCTTTGTAGGAAGGCTTTAGTACTGAAAGATTGCAAGAGAAAGTTGTTTGGACTTGATAGACACTTTTTGGCAAAATAGGAACCCTTCAAATCTCTGTTTGCTGCACATCAAAAGAGTAACTCTTCAGCAACAGCAATACATTCAAGAGTGAATCTTACAACATTCAGAGGACCTGACCTCCAATGTATGTCGGAGGATGCTGCTTACATTGTGTTCCCAAATTTTACTTAGGGAAGATACCTGAAAAAGTAAGTTGAGAAGGAAAAAACTTCAAAACAACAAAAAATACACTTTAACAGTTTTTCCCATAAATTTCATTTCATAAAAGCACAATCACCACAAGCTAAAAGTTAAGGATGTCATGGCCCAGGATGCAGAAATATTCAAACAAAATCTAATAGAAGAAAGCTAGCAATGGCATCCAAATACTCTCACTTGTGGCCTACTATCCTAATCCTTGTCTCTCATTTGGCTTTCCACAAACATTATTAAAAAAAAAAAAAGTAAAAAGTGAACTTAACATTGTTTTATTGCAAGACCAGCAATTACTCTACTGTTTGTACATTTCAAAATTTCTGGATGAGCCCAAAGGTACCAATGGTATCCAAGGCTCTGAGTTTTCTGATGTGCTGACAACTATTATGACCAACCATAATTACTGTTAAAAATTTCAACAGGAGTTACACTGGACTCGCAATTTGGTACAAGTAGCAATCCTGCTGCATCACAACTACAAGTACCATTTAAATAATATTGCATATAATAGATATAAAAATACCTGAAGGATTTTACTTTTGAAATTCTGTATGTTCACACTGTTTTCCTCCACACTGTATAAAGCTTACATCTAGTTACATGTATAATTAAATTTTAAGTGCAGGTGTGCAAGATGAATACGCTTGAATACCTTGTGGCAGTTAAGGTTCCTTCTCTTCTTCCCATTTCAGTCTTCCCCAGTTTATCCAACAAGCCCTGTGAATATCAGTATAGATGATGGTACAAATTCAGGTTCATTTCTGATGGGTGTACAGAACTAGGTATAACCTAAAAGATAGCTAAAGAAATACATGAACATTAAGAACAGAAAGAAAAAAAATTAAAGGCTCTGTAAGAATAGTTCTGTGGCTTGTAAAGTCTACTCAGGTGCAACATAAGGAGGCTAAAGTATTGAAGTGCTCACATATGTTGTATCAAGTACCATCAAACTCAGGAATGACTTACTGGCATGCCAGTAAAAGGAACAGAAAAGGATTGTTAAGTCATAGTCAGTGACAAGTCCAGTACTGCAGCTCTGAAGCTTTTGTGTAATAAAATTCATCATCTACAATCACCATTGCATTAGCACAGATACTGAAATCCTAAAGCTTAAAAAAAATAAATAATAATTAAAAAAAAATTAGCAGAGGATGTGGAAAAAGTAAAAAGGCTCAGAGACAATTGAGAACATCTATATTGTCCTGGTATTAATAGATCTGTAAGTTTACTTTACTTAATTATGCCATTAGAAGTTCATTGCTTTCTAAAATGGAGGAACATTCACTAAAAAGCACCAAGATAAAGAAAGCTACCAAGTATAAGAGACAAAACTTTGAAAAAAGTATGTTGGAAAGTTAGCTAAGAAATAGAACAGGAAGAAACTGAAGAGGAAAAAAGTACATTACTAACTGCTCTTCAAGATAGCTGCAAAGAAAATGGTGGTTCTGGAAAGAAATTAGCTTGCTCACACAAGATATTCATAATTGTTTCTGAAGCTGATGATTCATTTTCCCCTCTAAAACACACCATGAGCTTTGCAGTTCAACAAAGGGTAAACAACCTGAATGACAACAGTGCACAAAGCATTTACAGGTAGGTTCCCTGACACAAATTTCCATGCAGGGAAAAGTACATGTTTAGAGCCACTGAGCATCAAGCCTTTCGCGAGAATGCTCTGATTTTCAGAGCAAGAAACTAATATTTATCATCACAAGCTCTAGTTAAAAGAAAGCATACTAGGTGTGCAGAAAGTAAGAACTGACTAATGCCAACATGATGAACAGAGTGCTGCCAGAACTTATGAAGACGTGCACTCCTCTGAATGCATGAGAACATCTAAGCCAAAAAAAAAATGTCCCAAGAAAAATCACTCAATGGACCAGAAAGCTAAAAACCCTAAAAAAAAAATCACTTTCTGCCTCAGACTTCTCTCCCAGGGCTGTAGATTTCTCAGTCATTTGACCATGACTTTTCTACTAAGTTTCCAAGCTGTAATACATTTTGCTTTTTTGAGAGGAAGTACAAATGTAGTATACACATTGAGCTCACATAACAGGCTACAAAAAAAAAAATAAAATTAAGTGCAGGATAAATGGGAGGAAAGTACATCAATTATTTCATACTGACTTTGTCCCGAAAAAAGCTGTTGAGCTTTGCAGACAAATTCCACACCCCTGTGTCACATTTTCATGGCAATCACAGAAGCCCCACAGAATACGGTGACGACTCCAGTCTGAGTCAGTTTCCTGAATATCAAGCCTGAGTATTTCGTGATGCAAAGTTCTGCTCCTTCACCATGGTCATTTTAACTGCCTTCTCATCATGAATCCCCACTAGTTCTCAGTGAAATGTTTTGGAAGTGGACAGCATGCGACTACTCAGCAAAGGGAGAATTCAGGGTTACATCAAAAGCTAGGGCATGTACAGTGCACAGCCAAGTTACAGGAACAGCAGTGCTTAAAAGCATATGGAATGCTGTCACTTCTGGCCTTGGTATCCATGGAAGCTACTGCCCTTTACGCTATAGGTGCAGAACGAGGCCCAACGCACTGTAGACAAAAGATACCAGCTATGTCGAATTCTGTTCAGCACCTTTTGCAACAAACTGGGTCTCCAGATTGAAATACCCCATCAGTTATGGGGCAAAAGCTGCAATAACTGACCTGAACCTTACCACAGTTAGGAGTCACTAACAGAAATGAACCAAAAGAAGCTTCTCTTTACAGAAAGCCATACCACAAAAATCTTCAAAAAATACAGAAAGATATGGAGAAAGTAAACTTTGTATGAAAGCATGTCAGCTATTTTCCAGAGATGAAGTACAGCTGCACTTGACAAATGAACTGTGTCATGGGCACTAAGAAATCACATTTTCCCATTCTTCTTATACACCAGTATCAAGTAAACCTCAAAGAAGAACAGTTCTCACGCAGTATTTTCCTAAACTCTATGCTTTAATCTGATGCCATGCACAGGTATTTGGAAGATCCTTTCAGAAGGCAATTATAGCTCCCCACAGACTTAGGGGCATTTCCTTCCTTCTACTGTGTAGCTAAGCAGACAGAGGCAGTCACCCTTTTCAGACTGCTACCTCCTCATCTCTTGCAAATTTCTTCTACTTGAGATTCAAAGCATATTCATAGCAGTAAACACAGCATTGATTTAGCTTAAAAAAAACAAATAGACATCCATCTTCCTGTACCTCTGCCGTAAAAGTTAACTAGTCAGTGCCTCTAGGAGTGTGCAGAAGGCAGCAGAGTACAGTAAGGAGTCACCACTCAAGGAGCTCGCTTCTGAAACTCAGAAGATACTTGTTATTTAAAGGGTTTATGGCACTCTAGCATTTGCCCCAACACACAGACTACAGGGACATATTTGAAGCCCCGAGGTATTTCCCAAATGCCAGTGGTAAGATCCTGGAGCACAAAACACCTGCACTTGCCTAGAGCCAAAAGAAAAAGGTATTTCAGGTGAGGACTTTCATGAAGTAACAGTGAACTAGATGTAAGATCTCTTCAAGAGACACTGTACAATGTCACACATATTGATAAAGGAGAGAGAAATGTATAAGAAAACAAGGGGAAGAGAAAGGTATGATATACCATACATGTCCACCTGAATTTTAACTTCTGATTGCACATTTCAAGAAATTGCTGTACAGTACAAAAATCTGCAAAATACTAGAAAGCCTTATCTAAGAGAACCTGTATGTTTTCTGCACACTCAGCACCAGGCCCTCAGGCAGCAGTTATAGCAACTAGTCTTCAAGGATCTTACTATAGTTCTGTGCTCCAGGGAAGATGTCACCCATGTGCCAGAAAGACTTGGAGAGAACATTTCATATTATTCTGATACACATCCACATAAGACAAAGGTTAGCACATGTAAGTGACAGTACACATAATTGTCTTCTGTTGTTTTTTTTTTTTATTTGATCTTACAGCGGTTAAGGTTGTCAGGTAGTGGTCGGGTAGTCTTTCTCTTTATCTGCCAATTATTTAAACAAGATAACAAATTACAAGACATATTTAAGAGACATACTAGACTAGCAATAGCAAGGAAATTCACATCAATTTTACACAGGTTAATGTCAAAATCTCCATTCTGTTCTTCGGTCTCTATCAGTGCTTCTTGCCATCTTGGAGCCCCTGCCAGCTTCCTCTGGCAGACCCCATTCCACGGCCTTCCCAGTCCCACAAAAATGAGAGTTTGTTGGTGAAACATAAGCTGCAGGAGACAGATCAAGCAGTCCTTTTCCTCAGCCAGAGAGGCAAAAGCACTGTCCACTGAGAGCACACCCACATCCCCATACAGTGAGGTCCTGCTCTCCCCAGAAAAGAGCACTCCCAGGAAGGCAATGGTGTGTCATGGCTAGGGGAGATGCCCAGGAGAGCAGAGCAAGGCAGACAACAGGCTGGCAGCACAGCCCAAGCTGTACTGCAAGTAAGGAACATAGAAGAGTTGTGGCAGGCTGGAAACAGGGATCACTTGGTAGTATTTAGCAGCTTTAGGCTGTCTCCTTGGCCAAAACTGTACAACTTTTCTCAAAGCAGTACCAAGGTCTGTCTCAAGATAGATCAAAAGCTTATTGAAGTGTTAAGACAGTATTAGGCTCCGCATAAGCAATTTATAGGAGGTCAACAGGTATACCTAGGAGATAGAAATTTGTTGGCATTTCTACAGGTCCTCCTGCATCACTGTCAGGTTTTGGGTGGGGGTTATTTGTTTGTTTGTTTTACTTGTTTTTCTATTTGTTTGGGTTTTTTTAATTAGGGGGCAGAAGAAAGCCTGCTAGTAAGGAATCGTGGGTCAGCCCCATTCAGCCTTTGGACTCAGAAAATACATCAGATATTTTACTTCCTTGACTCATATCAGAAATTCACAGAGTTTTTCATATTACATATCAATGTGTTGCACATAACTACTGCTATTCCCTCCAAACCCCTCATTAGGGTCACTGCCTAAAAGCAACCTATTTTTCCTCTACTTCAAGCACAGAAATAAAAAGTTTCTTGTCCGTATGCTTCCCTGCTCTTTCTAGGCCTTAAAACAATTGCTATATCACGCATGGCTAATGACAAGCCGACACAACTCCACACAAGTTGCACTGATGCACATTCACTACATACAAATTCTCAAACTGGGCTTGATTTTCATTTGCTATCCAGTTACACAACCCATGGACAGCAGTAGTTGTCCCACTGGTAACTGGTGTGTGTAAGTAGACATTTTTGAGTTGTGCTCCCAGAATTGGGCATGGCCTTGCTCAAGTCACTCAACCTGAGGGCAGAGGATGGAGTGAAGATGGTGCTGAAGAACTGAATTGCATTCTCACTCAGTGCTGTGGCTCTTGCACCATCTCCACAAGCACCACCTCCTGTTGAATTTACCAACACATTCCCATCATAGAATTATGCTTCAGTTGCTTCTATTTCTACCAAATCAAGTCTATTCAGACTGGAGTTTTCCATGCCAGAAGACTGCCTCAGGCTCAATTCTTTTGCAAACTTTCAAGTTTGACTAGTTTAGCTATTTCTGAGAATAAGGTGAGAAGAAAAATACAAAATGTTGCTTAGCTCTAAAGCAAACCTTTTCTCACTTCCCTCAACTAAAGCACTCCTTTGCAACACTGACATCAATATAAAGGGTAGAAATATGTATAGGTCTTGTTGCATGAGAAAAGAACAAAATAGAAGTGTAAAGATTAGCTTCCATTGTAATTTTGAAAGTGAGCATCAAGCAATTTAAATTCAGGAGTATTTTATATTCAATCTTAATATTCCTTCTATATATGGATACAACTCTTTGGTTGTAACATGCAAAAGCCTTGTGCAGTGTTTTATACACAACTGAAAGGCAGTATAAACATATTATTTGTCTTTACATTAGTTCTACATATGTATATATACTATGATACACAAATATAGCCACACTAAACTCGGAATTTTCTTGCTTTCCTTTTAAAACTATTTGCCTTGACTTGAAGTTCCCTTTTTTGTGAGCAGTCTGCTTTGTTCTGTGTTGACACGAAAAACTGAACATGATACTTAAGCTACAAGTACTACACATCCAAAAGCATACTTGTCTTGTTAATGTCTTGGAAACTTTAGGAAACTATTATGCTTTAGAAAGCTCCCCCTGCAATCTTTCAAAATAAACTACCAGCAAAACACACAGTTGCATCTTCTGCCACTCAGTGCAGTAACAACATGGCAGCCAAAAAGCTCCAAGAGCCTTAATTACTGCCAGTGTCACAGAAACGAGTCCAAGACTTGTCTTCTGAAGGTGCAGTAGGCAAGTTTTTAAATGACCAGGAATATCACCTCTCATCAAGAGTGAGAGGAGGAGACTGCTCCTGCTTGCAACTTTTCCTTTTAAGCTCAACCAGAAATCATATCCAGGTTTTTCTTCTTTTCTCTCTCCAGAAAACAGCTGCTCCAAGTGTTAGTTTGACAGTCATTTCTCTCAATGCAATTACTTGCTTGAAGTGATCAGAGCTAAACATTATCTGTTCTGAGGTTGGCTCCAGCTAACAACTGAGGCAACCTGTACCTTCTCTGGACCAGATATAGGAAAAACCCTCCACACACACACATGCAAATACACCGCTATTAGTGGTTTATTTAGAAAATAAAGCATAAGAGAAACCCCACATACTCATTTGAAAGAGCTCTTCAAATTATTTCTCTTGCCTTTCACACTCTCCAACACATTTGGAAAGGACTATCTCCATCTTTCTCTAAAATTGTCCCAGTCACGGCAGAAGCAGACTATTTACCATATTAGGCACCTTAACACAGAGGCCCTGCAACAGTCACATAGTAATATGCAAATCAGTTAAAGACCACTAAAATTCCTCATGCTTCCAAGAGCTGACCCTGTACTGACCACTGTCATCATAAAGGACAGGAACTGTGACACTGAATATTACAGGAAGAGGGTGGAGATTATTTGAAAATCCTTCCATTATAAAGGGTTCAAGCCCCCCACCCAAACTGAACTGGCAGCATCACCAAAGATAGAGCAGCCCCTGAACTCAAGCTGGCTAGGTCCTTGGGAACACAAGAGAAAAGCACGCATATGACAAGCACGCAGTGTGCATGAAATACATTGTTTTAAAAAAAATCGCCATCACAGAAACGTGGTGGGATGACTCGCGTGACTGGAGTGTTGCCATGGATGGCTACACGCTCTTCAAAAAGAACAGGCAGGGTAAGAGAGGTGGAGGGGTGGCTTTATATGTTAGAGAGTCTCTTGACTCTGTTGAACTTGAGATCAGCAATGATAAGGTTGAGTGCCTGTGGACCAGAATCAGGGGGAAGACCAACAAGGCCGACATCATCATAGGTGTCTGTTACAGACCGCCCAACCAGGATGACGAAGGGGATGAAATATTCTACAAGCAGCTGGCAGATGTCTCGAAATCATCAGCCCTTGTCCTTGTGGGTGACTTTAACCTGCCAGATATCTGCTGGGAGCTCAATACTGCAGAGAAGAGGCAGTCTAGGAAATTCCTGGAGTGTATAGAGGACAATTTCCTCCATCAACTGGTAAATGAACCTACCAGGGGTAAGGCCCCGCTAGACCTGCTGTTTACAAACAGAGAGGGGCTGACGGGAGATGTAGTGGTTGGAGGCCACCTGGGAAATAGTGACCATGAAATAATAGAATTTTCAATACTCAGAGATTCTAGGAGAAACAACAATAAAACCTCTACGCTGGATTTCCGGAGGGCAGATTTTGACCTATTCAGAAGTCTAGTCCAGAGCATACCCTGGGAAACAACCCTTAAAAACAAGGGGGTCCAGGAGGGATGGACGTGCTTCAAGCAAGAAGTTTTGAGTGCACAGGAACAGGCCGTACCAGTGTGCCGAAAGGCAAGCCGGCGGGGAAGACAACCAGCTTGGTTAAACTGGGAGATTCTGAAGGAAATCAGGGATAAAAAGAGAACTTACCGACTGTGGAAGAAAGGGCTGGCTACTTACGAAGAATTCAGGAAGACAGCTAGATCATGCAGAAAGAAAATCAGGGATACAAAAGCGCAATTTGAAGTTAAATTAGCCACTTCTGTTAGGGATAACAAAAAGTCCTTCTATAAATACATTAATAACAAAAGGAGGAGCAAAGAAAACCTTCATTCTTTGAGGGACTTGGAGGGAAACATAGTTAATAGAGATGAGGAGAAGGCTGAGGTACTTAACACTTACTTTGCCTCAGTTTTTACCAGTAGGACAGGTGGCCCTCAAGGCAACCGGCCTCTGGAGCTGGTAGACAGAGATAGGAAACCAAATAGCCCCCTTGTATTCCAGGAGGAAATTGTTAGTGACTTACTGAGTCATCTGGATCCTCACAAGTCTATGGGACCAGATGGGATCCATCCTAGGGTAATGAGGGAGCTGGCAGAAGAGCTTGCCAAGCCGCTCTCCATCATCTTCCAACAATCCTGGCTCACTGGGGAGGTCCCATATGACTGGAAGTTGGTAAATATCACCCCAATCCATAAAAAAGGCTGCAAGGCTGACCCTGGTAACTACAGGCCTGTCAGCCTGACCTCGGTGCCTGGCAGAGTTATGGAGCAGATCATCCTGTGTGAAATCACACAGCAGCTACAGGATGGACAAGGGATCAGACCCAGCCAACATGGGTTTAGGAAGGGCAGATCCTGTTTGACCAACCTGATCTCCTTTTACGATCAGGTGACCCACCTGGTGGATAAGGGAAAGGCTGTGGATGTGGTCTATCTGGACTTCAGCAAAGCCTTTGACACTGTCTCCCATAGCATACTCCTGGAAAAGCTGGCAGCCCACGGCTTGGACAGGGGCACTCTGTGCTGGGTCAGGAACTGGCTCAAGGGCCGGGCCCAGAGAGTGCTGGTGAACGGAGCTGCATCCAATTGGCGACCGGTCACCAGTGGTGTTCCCCAGGGGTCAGTGCTGGGCCCAGTCCTTTTTAACATCTTTATCGATGATTTAGATGAGGGGATTGAGTCCATCATCAGCAAATTTGCTGATGACACCAAATTGGGAGGGAGTGTTGACCTGCCGGAAGGCAGGAGGGCTCTGCAGAGGGATCTGGATAGACTGGAGAGATGGGCTGACTCCAATGGAATGAAGTTCAACAAGGCCAAGTGCCGGGTCCTGCACTTTGGCCACAACAACCCCCTGCAGCGCTACAGGCTGGGCACAGAGTGGCTGGAGAGCAGCCAGGCGGAAAGGGACCTGGGGGTGCTGATCGACAGGAGGCTGAACATGAGCCAGCAGTGTGCCCAGGTGGCCAAGAAGGCCAATGGCATCCTGGCCTGCATCAAGAACAGTGTGGCCAGCAGGAGCAGGGAAGTGATCCTTCCCCTGTACTCTGCATTGGTGAGGCCACACCTGGAGTATTGTGTTCAGCTCTGGGCCCCTCAGTTCAGGAAGGATATTGAGGTGCTGGAGCGGGTCCAAAGAAGAGCAACGAGGCTGGTGAAGGGACTGGAGCACAAGTCCTATGAGGAGAGGCTGAGAGAGCTGGGGTTGTTCAGTCTGGAGAAGAGAAGGCTTAGAGGCGACCTCATCACTCTCTTCAGCTACCTGAAGGGAGGTTATAGCCAGGTGGGGGTTGGTCTCTTCTCCCAGGCAACCAACAATAGGACAAGGGGACATGGGCTCAAGCTCTGCCAGGGGAGGTTTAGGTTAGATGTTAGGAAGAAATTCTTTACAGAGAGGGTTATCAGGCATTGGAACGGCCTACCCAGAGAGGTGGTGGATTCACCATCCCTGGAGGTTTTTAAAAAGAGATTGGACGTGGCCCTTAGTGCCATGATATAGTAATTGGAGTTGGATCAGGGGTTGGACTTGATGATCTTGGAGGTCTTTTCCAACCCAATCTATTCTATGATTCTATGATTCTATGATTCTAAATACGAACGAACACCGTAAACATCATGAAGATCACAAAATACCTTGCTGATGTGTATGACTCTCCCATGTGCAAATGTACAGAAAGACATCTAAGAGGTCCACACTGTCAGATTCCTTTGGTGGTAGGTATCTTTTCATTCTGCTCCCCTTTGCATCAGTGACTCAGTCACATATTCCTTCAGGGCAGAAACTTCTATTGGTGGCAATGGTGAAAAGGCACAGACATTTATCACAAGCTACCACAGAGCAATATTCTGCCAATACTGCAGTCATCATCAAATTGTTTTTCACAATACTGAAAAAAATTAAAGATCCTCCCTTTTAATGCTACAAAGAACATATGCATTTCCATAAATCATACAAACAGTACTTACAGCACCAGATCCTTGTAAAGGAGTGCATCAGCTGAAGTCTTAA
>NW_020884874.1:35030168-35188914 GCF_003945725.1 Corapipo altera
CAGAAAAGCAGCCCTTACATGTTCCTTTGGCTTGTTACATACAAGAGCAGGCAGATGGGAACATCAAATGACTAACTTTCCTGACTGCTTCTTAAAGAGGTGGTTTTATACATATATATAAAAACCATAAACATTTATGTATATATGTGGTCACCTCTTTTAATTTCTGTACTTTCTGTGACACTGTTTTTATCTATAAAAGTTCTGAATATTTTGGGGGGTTTACTGTACTATAACGTGCTCAGTGCAATACAACTCCTTGCACTGATGAGGACTTTTATTTGTGAGCAACTCCTGAGGAGTAATTCTTTGAATAAATTAACAAATAGAAAAGTGTTGCGTTCAGAGGAAAGAGAGAAAATTGGTTATATCACAAAAGTGATAAACACCATTATTAAGGGGGAGAAACCCCTCAAACCATGTTATCTGTGAATAAAATACCTAAGTAGAAGGTTTACTAGCACGTGCTTCTAAAAACCTCAAGGATTCCATATAGATGGCAAGTGTAATACATCCTGAAAAGCCTAACCAGCTTTAGAGGTTAACCTAAGACCCTCTGAAATGAGTGAAATTATTATCTTGGGCTTCAGCCCAGACTCTCGTTATGGCAGCAGACACTTTCAAACAAATGTAAATGGTATCTCTAGGTGTTAGGCTGAGATTCATGGTTTTGGTCTCTCTGTCAGCCTTGACTCCACTCTAAAGAAGGTAGTGGAAATCATTTAGCCCCACCACAGCCTTGTTCTCATATGTGTAGTACTGTGCCACTAAAAGTATAACTCCTTAACTTTAATAATCTCTGTGAGATCCTCAAGCAGAAGATACTGTAGAAGTGCAGAGTATAATTTTATTTCAAGGCATAAAACACTTTACAGAATAAAAGGTGGAAGGATTTAACACAGTTTTCCCACAGTTGCTTGGAAACAGGACTTCAGAAGAACCAGAAGAAATATTAAACTAAATAATCTGTGGCTATCTCACAGTGTTGGTTATTTAAAAGAAGAGCTGGAGAAGTCAGGGTTTTGCCCAAAGAGAGACTAGATATCTGCACAGGGGCTTGAAAACTGGACTACAATAATTCATCGTCTTTATTGGGATGCTCCCTAGGATAAGAAAATATGACAAGTTAAGGACACTGTACACAGTTTGAGTTCGGCAATGCTGTGTTTGTTCCTACAGGTCATTTGCCTGAATATCCTTGAATTCTTTTTTTTTTGAAGAAGAAAACTTGCTTTAAGTGATTAAGTGGTTGCTCTGTCCATTTTGAGGTATGCAGGAACCTGACACATGGAAAGACATTTCAGTCTGAAAATTTCACCCAGTATATCCAGGTGATATGCTAATGTGCTGGTTTTGGCTAAGATAGAGTTAATTTTCTTCACAGTAGCTAGTATGGGGCTCTGTTTTGGATTTGAGCTGGAAACACTGTTGATAACACAGGGATGCTGTCATTCTTGCTGAGCAGCACTTACACAGCATCAAGGCATTTTCTGCTTCTCATTGAACCTCAACAGCGAGTGAGCTGGGGATGCACAGGGTGCTGGGAGGGGACACAGCCAGAACAGCTGACCCCAAATGAACTCGAGGATGTTCTATACCATATGGCATCATGGTCAACATACACAGCTGGGAGAAGTGGCATCTGTCTTCCGAAGTAACAGTAACAGATGATAGAGCCCTGCTTATCTGGAGGGGCTGCACACCTGACTGCCCATAGGAAGTAGTGAATGAATTCCTTGTTTTGTTTGCCTATGCATGCAGTTTTTGCTTTTCCTAATAAACCGTCTTTATCTCAGCTCACAAGTTTTTTCACTGTTACTCTTCTGATTCTCTCCCCCATCCCACCAGAGAAGGAGTGAGCGAATGGGCTGGTGGGGCTCTGTTCTGTCTGGGGTTAAACAGTGACAGCTAATTTGCATGTTCAGTTAATACATGATGGCCTCAGAATAATGGTCTTAATAATAAATGTCCTCAAGAGTTTGAAAGACTGCAATTCTACTAGGTCCCAGCTTTGGAGTACATATGGTAATTGACTGGTTCTTTCTCTCAGCTTTTAAGGACATGTATGAAGTTTCTGTGAAGCTAAATTCATAAGTTGTAAAACAATATTCTTGAAATAACATTGCCATATGTTAAGAAACAGACAGTGTTTGCTGATATCTACCACTTTCTATAGTGAATCATGGTTCTCAGACAGAAAGTACCTTACATATTGTCAAGTCCCTTTCCATGTTGGCATGCCTCCTCTTGCCAGAGTTTAATGATGTTTCTCTATATCTTTGTCCCGTCTAGTGCCTGTATAAAGATGCTGGAGGCTTTAATGCTGAAAATCACTGTGAATACACACAATATACAGCTGTGAATACGTACAACATGCAATTGTTGTATGTATACAACAATTAGTTTTTCACGGTGTTACTTTGCAACCCTTCATTAATTATGGCCATCTTAATCTTTTCCATACTGGACTTAGGTGGCTTGTTTCTGCCCTGCTGTAATTTTTACCTCAAATGACAACACTTGCTTTGTGGGTGTGCACACACTGGAAATTGCAAGCGAAATTGTAGGACTGAATAGTACAGATGGGGTTTTCTCTCCCATATTGTCATCTAACACCCTACTGCAAGCTCAGGGAAGGTAAGTCCCTGGAGTTGGCCAGGTGATGCTTCTGGAAAGCACTGGAAAGGAACTCAGCTCTGGCAGAGGGGCAGCCCCAGATGTTTCACTGACAGTCATAGGCTGTCAAGAGCTTAATAGAGATGTATCACAGAAACAAATAAGGCCATCACATTCTGTTTTGTATTGATCCACTTTCAAGCCCTGACAACAAGGACATGCCAGAGATGGGTAGGGCTGCGTTCATGATCTCAGCTTTGGGAGCTCTCTGGTGCTGCTGTGTTTACAGATAATCTGCAAGTAAGATCTGTGGTGTTTGGATGGGGTGGTTTATTCCCTGTTCGTGTCATACTCTGGAGATGTCCCAAATCCATGACACGTGATGGCAGATGAAAACCACTGTTTCTCCCCTCTTTCTGGGTGGTTACATTTGTGTTTCTGGGACTATAGCAGAAAACTTTGCACAGATGCTCTGACACATATGTCATTAAAAAAGTATTTTGAATACTTCCTCAAATTTTTCCCTTTTTTTCTAGGCAAGGAACAACAGCTTGAAGAGGAGTCATAAATATTTTTTTATAACAAGAGCACAAATGTGAGAAAATGAAAGGTGAAAGGTAAAAGCTATTGGAAGAGAGAAGCAACAGTACGTAATCACACTTCGACCTTGCCATGGGGCTGTTTAATTAATTACTGTCTACTCTTACTAGTTTATTTCTACTCAAATATTTTCTTGTGTTAGCTCTAGGCAGGATATGCACCCAAGCGGAAATCTGTGTGAAAGAGACTAAACCTGTAAACAGTGCTTACATTCTAACTGGGAGCACATGTGCTATTATAAAACAACTTTAATTAGAGGCAACTTAGAAAAGATACCATCACTGCAACAGCAACTACTGTGTACTGAACAAGATGAAACTCAATCCCTTGGAACCAAAACAAACAGGCCATCACAAGACACTGAGGTTTTAAAACATGGGATTTAACTTGGGAAGGAAATTCCAGAAAATATGATACCAGAAAAGCATTTTCTGGGTCACTCGCCAAATCCAAAGGTTTTTAAAGGGTCTGGGGTCTAATAAATCCCTATTTTATTATATTAATAATATTATCTATTCAAAAGCTGTATCTGTTTCATGTTTTTCCCTCAGGTCACAAGACAGAGACTCTTATCTCAAAGTTTTAATAGTCAAAATCATAGAACCACAGGGAAGTTTATGTTCAGTTGGACTTTTCATCTGTTATTTATTGCCTCCTGTTGCACCCTGGTGACAGATAAAGTCACCGGAGTGCATGAGGTGCTGTCTGGGCAGGGAGAGAAGTCTCTTTCCAGCCTATGGATTTACAGTGTCATTTGGAATAAGAGGCAATGGACAGGATCCTCAAAACTGGATGAAAAAGGACAAATAAGAAAAACGTGCCATGGTACAATCATGTGGGCAACTCATTAGACAGGTGCATGTACAATAAGTGCATATATGTACTACAAATGTAATGATCGTGGGCAGCTCTGATCAAAATCAGGAGTCAGTACCCGTACTTGGAAATTAGTGGAAAGAACCACAGCACAGCTTCTGCTTGCCCTGGCTCACTTGTTTTAGCAAACATGCCACCAGCATGTGCTTGTGCTTCTGAGCATGATGACTTCCACTAAGAGATGAAGCGAGCAGGAAGCCAACTGAAGCCCTACTCTGTCATCTTTCTTACAGCCCTAAGGCTGCCTGGAGGGCCAGAGCCTCTGTGAGATATTCAGGGTTGGTGTGAATGGAGGAAAATCCTGATTGTGATCATCTATTGGAAGTCGACATATGCCCTTGAACTTAAGACTAAACATTAGGAAAAGTGAATCACATGGCACAGTTTTAAATGACTTTGCTAGTGTTACACCAAACTTACCTTTGGTCCTTAAAACTTGCTAGTTTATTTAAAAAACTCCACCAACTGCATTGTAACATGTTTTTGATTTAGGTAACTGAACATCAAGATTTGACAACCACCAAGGAAATGTGTGATGCCTGGAAGACTTTGGAAGACCTTTCTCAGTTTTTTGTACTGCCCCATTCAACTGGCTATGTGCCTGGCAGGCAACCGGGAGCTGAGAACTGGCATTGGGAATAGTTTTTGGGCATTGGGAATATTTTGCTACAACAGAGGATGATAAATACACTCTGAAGAGTGGCCAGTAAGCCAATTTCACTTCTAAACTGAAAGGCTTTGAGGGAGATTAGAAGGGAACTTGTCAATCCTGTGTAGAATTTTTAATAATGGGTCCAAATCTAATATTTTTACTACAAAGAATTGAGTGTCCTGTGAGGGTATGGACTACAATGTGATGATGCTGGCATGTGGTTGTTGTGCTAATGCTCAAAACAAGATGCACATATTTTTTCCTTGGAAATTACAAATGTGTATGTCAGGATTTTTCCAAGAGCAGTGAGGACCAGCCCCCATAGGGGCTGTCAGAACAGGACCCACCAGGCAGAGTTTGTCCCACTGCCCCAGGAGCTGCAGGACAGCCAGTAGTCCTGAACATCAGCATAATTGCGATGAGGATAGGGCAGGGCTGAGGTGCAGGTAGGAAGTCAGTCTGTGGGTCAGGGTGAGCAAAATACATGGCCACGTAAAAGCACATTTGCAGTGTACCTCAGGAAGCTTCACCAAAGGCGAAGTGAGCTAAAATGAACTCTGAAGCAAAAGGAGAAAAACCCTAAGAAACCTCCTCACACAAATCTCCAAGCAACTTGATCAGAGATCCCAGAGCTGCACTGTCTTAGGGCCAGACAGGAGCACAGGAGAGCAAAATAATGTGCTCAGGGCTCTGATGGGATTTTTAGGAAGAGAATCAGCATATATTTGTTCTGCTGAAACAAAATATCAGTGTGAATAATATCCCTCATTTTAAACCCCCATTTTAACCTCCAAATGAAATAATTTATAACTATGTTTATTTACTGTCACATAATGCTTTACAGGCCAAGTATATTTTAAACACAGTTTCTGCACATCAGTGTATTAGGAATTAATTTAACACTTTATATCTATCTCATTTAATTTCCTTCAGCTTTACTTAAACAATTAATTGCTGAGCATATAGGCCCTGCTGTGGTCAGTACTCTTGAGCTGGAACTCTTCCTCCCTCTCAAGTGGGCTTATGACAAGCCCTTATCCAAGCTAAGTAGCACAGGTTGTTCTGGTGGCCAGGGATGGACTTGGAAGAAAGCAGGCTGCCAAAAAGTTGACCTTGAAGAAACAGGATGAGGCCATTGCAGATCAATGAGATGAACTGTGGAAATCCCATGTGGTAGGGTACACACACCTGCAGGATCCCTGGATCCATCCTCTGCTGCTTCTTTCCCTACCTCTTTGTTTTTGTTCTGCAAAGTAAACCACCTCCAATTTTGATTAGAGGAAGGTGTCTATCATGCACACTTTGCAATGGCTATAGAGTTCAAGATAAATAAAAAGCCAAGGGAAGAGTGTGATGATATGAAATACTCTAGTTTTCTGAAACAGTGTGACCACAGATTAATTTTACTTTCACATCAAATAACCTGCATTTTGATTTTATGCCTTTGTGTACAGGTGCAAGCATGTGCATGTTGTAGCGTATACGGGGTCAAATTAATCATAGGTCCAATCCATTTCTCAGTGGTATTGTCCTGAGAATGAGCTTTGTGCACAGTATGTAGCAAAACACCAGCTATATGTATGTGTTTCAAAAACAACTGGAACAAGCAAGCGCAGATATTGGTGACTCTAGATCTTACTGATTTTAGTGTCCATGCTGTGTGACTGCATACTTAATTGTGGAACTACTGATTTGGAGACAATCATCCAAATGACTTGTTTGAATATTGAAAATGAAACCATTATGGGATACATTACCTTTATTTACCCTTTGCTGTTTGGATCCAATTTTTACCTCTGATGATCAATACCAGTTATGGTTGCTTTAATAAGCTCAGGGGAAAGGAGCTCTAAATGTACTATTTATCAAGTTGATACTTTTCCTTTAATAAGTTTTCCTGTTACATTGCAAATCTTATACAGCTCACTGGATTTACCCTTTTTCAATTAGCAATCAAAACTCTCCATATACATGAGTGTTGCGAATCAATACCCACTGAGCCAATTGCTCTTTATAGTGATAAGAATAAAATAACTGGGAGTTTATTTCAAAAAATTGATATGCAATTGGAAAAGGCACATGGCTTTAGACTAGCTATCAGTCCATGTGCTGATAAAACTTGGGTAAGCCATTCTGAAGGGTTTTGGTGCTGAACCACACCACTGCATGTCTCAGAAGGACATACGGGAGCACACTGAAAGGAACTGTCACCATCTTCATGCAACAAGATTTGTTGCAGCCCTCAATTGTTCCTGAGACCCTGATGCAACTGTCACTACACATCTTCTATGGACAAAACTCAGCAAGGCTTCCCTTTCTGAAATGTGTCAAGTTCATGTGTGCTGAAGAAATATTGAGAAAATTTCCAAAAAGCATATATTTATTTCAGCATCTTGTTTTCCAGATGATAGTTAAAACAGGATTTTAAACAGTTAAAACAGCATTTCCATCTTTATAGTCAAAGTCTGTGTTCTTCAGTCCTATTTGTCTGACTAAGAAGTATCCTATTTTTTCCAGCCTACTCATCAGAGAGCAGCAATCCATTTCTCTGAAAGGTTTGAATCTTGTCCTGTCTATTGCCTAGGGCTTGCTTATATTAAATGTTTCATTATGTTTGATTAACTCTCTCTATAATGACTAATGGCAAAACAGAGTGATCACCTACCTGCTTTTCAGAGTAGGAATATAATGGATAGTCCTGGGAGTTAATAAAACTGCTACGCCTGATATCAGCTGGTCAAGCAGACCATTATATCTTCAACTCGCCTTGTACTTTTATCACACAGAATAAGACAAATCATGTAAGGCTTGTGAATTTCTTGGCCAGGTCTGTTGATGATTTAACTCTTGCCAGTGAACTCCCTAACTTTCTCTGGATTCAGAGCTATTAAAGAGAAGTAAACACATGGGTGTTCAAAGGCTTTCTCTTCCCTCTGCGGCTCTTCCCATGTTGTTCCTAACTGGAGATGAAAAGGAGAGGGCAAAGATTGCTCTGTCCCAACAGGCATTCCAACTAATGAAATAATTATCTTACAATGTGGTTTAGTATGGGGTAATTGTAAAAGAAAGCTTCTTGGCAGTGTTTCTCAGGGCAGGCAGCTTCCGTGATGTTTCCAGTCCTTCACCCAGGGAGAAGTTCAGCAGGAGGGATGGGATTATGAAACACAGCATGTTTTGGAAGTCCCGTCACTGGGTTTTGCACAGGGTGGTGCTAGTGTGTGTTTTTCAAGCCTTTAGTTTCTCACTCAAGTTTGTGAAGACTCGAGGAGCATCTAGTGCTCCATCTTCTTCAGTAGGTAAAGATTCATTAAAATGCTTAGCCTGTATCATATATAATATCCCCAAATCCAGTAACATTTTGACAGTCTCTCAATGGATGCCTCAGACAGAGATTGAGCTATTCCTTTGTATGCTTTAAAAAGTGAGTTGCTTCAGAGCAAGGTAGAGAATTGATGGCTAGGCTGCACAGGGTAGCCCATGCTAACTCTGGCAGCACATCACATAGGTCCTCTTGGGACTGGCAGTCTAAAAGCTGATGGTCTTCAGGAACAATAACATCAAATTGTAAAGAATGGATTAGGAGGCAGCCCAAATGTCACTTGACTGTTCAATCAGACCCATGTACTTATACTCTCTTTGATGTAATCAATGGTTGCCTTTGGACAGATTTCTGAGTTTTAGGTAACAGGAGAGATTTAGTGGGGAGAGAATGTCCTGATCTTCATGAAGACACACATATAAGGATGAAGAATGAATTGAGCAGGGACAAGTTTGCTGTCAGTTTATGAATTCTGAAAGGCTCATAAATCACAGAACCACAAGCCAGGCAAACAGTTTATTAGACATGCAACCCCATTAAACTGTGCTATAAAAGCATAGCATACTTGGGCAAAATGTTTTATCACTTGTCCTGAAGAAGCTGAGAGAAATATGCTTTGCAACTCCAGAGAAAGAATTTTCCCTTAAAAGTAGAAGACTATAATCACAGAGGGAGGAAATATTAATCCATCGGGAACTCAGGGTCCCAGATTTACTCATGTATTTGAAAAATAGGAGTGGTGTTGAAGTAAAAATTAACAGGTCTGCAGAAAGCTTGGCCCTGATTAGTCTATCTGTTCAGCACTACCTCAATACACTGCTTTGTAAGAGGAAAACAAAACAAAAAAAAAAGAAAATCAGTAAGTTAACATGCATGGTGGAGATAAATGGTCTTTATAGAAATTAATTTAGTGTAATTGTTCAGACACTTTTTCCAGCACAACTCCAAACACAATCACTCTTAAGCTAGTGCTGTCAAGTAACTGAAAGTGCAATGGTTTCCAAAAGGAACTAAATTATTTACACTGTTGGACTTTTCTGGTTTTCCTGAGGTTTGTCTGCTTGTCAGTTGGCCCATCTGTCCAAAGGTCTGTCAGACCTCTGTGCCATGGCAACATTTGAGTTACTCTCCAGTTCTAAAGTAAGTCTCCAAGATGCTTAATTCCTACAGTTATTAAAAACATAGGCTTTTTGAAACAGTGCCCCAGAAAAGGCTCAGTTTGTCTGCACAGGACTTTGTCAATACTATCAGTCTCACATATCTTTGTGGAAGAGGCTTTGTTTGGGGGGATCAGCCAGCTGCAACTGCAGTGGAGTGAGGGTGCTGCTCCTTGCCCAGCCCCATCTGTGGCTTATCCCACAGTGCTGCTGGTCAGAGCCCTGAGCTCCCGGGGGCAGCCAGGAGCACTGGGATGAGGGCTTTGGCTGTTTGGGTGTTTGCAGGTAGAGTGGATGGCTGCTGGATGTGATTGGCAAGCCAACCAACTGCTTATTTTTGGCATTAACAGTTCTAATAGATGATACCGTCATATTGTCCATCCGAAGACATCCATTAAAAAAAAAGGAATTACGTATCTATAATAGCAAAAAATCCAGCTTGTAAGATGCAATTGACCTGCATGGGATAGGGAAAAAGGGAGCAGGTGTCCAGTCTCCAGCATTGTGGCATAAGCCAGAACCAGAATGTTTTGTGCTGTGAAGAAATCACTCAAAGCAGTGGGTGCAATTCCCTATTAGGGGATTACATCTCTCTGCAGCATCTGATATGTTTATTTTGAAATCAAAATGCAACATTAGATGGGTCATTAAACTTCTGCAGTGTGACTGTTCCTGTCCCTCAGCTTCCTGTATATCTGCTCCATTAATGGGTTTCAAATCTTCTGGTCATAACTGCAGGGAGTAGTGTACTATATTTAGTGAAGCAAGTTCTCAGAGCCTGAAAATGTAGCTTTTTAAACAAAGAAGCTATTCTTTAACCCTCTTTTTTTTTTTTTTTTTTTTTTGAGTTACAAAAGCTTTTCTTTATAAAGACCTGGAGCCATTCTGAGATGAGAAAGTGTTAGTTGGTACATTAAGAAAAAAAATCACAATTTCTTCTGCATGTGTGTTTTTCTGCAAAGAAAAAAGATCCATCACTAATGAGTAATGAAAGATGAACCTGAAATGAATCAGCACATTGCTAGTGAAGATCCAGATGGGCCGGAAGACCTGTTTAACGTACCAGCAATAAAAGTACCCATTGTCTCTACACTCCAATATTGACATAATTTCCTTTAGTCTTTCAGGTCCTGGAAATGACAGCATAAAAGTAAATATTTAACTCTGAATTTATATAGGAGTTCCCTGTCCTGATCAGGTTCTGCTGCCTTCTCTTTCTCCAGATTTTGTAAGGGTTTCTCGGATGCCACTGTCATTACTGAAGAGCCCCCAAGGAAATGCTAGCCCCCATGTCAGCACAGTCATCCCTTCAATCAATGTTCAGCACAGTGAGAGAGTTATACCACTTATTTAGACTTCTAAAAGTGAACTCAGTTTTAGATGGTCATTGATTACACCCATGCTGTCACCATATCTTTCCAGTCCCACCAGCATAACAGCTGAGGGTCTGTACATGATGGTCCAGCTCAGGAGAGAACCAGGAGAGCTGAGCTGGACTGAGGGTTCAGAGTTGCAGTCAGAGCATTTGCTGTCAGCAGTCAGGCCATTCAACAGGGCTGCTAGATTTTTATGACAAGACCATGTAAAAGCCCTGGATCATTGTTCAGACAGGGAAGTTGGCCAATTTATCAGGTAAGCACGGTGCTCAGATGCAGCGCTGCAGGAAAACAGTGAGGCAAACCAAGGTAGGCATCGATCCCACACAGTTCTTCTGGTAGTAAGGAACTGGCAAAAGGTGTCCCAACGTGAAGAGAAGATCGTGCTTGTTTTTCCTTCTCTTTCCAAATGAAATAGTGAGAAATTTATGCTTTGGTCAACCACAATCCCATTCTCTGACCAAAACAGTGACCCTGGTCACTGCTAATGCCAAAGACCTATACAAAATCGTAACTTGCAATCTAGTAGGAATGTTCTGAACATATAATTCAATGATTACACCAATTCAATATCAGTAAAAGTACTAAAATCTGATTTCAAATTCAGTCCTTAAAAAACAAAAGATACTTCTGAGAAAAACTGATCTGAAAATCTATTCTTTGAATTTATCCAAAATGCTAAATAAACAGCAAACCCCCACATTTTCTACATATTATGCTTTTCAAAATAAGAACAGGTTCAACAAATGGGTAAATGAGACCGGGGGGTTGCTTTTTAACAGGTGACAGCTGAAGTCTGCAGAGGTTCAGTCTACTATATTATGGTCAGAGAAAGTTTCAGAATAATTATGCTTGGCATGTTTTTACTTTAACAAAACTGGTAAAGTTTATCTGCTTTGCTGCAACAGTGCTTCTGTTCAGCTTTTTTTCTTGAGACACTAAAATGTACAGGATAGCGAATAAAAATATTTCATTCGTTTTACTGGTATTCAAACCAGAATTTTGTCATAAATGTGTACAAGCCTTATTTTGCTATAGTGTTCATACAAATGTTTACAAAAGTACATTTTAGGATCTCAAAAAAAGTTTCTTTACCTTCTACAGATCTTGTCTTTCAAAAAAAAAAAAATTAAAAACAAGGGATTAGAATTGTGTATGCAACCCAGAGCTTCAATTTTCTTCTCTTGAAACTGAAAACTGGTAGAAAATATACCTTAAATAAATAACTTTGCAATTTCAAACATTAAATTTCATATGTAGTGATAGGCAAACCACTGGACACATAAGACAGTGAATTGTGACTATGCAGTGCTGAAAGAAATATATACAGAAAGTAACTTGTGAGCTATTCAAATTTTGTAAAACATTAAACCTATTTGTAAAAGTGAATACTTCTCATTACAGTTTGTACTTAGTACTCACAAAAAGGATCAAAAAGCTAAATTAATAATTTTTGTGATTGTATTTTTGGCTAATATTTGGCTCTGTTACAGTAGGACTTTGAATCTCCGGCTATGAATCATCATCCATTTTATGAGGGACTGTTCAATAAAGGAAAATCAATCCTTGCTCAGAGTGCTTGGAAGTCTAAGTTTCTGAGAGCTGAGGTTACATTACACAAGGACTGGACAGAGAGATGGTGTTATAGGACTGAAAATGGGGTTTGAGAAAATGAGGAAACAACAAACGAACTATTTCTGTTTAAAGCAAGACTTTAGAAACAGGTATAACTGGAGGAGCTACAGTGAGTTACAGGTTAACTCATATGCATATATTAACCCAAGTATTGTCTGTAACAGGTCCTGAGGATGTTAAAAGTGCAGAGAAACATCTGAGATTGGGCTTATGTGGCCAACTGAAACCAAAGGTAATGTAAGAAGTTGTCCCCTGGGGAAGATGTATGAGGGCCTGGAGCAGATTTGTGTCTGCCTTGTGCTTCCTGGACACATTTAATTTACTAATTTAGACATGACTTTTGGTTCTTTCTGTGGATGCCTGTCTGAATTGAGCTGAGTAGTGACTGATGCTTTCCTGTGCATGTTTGGGATTGGGCACATCTTCCAGATCTGTCATTGCTTCTCCAGAGACTTTGCACATTTCTTCCCCAGTGCCTCATTCCTGTTACTGCACTGGGTAACTGGTAGGCTAATTTTCAGTCTCAGGAAAGTTTAAGCCTATCCACACAATAGATGAACCCAGACTGACAGAAGTTTCCTATTATCAAGTCAGCACGGCTGCTATGTGAGTCCTGAGAAATGAGGGACCATCCTCTTTTCCCGCCCAGACGGTGTCAATGACCTCTGTTCAATCAGAAATCTCTGACTATAATAGGCCATTGTACTAGTTGGCACCAGTCACACTACTGCCCACCCTACCAACATTACTACCTTTACACTGGTTGAGGAAAGCCCTCAGATGGTACCCACAGATGGTACCCACACCTCCTTCCTGTCAGAGACCCAACAGTCAACTTAGCAACAGCTTCAGGTGAAAAGGAAGAAAAATTGAGGAAGAAAAATATGTAGCCTACACGGGTGAGCCAGTAGAAAATAGCATATGCTTTAGGTGGCATGTGGGTGTCAGTGTTTGGGTCTTGTAGAAACATGCATGGCATATCATGGACATGATGGATCAATGTCCAAGAAAACATTATTAAACAAATCTGGTTACTCATGGAAAAAAGTGCATCTCTACACTCAGATAGTGCATAGGTTGTGTGGCAGCCAACCAGTTCTGTCATTCCAAGCTGTTTAGTATAGCAGTGTTGACTGAAGTCACCATCCCCTCCCCAGTATTACTTGAAGTGGGCATGAACATAAGCAGGAAGGAAAAAGAATAGAAAGGGTAGGAGGAAGGAGTGGGGACATCTCAAAACAACCCAAAAATTTAAGCAGAGGCAACTGGGAGAGCAAGGGATGACATGATACAAAAGCAAAGGATGACCTCAGAGAAGAGGCTACAGAAGATAAAATAAAAGGCGTACTTGGAAGAAATATGAGAAGACAACAAGGACACTTATTGATGAAGTCACACAGAGACCCAGAGGGGTGACAGAGGCAATCTGAGCACTACTTACATGAGGCCAGGCTGGAGAGAATGAAAGACCTGGCCTTAGAAGGTGAGGGATAAGAGTGAAGTGCACAAAAGTATCAGAGAGGTTAAAAAGCATATCTGGGTGGTAGGAGGAAGGTGGAGTCATTGGAGGACCTCTCATGATGGCAAATAGTAATGAGATGACAAAAACTAATAAATAACTGACTGGTATTTTTCTTTAGCTATTACTGGAGAAAAATAACTTACAATTAATTTTCAATCTCTTCTTTCATCTAATATACTCTATGTCTTTTACAAATTTTTAGTTGTGATGGGGAAACATTTGGGTTCAGCCAAAAATTTTTGCACTGAAACTTTGGACAGTTTTGGCCATTATTTTAATGACATACCTTGGAGAGTATTTGATGGTTCCCTTAAGTGTATTCATTATTTACTCAGTACATTTTCGTAGATCTATAATCAATATTCATACTCTAGTGCCAACAATGCCAAGATGGTATTGTGAGTCTTGTTATTAAGTGATTTGCATAACTCTTCAACTGAAGAGATCAGATGATTGTAAAATCTTTACCTTTCAGTAATAACCTGCAGTTCTCCCAGCTGCGGAACAAATTTTTAAAATTTTTAAAAAAGACATGTAAAAGGTTAGAAACAAGAATAAATTAGAATTCCAAATACATTGTTTGATGTATTTTGAGATTTGGAAGTCATTATTCAATATTTAACCCAATATTTAGCATGTAAAACAATACAGATTTTTAAATTTGCTATTGCACATATTTACACAGTGGATTTTACACCTTACCATCAGCGAATGTTAGTAGTCATAAAATTTAAGAGAAATAATCTCTATCTGAAAAGTAACTAAAGACGGTAAAACCAATTTGAGCAAAGGTCAGAATAATGTTCATAAGTGATCAAATAATCAAAATTCCTTAAAATGTTTGTTTAAAAGACATTTGAACTAAAATGTCATTCAAATACAGCAAAGGGGACTGTAACTGATGTAACTGGGTCACTCAGAAGTGAGAAAATCAGCTTGATGTAAAAATATTTGCAGTCAATTAAACAGGGAAACTGAGGGACAGGGTGGATGATGTACATGAGAGTAGGAAATAGAAATGAAATACTGAAAAATAAGACTGAACTTGAATCCCTGCTGCAGGCTCCACTGACATTTACAAATGCAGTCTCAACTGTCAATTTAAAACAGGAATAGATGAGTAAAATAATCCAGAGAAAAGGGCATCCATCAAGCACAGTCAGCCCAGCCACGTGAAGCTGGCTTTGCTGCTCTCCCAGTCCAGCTGGTGTGCTGTCTGCACGCACAGTCTGACTAATCTGTTGCCTGAGTGGGTTGCTGCTGCTTGTTAAGGCAATTCTTAAAATAATGGCTGACCTAATTATGTAGCATGGATCTTAAACATATATGATAACTGTTTACATGAAATGCATACTGGATATTTTGTAATAATTTCTTTTCACGTCTTATCCATCTTCCTGTCCTGAGTACAATTAAAGTGATGTGTACTTATGCTGCAAACTTTACAGCACAGATTTAGAAAGCAAAAAAATGTCAAACTGATAACATTTTACTAGTAGGCACTGAGGAGGCAGATAAAAGGGGAGGAATAGTGATAGTGTCCTTATCTGGCTTTAATAATTTCTCTGACATAGGGTTGAAAGTTTCTAGACAGCTTAAACTGTCAGTACAGTAATACTACCAACATGTTTTGATTGCTGTGTTCATCATATAGTCTGCTAAGTTTTAGATCAGAGTCATTAATTATTCAGATAATTATTGTGAAAGTGTTGGACATTGCATGGATTCTCTTGATACGGAGCCTATTTAGCATCTTTTCTACTACAGTGAAAAAGTAGCGTATTTTCCAGGTGAAATCAAGGGAGACAAACTACTTACTCACCATCTATAGATTAATAGATTGTGGGGTACTAGAAATGGATTTGCAGATGGGTGCTACCTATTTTCTCTGTACAGAAAAATGGTTCATAGGCTATAAGCAGTAGCTGTATGCTATTGTTACAGATGGTTTCTGCAGCTCTTGTTCTCTGCTGTCTTTATTGCAGCCACCTTGGATGTTCCTAGAAAAGCTGTAGTCACAACTTCAAGTGCACTGTAGACATGGTTAAATCAAGGTTTAGACTTCCCCTACTTATCTTTATCCTAGGCTCATGCTGGACAAGTTGTTGCACAGTTGTTTTTAAATGCTGCTGGAAAAGTAATGAATTTTCTTTAACATGACATCTTTTTTAGAGTGTTTGAATTTAAGGACACTTAAATGGGTTGCATCAGTATTTTAACAACGCAAGTTCAGATTTTAGTTTCTAAATAGTCATTTTCAACTAAAATTGAACAACTGATATTAAGAGATAGAAGAAAAGTAATTAAATATTACAGGGCAGTTTAATACTGTGAAAATTAACTAAGTTTGGTGAAATAGGATGCCTTGGATTTACCCAAACAATTTTTTCTTCTTTTAAAAGTCCTCTCAAAGTTTTATATTGCGTTACCATAAGACATTCATCTCTCAGATTTATTATTTATTTCAGCACTCAATTAGAAGACCAAAGACTTTATTTATCCAGGATAGTTCGCCTCTGATGTTCCCCAGGCTTTCTACCCTCCCTGACCCTATGTACTTTGACAAATCTGAGAAGATAACAGACTGACAAAGGTAAAATGATACAACTCGAATCTACAGTTAGCCATTAGTATTATAGACATTGTGATAGGCAACTAAGGTACACTGGGATCTATGCATAGACGAAACACAAGCAAAGTCTCTTGAGTATCATAGGCTCCTTGGTTTTGTCCTATATGACAAGTGACGAGTGCAGGGCCATGTTACACCCCCAAAAAGTAGAACTGTGAGAAAGCAGTGAAATTTGTGTATCATGCAAAAGAACTTGAGGATAAAGGCACTTCTACGAGTCAAAAAGAAGCAAAAAAAACCCCAGAACTCAACATAAACTTGTTCTGGGAGGAATGAATTTGTCTCACAGGTCTATGTTAGCATGTGTACAGCAGATCCCACCTATCAGCCAAGTCAGTGGTGAATCCCATGGGGGAGTCATGAGTGCTGTTCTGCAGCTCCAGTGCCTGCTGTGCCTGTGCACATGGCGGGATTAGATAGTTCCTCTGAGCTTCACAGGTAATTAATTCTCTGCTGGGGCCTTGGGGAATAATAAATTTGGTCCAGTGGTTTGATTGCAGGTAACAGAAATGGTCTAATTTCAGGTCACTCCCTGTGGTAGAAAATGGGGTCTTGTCCCTCAGATGATGATTGGATAACGTCCACATTGCATACACAAGATTGCCAAAGTGGGAGAGGAACATCAGGCTAGGATATAACTACTAAATGTTGCTGAACATCTTAAACAAGTACAAAAAATATCAAATAAGAAAGGTCATTCCTGGCTACTGATTTGACCTGTCTTCCAGTCTTATAAGCTGGACTGACTCTTCATTACCCTTTCATGAGGAGAGCCCTGGAAAGGAATGGAAACTAGAAGGCTTAGAATACACTTTCCTCAAAATTACAACAGATTAGTCCTCTTGAAGGCAACAGTTCCTAGCTTTTGTATGGTGAATATGTGTGATATGAAAGAACAGAGTTTTTATCCGGTTTATAACATAAGGCTTAAATGCCCTATTCCAGTGGTTCCAACTTTATACAATTTATAAATATACTCAGCATACTGTGCCTAAAAATAATCTGGGAACATGTGAATATATGCAAATAATTGCCCTCCCTTCACAAACATTATGCTGAAGAGAATTTAAATTGTAGTGTTGAAAAAGCATCAGAACTACTTGAATTGGTCTTCAAAAGCAGATAAATGCTCCTCAAAAAATAAAAATTAATGTTGCTGAGTCTGGACGACTGGGACACTCAAACCTAAGGTTAAAATCCCAAAAGATTTATTTCTTTAAAATTTTTTTTTATTAGTCATACAAGCGACTAACATGATTCCTGGAGGACAGAGAAGTTCATACATTCATGAGATTTATGCTTAGAGTCAAAGGGGCTAGGTTTTGCTTAGGTTTTTCTTTTCCTTTTTAAAGGATGTTCCCAGCTCAGTGAAATACTTGGGCATGTAAGCTAGATCCTGAAGTTGAAATTGGTCTCAGCAGTGTTTGGAAACATGTTTAAATTGTCTGCTGAACTGGAGACTCTGGAGAAAGTAACTTTATAGGGGTCAGAAGAAATTCTGAGGTGACACAACAGCAGGACAAACTCACTACCAGCAATAATATAACACTGAGAATGTGTGTGGCCATATTCATGTCAGGCAACACAACAAGAAGCTAAATGAGATATTAAGTGTATATTAGCCTCTCCCGCACTTACATGCTGTAGAAGCGTGTTGATAAGGAGCAGTATATTTTGCCACAACTTTCAAACTCCTTGCTGTCATGGACTCACTGCCGGCTCAGTGGCTGAGGAACTGCTGAACTCCCTACAGGTAACTTTCAGCCTTTCTCCAGGTAATGAATCAAAAATAATTTGGAAAAGTTCAACAAGTCACTCTGTACCATTTAGAAGTGAACTAAATTAGAGAAAACCACTACAAATGAAGAGATGCTAGTGAGGTGTTTGGGTTTGGAGTTTTTTGCTTTTTTGTTTGTGTGCATTCTGATGAGGTAACATTTTTTTTCCCAAGTGAGCACTTTTCATCACATTGCCCATATTATTTAAAATGAATAGGCAAGAGATGTTTCCTCAAGAGGCTATTCCACAGTCTAATAGATCTGATCCTTCCATTTTTTAATAGCTGAGCTAATGTTTTCTTTTTGCTACTTCAACCCTGTGCTGCTAGCCATGTCCCACAATGTCTTTTGGTTGTTTTATGCTCTGAAAAGACTTAGAGTTTTATTATCCTCTTTCTTTCTCATTTAGCAATGTTAAACATATTCAACCCCTATTATCACTTTTTATGAATTGTCTTCAATCATTTCAGACGTTTTAATTTCACTTCACTTAATTTTCTCCTGAATAGTGTTTCTTTCATTCTGTTTCTAGACGTCCTCTCACTATAAGTGCTCCAATATCCATAACAGAGTATATGAGCTGTAGCATAGCCCATGACCACTGCTTAAATATGTGTCCTTATTATGCTGCCTGTTTCTGTATTATTTATTGAGTGTTGTGATAAGGAAAAAAGGCACTGTGATACATGGAACCTAATACACAGTTCCTTAGAAAGGATCCTGAACTGCTACTCCTAGTATAGACTATTATAAACCATCTTGCACAGTGCAAAGACATTTTTATTTATCTCTTCCTTTTTGTACCATGCACTGGAGTCACAAAGAAGCACACTCTTTTCCTTTCCCTTGACATATGCATTTAAATGTCTTAGTTATCTGCCTTTCCTCACATACACTGGTGATAGATAGCTTTTCTTCTGCACAACTGTAAGCAGTACTGTACCTGAAAACAGCTGACATGCTTCTAATGAGAAGAGTTGCCCAAGTCTGAAGGTTCACCTCACCAAGAAGCTGGTCTCTGAAGGTGGCCTAATTTCATAATTTCCACTCTCCTGAAATGCTGTTCTGTGGGTGGCTGTCCACCATGAACCCTGCAGTGCTCTGGTTTTGGGAATAATCCCAAAGATTAAAAAACCCTTCAACTTCATTTACTAAGAGAGCTCCTATTCTTTATCCTTGTAATTGCATTCGTCAAACCTTAGGACAAAAAATACTTGGTTGTATCTTCAATAAGCCTATAGTCCAACAAAACGGACCGTATCTGGAGAGATAGAAGTGCTGATTCCAAGCCAAATTATCTGTTCTTCCTAGAAACGTCTACTGACAAATTAGCTTGGCATCTAGAGACCTCAGAGGCTTTCAGATTTAGACTGCAGTTGAGCAGAGGTGTTGAAGGCCAACATTTTGACCATACACTGTCCCCATTCCCTGCTGAATATGGTGCAAAGATGCTCAAATACTTGTGCTGTGATGGTGCAGGGAGTGATGCAGAGTAAGAAATCCAGTTGGAGATGGCCTCTAGAGGGGTGATAGGTGCCATCTAAGGCTGATTAGTGTAGACACTAAAAAGTGGCAGTTTGAGGATGAAATTTCATAGGTCTTCAGTGCAGCTCTCTCAGTCCTTCTCCTTATTTGTATTATGGCAGCACTTAGGAGGCTCTTGGCATTTTTCATGAGCAGAAAAAGAGATAATGTAGACAATGATCAAAACCCTGACTCTGAAGGTGCTGCAGGGCTCTGCAGTCTCACTGCCTCCCAGGGAGGGCTGTATCTAGCAGCCAGGGGTGCAGCAGCATACCCTACGTCCCTGTATAGGCAGGGAAGGGGTGGAAGAGGTGCCAGAATCAATTAAGGTGATTTAAGGGCAACATAATAATGGTGGTGTTTTGATGTAACATGATCATGAGTGCAAAGGAAGAAGGAAGGCAGCATTACTTAATAATAATAAATTTATAGTATAAGAGGTTAACATTTAAATAAGCCCTAAATCTAAGCCTTGGATATGGTCTCTGGAGGTGCAGTGGAAATGCAGGAAAGGGGAAGCTTGAGCTGCTGATTACTGTACTTTTCCCTGCCTGAGCAGAAGCTATTACCCCATTTCTCCGACTTCCCAGAAACTCAGTGTAGTTAAGCCTTTGTGGCTATGGGTGCTGTTGTAGTTGAGACCCATCTCTTTCACCAGGAATGATGGCAGGAATGACTCTGTACAAGCACAGTCCTGTTGCTGTTTTCCTTCAGGTTGTTGTATTAGCCATCCTCCCAATGCCTTGATCCTGTTTTTTCAAGCCTCCTGAAAACAGGCATCCCAGAGGGCTGAAACAGTTCAATAGGTCATTACAATAGCAGGGCAAATACAGAGCCTCATGGATGTTCAGAGCCTCTGACGTGTGGCACTGCAACTAACAGCTGATCAAAGAGCTGTATATCACTGGGGCAAGGAGTGGGGGAGGTAGCAGGCATCTTATTACCATCTTCTTTTTGCTTGTTGCTTTTGGACTGACCCTCCCCATGACAGACCCAGAGTTAGAGGGGTTAGGTAGCCCAGAGGGTGTGAGGGTCCCTGCCTGTGGCTGGATATTCAGACTTGCCCTTTGCAATTTGCACTGAAACTCTATTTTGACTTTTCCCTTTGTGGAGAGGCAGACTGAGTGGTAAATTAAACTGGAAGGAGAAGGAGCAGCCTTCTGTGATCCCTGCCACTCTGGGGATGATGGTCTCCTCTTGGAGAGAGGGTCAGAGAGATTCTGTCAAAACAGGGCAGGCTGTGGGGAATCTGTGGGACAAAGGAGATGGCATCAGGGGTCACTGTTCAGTGCTATAAAATGTGACACACAGGGAGACACAGGGAGACATGTCATGCATTGTGTTTGTGTCCTTGCCAGCTGGTGTCTTTTGGAAGGAACAGCTTGTCTGAATTAGCCATGGTCTTCACTAACAAGGCTTGGAATAGCCAGGCACTACAATAGACCTTCACTCATCTCAAAAGACTTGGCAGGGAAAGTGCAGGTCCGCTTCAGCTGGGGAGGGAAATCCCTTGCTGCAGGCTGGATAGTGAGGCAGGAGGAAGGATGCGACAGCAACAAGAGCCAGAGCTGGTGTCCCCAGTGCCTACCTATGCTGAGGCCAACACACTCCTCACTGCACAGGTAGGGAACAACTCATCCTCCAGGCTGTGAGCAATAAGGGAAGGGGTAAGCGAATTTAGGGGAGAGAGGGGACAAAACACCTATGAGAGCAGGAAAAGATGTTCAATTGTATAAGTGATATGAGGGTAAAGTAATTCTGCTGGAGAAGCAATTGTACCCTATCTTTAGACGGAAGCGTTGAAAGGAAGCGGCTGAAACAGAGTGGTGTCGTTCATGCATTTGAACCTAAGATAAAAAGACAGAGTTTCCTCATTACCTTCAGTATGCCCTTGTTCAGCACTTCCCTGTATTTACTGTAGGAAATACTTTCGGTATCTCAAATGGTGAGGTTATCTGACAGCAAACACTTATTTAATCATCTAAGTAACTTGCATCAAGGAAGAAAATAGGTAGTTTAAGTAACGTTGGTCACAGAGTCCCTCAGGGGCTGCATTACATTTGCTGACAGAATCAGTCCTGTGCACCTTTGCATCACTTACCCCATTACTCATGACCCCAAGGACCACTGGGATTCACTGAAATCTCTGTTCTGCTCACTTTCTTTTTGTGTTGTGAAGTTTTAATGAGTCGCCTACTTTTAAGAAAGACCTAACCAACACTGCTTTTGAGCGTCTTCCACCTTCAGCCTTATCATACAACCTTTGAAATACTGCCTTTTTTCTCAAACCTCTTTACTGCCAGGGCAAAAGGGCATCAGAAGTGCAGTAGCACCCAAGTGGCTCAGAAAGTTGTATTTTTAATGAAGTGTTTTAGGAAGTGCAGATGGCTTTAACTTGTAGCTATCTAGTAAACACATAGACATGGAGTGCAAAATCCCTCCAAGCCAGAGACATCAGTCAGAGGAGGACACACAGGTGGCAATTCGTCACAGTGCATGTCTCCCAGGCAGACAGCTTACTGCAGTGGTGCCTGGAATGACTGCTGCAGCCATGGCCAAAGAGTCTGGTGTAGAGGCTCTGGTGAGGGATGAGTGCAGCACTGACAGACACCATTGTGGTAGGAATGTCTCCACTTTTGCCTCAGACACAGGTTGAAAATTCCCCTCTCTTTTCTTCAAACATGAATGTAAAACAGCAGCCAGATTTTGGGACATAGCTAAATTATTCTGAGAAACGTCACCCCAGCATAGTGCTAATTGTAGCATTTGAAGTATTCCTAATGACTCTAATAGCAGCATTGTTTGATCTTCACCTTTTAATAAGTACGAAAGAATCCTGGTCAGAATTCTCTGCAGCAAGACAAGTTGTAATGTCTATTTATTACAAATGTGTACAAAATGTCAATGGCACATCGTATCCAGTAGAAAAAAGGTGGTGAATCTCTCTGGTCTTACAGACAAATTGAGAACAAAGTATTAATAAAAAAATAAATGATTGAACAGTGCTGTTAAATTTCTGCCTTTTATTTTTTAAAAACTGCACAGAGCAGTAACAGCTTACAGTTCAGGAAGAACACGGTTTTCCCCTGTGCTGACAACCACTTATGGTCTATTTAACACATGGAATTTAAGTGGTGCAGAAAGTACACTTGGCCAGGAATTGCTGTCTAAAGCCTCTGCAAAGGAAAATGCAAAAAATTAGTTTTCAGTAGGAAATTTCTTAATATTCTGCAGTCACAGACTTTACTCCTCTTTTGTACTTAGACATGCAAGGAAAGTCTGTCATTTAAATTAAAATACATCGATTCAGATCCTTTGAAACAAGCAGCATGCTGAATATAAATAATTAGTCATATTTCTGTTTATTTTAATCTCACGAAACTACTGTTGAAAGCCATTGTTAAGCATGTAGTCTGTCATTGGAAAGGTTCCTATTAACTTTCACAGGCTGTGGGATAGGCTCCAGCACTTAACAGGTTGTGTAGATGAAATAGCACTCATAATCTGCATTACATGCATTTGTCCATGGCTAGATCAGACAGGTTGTGTTTATTTTGCTTTATGTGTGGTGACTGGGTAAAAATGAATGGCCCTTACTATGTGGGAGGTTAGAGTAGATATCTTAATTATGCCTCCCAGACTTGTGCTCTGTGCATTTACAGGCTAGTGAGGGTACACACATGGGGTGGGGGAATTAGGAGACCCTTGTCAGGAAAGATGTGCTAGTGAAGGCTAGAGGCATGCAAAACATGGTCAGTTCTCTCCTGTTTTCTTCCCTATCTTTCCAATAGAGAATTCTGAATCAAGGAGGCGTAATGATCAGCTGGGCAATTTATATCACCTGAGGAATACTTGCCTCATAAGAGAGAGTTTGCACGAAGCAAATGTCACTTCAGATTGAGCAGCAACAGACTGTTTCAGAAAGCAGAGGCACAGCTCTAGGAGTGACATGTTTGGGGATGAATCCATGTGCCTGCTGGCAAAGGCTGTGTCAGCACCTACCTTTCTGTCTTTCCTACTCCAGAGAAAGAAATAAGCTCGCATCAGTTGTAAAAGCAGAGATGGCAATTCAGGACCTTTATAGCCTAACCATTGTTATTTTGGGGTTCAGTTGCTTAACCTTTGTTGGTACAAGAAGATTAATGCCAAAAATGGTTGTGAACAAACAAACCAGAAGAAGGGATAGTGCCTAACTAGTAATCAGGGGTGTGGTAACTGGATGCAGATAAAGTAAAAAATGACAGGAAATGCGTAAGTCCTAAGTATTGTTATCCAGTCTATTTTCCTTTCAAAAAGACTGTCTAACAAAGATACAGCTTAAAGTATAATAATCTCTTTTGTTGTGACTGAGTATATCAGTTAAAAGATTCCCAGCTGCATTACTGAAATGCTTCAGACACCAGTTATTACTGTTTGTATTTGGCATTGAATTGATGTCAGTTGTTCACACAGTTTAGTGCTGGGCATTTGATGTATGTGGAAAAACAAAGAAAACTATAGAATAGTCTGTTCGTTACTGACACTCCTACTCAAAGATGATAACAGAGGTTTTTTCCTAATACTTTGCCTTTCTTTCGCCTTGTCACCTAACCAAGATCAACAGAACAAAGTAAAAATTAAAGGTAGTAAAAGGAAAATTTCTGTTATACTTAGTAAGATAATCTTAAACTCTCATGAAAAAAGTAAAATAGCATAAATATCAATGTATTTGCTCAGTCACTCACAATTATAGAAAGTGATTCCTAAACACCTTTTGATATTTCTTGAAGTTTCTTTGTATTTCAGTAGCAGTGGGAGACCAGAGCCCTGTTTTATTAGCCTTGAAAAAACCCCAAAATAAAACAAAATTCCCACCAAAAACCAGGGTAAAATCTGTTTCTACTAAAATTGCTTCTAATGCAAACCTCATATATGAGGCAACAGATGAATGCAGCAGCAAGCTGCAGGGTATCAAAACAACTTATCTGCAGAAATCACAATCCCTTTTAAGACAGCATCCCTACTTCTTACAGCTATATTGACTGACCAGTTGTCAACAGTGCATTCTATAGGATGGTTGCTCATTTAGGGATTTCTCCATTTACCACCACTTTAAAAATAAAAGAATCTCAAAAGCTCACTCATTGTCCTATCTTTTTGACAAATTCTTCTACTCCAGACAGATTTTCAAAAAAACTATTATACCAAGTTCCCTGTATCTGTGCACCTGCAGCACAATGCAAGCTGTCTATATTAACATCAGAATCAGGTTCTCTTGGAGTGTTTTTGACTGTAAAAATAATTAATTAATTTTGTAAATGTATTTTAAAATGAAATATCAGACTAGCCAGTTTCCTACCAATCTCACAGTAGAAATCTTTGAAACAGGAGTGCTGCATGTAATATGCAGCAATTGTCCATTATTTCAACATGCCTTGTTCATCAAAGTCCTGAGAAGAAATCTGCCATGGCTGGACTCTCTGTTTCTGAGGCTGTTAATGATGTTAGCCCTGTGCTGATGATGAGGACCAGTCAGCACTTTTTCGCTGTGATTTACCTGAGGCAGTGGGCAGTTTCTTAGCACTGCTCTGCAAGGATATGCACCAACCACATTTACTGTGTGTATGGTCAACTGTCTGTTTGGGATCCATAGGAGAGATCCTTTAAGTCGATTCTGATGCTTACTTCCCTCCCCTTCCACCTACCAAAACATAGGCTGGAGTGCTCCAGTTAGCCTATGGGTTTTGCATTGAGCTGTACTCAGCATATGCTCAGATAACCCAGCTAACTGCAAACACGGCCACTCTGTGATGCTGCTCTGCTATATGAAACCAGTGCTTGCAATCTCTGGGTACCTTATCTAAGATTTTTGCCACAGAGCTTGGATTTGAAGGTTATGGCTTTTCCAGGCATGAAATCTGGATGAAGTTGCTGTTTTTGAAAAGCCAAGAACATTCTTGTGCTTGATGGCATGAGGTACTTGGGTAAGTGTAGAGGGAGATAGCTTTAAATAATGTCTTTGGCATGGAGTTGTTTCAGAAGTTCTTTTACCCCCTTCTGTCCACCCAAGCCACTGCAACAATGTATTAGCACCTCAGGCACCTAATGCTGATTTCTCCAGCATAAAACCCAGAAGAAAGCTGCCAAGAGCAAGGGATATGCCGATTGCAACCTGGTTTCAATGTGCAATGAATCCTTAACAGGTTCTATCCTTAACAGCAGGACAAAGCAGTGCTTGAAGGTGCTGCTGGACCATGATTACCTGCCCTGCACCTTGCACTCGAGTGGCCAGAGGCAGGAGGTACCTTTGCCTCTTTTTTCATGTCAGGCTCTCAGACAGGCTGGCATTTATTCCTCTTTGGTATCTTAGGTCCTGCAGAGCCAGGATATGTTCTCCTCTCTGAGGAGTTCCTTATCCTGAACAGGCCTTTAGGTACTGCTGTAGTAAAGGCAGTTTTACTCCGTTCTATGCCGCAATATGAGTAAGGGGGGAGCAAATACAGTGACTCCTTACTGAAGGAGGCTAGATGATGACTAGCAGTGACAGTCACGCCATGAACACATGTGAGAGACCAAGGGAATGATGTCTCTCACCCATCTGGCTGAACTTCTCTACATATGCATACATGTTAATTTTAGTATAAGCTGAAAGAAGGGGATTGAAATATAGAAATTATACAAGTACTCTTTGAGATTTAAACTGTGCTTATGCCTCCAAATGTCTACTCAACCCTAGGTTTATCTTACCAGCTGCTTACCAACCTGTGCTTCAGGTTCCAATTTGGTGCCAGGATGGCTCTGCAAGAGCTGAGACTTGTTTTGAATGATGGTCCCTGCACAAAGAGAAGTCAAAAGGCACAGCACAGTAGCCCAAAAACTGAGACGGTCTTTTGTACTTTCAGAGGGAGGAGTGGAAGTTGAAACAATTTACAATGAGAGGTGACTCAATGGGATTTTCAGAACTGGTCCGCATGGATGGGTGCAAACAGGTCCAAGTTCCTTTGCTCTGACTATGTCTGGTTCAGCAACTGTGGAGCTGTGCTAATGCTGTGCTTGAGTTGACTTGCATTGTTGAGAAGCTAATAGAGTTGTGTGGCTTTCAAACCAAAGCTGGCTCATGGCCAAACAGCCTGGAGCACAGGCAGAGTGAGCTCATGAGCTCATGTCTGCCTGCATCCACACATGGAGACAGGGCATAAAGGTTATGTTTAATATAACCACAGGGATACTGTTCATATACAAGAGGCATCAGAACAAGTAAAGAGATATGTGAGCAATAAAATGTATGAGGGGAGAGAGATCTTCATACCTGTCAGGGTGCTTTCCAACAGAGTCCACCAGCAAGACGACTGAGCCCTCAACATGCAAGCAGCACACTTGAGTAGACATGAGTGAAGTGAACAAGAGGAAATTCCAAGCATCAGTGAGCATCACACTTGTGAACTAGGGCTTTGGTTTTACCTTAACCAGAAAGAATAACTGAAGTGTAGGATGTTGCAGGGAACGTGAGCTGAAGGCAATGGAGAAAAAGAAGACACTTGAATTTCTGAAGCCCTTTGAAAACCTGGGGTAAACTGCTTTCTAAGTATAGCTTATTGGATGACAGTGCTACCTCAACAGAAGATACAACTTTGTTGAAGTTTTAAATGTTCTGAATTTTTCCAAAATTAATTCTAAATTAGTTATGGAATTGTTTTGTTTTCTTCCAGTATCTTCTATATTTGTTTCTCTCTCTTATGCCAATTTGAGGATTCTAACTGGAGTTTCAAACATTTCAAAATTTGTCACTTAAGACTTTGTACATTCAATCTGGTTAGACAGAGTCTATTTATATACGCTCAGAGAGCAATTACAGTTTGCTATAGTTCTAACATGACAAAAAAGAAATTCAAAGGAATAATTGGTTTTCATATTATATTAGCTTTAATAAAACAGCCAAAGAACAAACTGGCATCTGTTTCCTGGCATTTTTTCCATTACTTAATCATAATCTTTTTTGAAATCATGAAGTTTCTCTCAAATGCTAAAGTGTGATTAGATTGCGAAATCTGAATCCAATTAAAGAAGATCCTGTGCTTGAAGCATTCACTGCTGTCATAAAGCTACCAATCAGATTTCCAAAAAATGAATGCTTAAAAAAATGGTATGAATTTACTTGCGAATTTTCGTGCAATTAGATTGAGTACAACAGCCGTGTAAATACAGAGACACTATAAAATGTCTTTTAAGTGGGAAAACTAAGTTGATTTCAAAATGGGAAAAACAGTAAGATTTTAATTTCATAATGAATTCTTCTTTAAAGTTCCTAAAGTATTAATAAAGCAATAGCATTGACTCCGTTTGGACACAGGACTGTCCTATTATCAGGTAACAAGTGTCACACTTCTCCTGTAGAGAGTGACACCAAGGTGCAAAGTTGGCTTAGGGGCATGTGGCTGCTGCCTGCCTGAGAGGTCTGAAACTCAGAGCAAATTGAAAAGTGTCAAGTCCTGGGTTCCAAGGGTTTCTGAGATGTTTTGTTCCAGATTAGGAGTCAATGAATTTTTATCACACAGGCTCCCCCAGACCTCCCTTGCTTTATAGGAGGTTTTCACCCTTGCTGTCATAACTTCTTCTCTTAGTTGCTCAATATTACTATTCTTTTCTGAACTCTGTTAAATCTTTACACACACAATGAGGTCTTGAAATAGGAAGTATCTGTAGTAAGTGTTTTCTAGAGAGTCCAGTCTGTTAGTATATTGTTTTTTAAAGTTCTTTCAGCCTTGATTTACATAGGAAGGGCAGGCAATGTATTAATCATTCTGAACCATTAATTTTTTGTTACCTCTATCATGTCCAATATACATCTTTTAAAAATAAGGACTATCATACTTCTCAAACTCACATCTTGGCCAGGCTCTCTTAATTTCTTCCCCCCAAAAAAAACTCCCAAATTTTTTTTTATATGCTGACTAGAACAGGATGTTCACAGTGAGTGCTTATGTTCTCCGAACAGTAGCATGTTTTCATCATTGTATTATGGCAACACAGTATTTTATTTATTTACCAGACTGCAGTTGAGGAGTGATCAGGGACACTGTTCCTATGAGCACTGGAACAGGTTTCCAATCTCTTCATCCTCACACATTAACAAGATTTCATCAGAGCTAGTTGTGATTCTACCATGTAGTTAGTATTAAAATGAATACTTTATTCATTTATATGAAAAGAATGCAGATCATTATAGGAATACTTTTACAACAAAGATTCTAGTGACTTTTTGAAGTCAATGTCACACCTTTCAAGGGCTGGACTTGCCTGTGTTTGTGAGGCTTGTCCGAACAATGGTTAGTAAATATGAGTGTTCTATTGTATACAAACATATATCAATACCTCCTTCAGGCAGCTATGATGAGCGTTATAGGTCATAACAAGCACCTTACATTTGAGATCAGACATAAGGTTCCACAGTAATAATAACACGTCTCCATTGTCTTTTTCTGGGTTAAGCCGGGATTTGGTCCTGGATGTTGGAACAGGGCAAGAAGATGCCAAATCAGCAACCTTTAAGAAGGTCTGTTCTTAACTACAGAGGGTATTTAGAGTAGCCTAAAAACATATGGCTCACTTGCAGAGCATTCCTGTTTTATACACTGGAGAACTAAATATATTCCATATACATGGATAACACCATTAGCATGGAAGAAGAGTAAACAGGTATGGATATGGATGAAACAGATCCTAACTCCACTATTTCTTAATATTGTCATTGAAATATGACTAGAAAAATCATGCTTTTTTGTGTTGCTATAGTAGTCAGGCTCCCAACAGGCACCAGGAACAACTAAGAGCTAAAGGCTGACAATGTCCTTAAAGCCAGACTCTGAAGATTAAGATTAGGCAGTGGCTGCCTTTTATGGAAGACAAATAGTGCCCCTGGAAGTGTGCCACTTACACTGGCACATCTTCTGCTCTGTGCCCAGACATGGGTGCTCCAAGGAAGCCACTTTGGAGGCTGGCCACTCTAAGAGCCAGAAGAAACACAGGCAGATGGCATGGCACTTCACAGAATCACAGAATCATAGAATAATTTAGGTTGAAAGAGACCTCTAAGATCATTGAGTTCAACCATTAATTGGGCATTGCCATGTTCATCACTAAAGCAGATCCCCAAGTGCCCCATCTACACATCTTTTAAATACCTTCAGGGATGGTGACAAAACTACTTCCCTATACAGCCTGTTCCAATACTTGACAACCCTTTCAGTGAAGAAATTTTCCTAATATCTAACCTAAACCTCTCCTGGAGCAACTTCAGGCCATTTCCTCTTGTTCACTTCGCTCAGGTCAGCTCAGGTGTGCTGCTTGCATGTTGAGGGCTCAGTCGTCTTGCTGGTGGACTCTGTTGGAAAGCACCCTGACAGGTATGAAGATCTCTCTCCCCTCACACATTTTATTGCTCACATATCTCTTTACTTGTTCTGATGCCTCTTGTATTTATTGTGCAGGCCCGTGGTCAGCTTAATCATGAGTAAAGCCTCTGTAGCCCTTAGAGTGGTTCTGTTGCTGGCCTGGGTATCTCCCAGTCAATCTGGCAGAAACTTTATATTCTGCCATATTCTCCAACTGCTCCAAAAATATTTGAGAGTAGCAAGGAAAGATGATCCACAACCATGTTTCACCCAGTGAGGTAAGTTGGTCTAATTTAAAATTGTCTCTAGAAAATTTGTCCTTATAATGTCTGTTTTACCTGTAAAGGAGATGTGACTGTGCTGCTGTAGTTGTTAGGTGTACCTGGGAAGCAGTGGAGTCTTGTTTGTCCAGAAGATAATGTCATATAGGACCCTGAAAAAGGACATTTAAAAGCTGAAAACATTTCTAGAAGAATATCTACATGTGTCTTCTGATCTCCAATCATAATTCACCCATTAGTTCAATAGGATGACCCAAATTAATGAGTATTTGGGCTGGTGATTTTAAAAGGGATATGGTTACAGGGGACTGACAAAATGAACTCAAGGGTTTTATGAGTAACTTTATTTTCCTCCATGCTGCTGAAGAAAAGGTTGCAACTGCACTTTTGACTCTTTTGACAGCTGCATGGGAAGTGACATTACTCTTGCTTTTCTCTCTAGATGAATGAATCAACTGTTATTTTATAACTGTTACCTGTCCAACAATATCAATATTATGTGGTAACACTTAGAGAAAACTGTTGTCAGCTGCTGACATCACAAAAATTGAATTTTGTGCCTAATTTCTAGTTGAAAAAAGCATAATGCGTGACTGGTAACAAAGCAGGGAGCTACTGCATTACTAGTCATATGATTAAGCTCCTGAGCTTCCAAAGTTGTTTTCAGTAGGAAATCTGGAACTAAAAAAGCTGAAGTGAAGAATACATCCCAGCAGTCATCAGACAGCTGCAGAATATAAGATCATTTTAGTCCTAAGCTCCCATACATGGCTTTACAAAGTGCAGTCAAAAGTGACTGCAGACAAGGAATGGACAGCAGGGAAAGAAGTGTGATCTTGAAAGGAATGGTCAGAACAGTTCAGCAGACACTCAAAGGGAATAAGTAGTCTGAGGTGTGCTATAGGGATGGTACTATAAAATCATACAAAAGTCAGTATTGGGCCAGATCAGATGTCTGAGTCTCCTATGCGACCAATGAGAGCCATGAACACAGGTAAGCAGATAACAGGCCTCTCCCCCAACTATCCTTCTGTCTCCAGCTGTTGTCATCTCAGGGACTTACCAAGTTTGATTCCCAGCACCCTGCCAAGCTGTTCATGCCACAAACTCACAGGAACCAGGAAACCAGCGAACCTGGTAAAGAGGTATATTCTCCTTAACTCTTCCTTAGCAATTATTTTCCTGTCTTCATTTATTATCACAGGTATTGTTTAAACTTAGTTTAATTGATAATGTCATATTTTGCTCTGGGTTTTGTGTACGCACATAATGTCTACACCAACTGCTAGTTAGATATAGATATATATATACACTTATGGATATGAATATATGTATGAAGTAACTAAAAATGCCATCGAATAAAGATCCTTGAACAGCCTATAACTGAGTTAAAAGAAAAAAAAAGCAGAAGAACAAAACCAAATAATATTCAAGTCAAGACTCAAAATAAACAGAGCCAAAAATGTCAGAATTTGAAATCTTATCCTGAACACATGCTACTCTGAGAGTATATACAGCTGGAGAGATTCAGAGAATGCCAACTAAGATTATTTCTATTTGTGTAATGCAATATTGAATACATTTACATTACAGATGATTGCTATTGTTACAGAATGCAAGTAATCATGTTAAGTTCAATAACATCCAATATCACAGTTCTGTATAAGGGAGGATTTTAATCTTGTCAGGAGGGTGAATTCATTGATTTTCCAGGTTTCCTTGCCACTATTAAGAAAACAAAGTTTTATAAGACTCTCAGCATATCCTTTTTCTTACATTGATTTGTTCTTTTCTATAAGCTAGGAAGATGTGAAACATTTTTAAACTCTTTTCTTTTCATATCCCCATTGGTGAATAAAAAATCAGCTTTTTGGCTGAAATTTACTGGCATGAAGCAAAGGAACATAGCTCATCTCATTTCATAAGATGCGTACTTCAGTTCAAAGCATCTCTTTCCTGAGTGAATTCAACAAGTTTAAAAAGTAATGAAGCATTTGTGTTCAAAGTGTCTTCTCTGAGGAATACCATGGCTCTAAGAGTACTTGATAGCATTTGAAAGAAGTATAATTTCAATGAGCCAGATTTTAGCAAGGTTATCTGGCAGAAAGAGAACAATGTTTGCACATGAAGTGGCCAGAAAATGTCATCAGGAGATAAAATCAGAAAATTATCCACAGGTTCATACATACTCTGTTACAGTATAAAATACCTATGAATAATATGCAGTGCCCCTTTAAGAAGGAGTGTTTAGGCAAGTGAAATGAATTAGAAGATATATTAAAAATGTGATATTCTTCATAGACAAGTTAAAGTTTTGTGGCATCTCCGGTCACTGATTAAATTTTCTTCTGAAGGGTGTTGTGTAAGCAGTAAATGGGGCCATTTTCAACCCTGGGAGAATCAATGCCAATCTCACATTAAAAAAGAAGAACAGGCAAAGAAACAGTAGCAGAGATCAGATGAGGAAGGCTTACTAGAACTAAAGAAAGAAAGGCTCATTTATAATGCATGAAGCCCCTTGGCCCTCATTAAAGGATAAGTATGCTGTCTTGGATACTGTCTTACCCCAGCATCCAAAGTCCTTGGTTTTGGAAAATGTCCAGATGAAGGCCATAAGGATAGGTAAGAGTAAAACGGAATGTGATAATGGATTTGAGGTTGTAATTTTCTCAGCCTATGGGACGTGCAAAGAGAATCCAGTTGGGATATACAAGTACCCATGAGAGAAGTTAAGAACTAAAATCTCCTGAAGTTACATCATGTGCTGCCACCACAAAGCCCATGGTGGGTGTGTGTGTGCAGTCAGCAATGAAGGTGACTGAGGACAGAGGAATCTTCTCTGACAGAAAAACAAGAACAGGAAAAGAGATGGTCTTCAGGTAGACTGTCTGCTCAGGGGCGTGCAGCAGGGATGTGTGTTGAAAAGCAATTGTTGGCTGCTACGTGTCCCTGCAGAAGAGTTTTGAGGTGAAAAACTCTGGGGAACATCTGTCTAGCCAGTTGGCTTTGCTGCCTGACTGGTCATTGCAAGGTAGAGGGTAGGGAAAGGGCAAAGAGAAATTGTGGAAGCTTGCTGTTTTGAATAAAATCTGCAGAATCTTAAACCGAAGAAGTCAAAGGATGTTAAAACTGAATCTGTCCAAGACCCAGGGAAGAATGTCATGATTCAGAGCCTGACCCAAAGCCAATTGAAGCCTGTGGGTTATGGAGCAAGTGTGCTATTGTAAGTAACAAACAGGATGTTACCATATCCCTTAGGGTTGCAGAAACTTTAAATATTGGACTGGAAGAAATATCTTAGCTCATCACTTCCCATCCCCTTTCTATATAGTCAGCCATGAAATATAACCCCATTTACAAGCGCATCAAATGGGTTTTTAGGCTGGTTTTGTAACTTCATTGCTATGTACAATATGAAATCAGCTGAGCTATAATATGAAATCAGCTGAGCTATGCTGCGAGGTGTGGGGGGGTGTTAAGTTGAATTAGACAAAAAACCACTAGATATAACTGTCAGTTACAGAAAAAGTCTGCAGTTAAGGTAGAAGCTGTTCAACAGGTTATTCAGAATAATTTTTCAGCTGTGCATGGACATAGCATTGAATGCATAGGATTGTGTGGGAATTTCCATGCATCAATGTATACATGAAAAAAGGGCATCATGAAGGATAGGAGTTTAATTCTTATACTGACAAGCTGAAACTAATGTGACTAGAAATATCACCATCTAGGAATGCAGAGGATGTTGTAAAAGAAGTTGTTAAGCTTCTAAAAAAAAGAATATTAAAATCAATTGCTAAACTGCAGGCCTAGAGAGCAATGAATTTGAAACTGAAATTTGTGGGGTAGTTGGAGCTATTATAGACTGATGAGTTTTCAGTGGGAAGCATGGTTTTAAGTAGCTCTTATAAAACAATCTAGATGAAAATTAGATCATTACAGAAATGGCACTGGTTTATGCCAAAGGAAAACCTTGCTTCCAACTATAAGGATTTGTTAAAGTGTCAACAAATTAGTGGGTAAAGAAGCACTGGCAGATATAATTATTCAGACTTTTTAAGATCCCTCAATGATATTATTAAAGAAAACCAAGTACCTAGAGGGTAAAAGATAATATTCTTCTGTGCAGTGGAAATGGGCTGGGAAACAGTGAAATATAAAGGATAAAGAGCCAGTTTTCATCTAGAAGTGAGGTTAATAGTGAAGTGTTTGCAATGCATCTGCTGTAACTGAGGCTGTTTATTAATAATCTGACAGCAGGGCATAGTAGCAAAATCTGCAGATGATGATAGGTGATTTAGATCAGTCAGGGATTGAGATATGCAGATATGACAAAATGAAGCCATCAGGCAGTGTATTATGAATTTGATGCTTGTTCTGGGGCTGTTTTTTTTTTGTTTTGGTTTGGTTTTTTTCTTTGTTTGTGTTTTTTGTTTGTTTGTTTTTTAATCAAAAGCAATGTCATAAACATTAAAAGAAACTGTTAAGTTCCTTGCAGCATCAGACTGTATTCTAAATGAAATGAACACAGTTTCAGTGCAAGCTTTGCAAGTTATTACAGATGGTCCAGAAGAACCCTCTGCTTAATACCAATGAAAGAAAAAGGGTTTGATTAAGAAAGTGACAACAAGAACAGAGCAGAATTCTATATGGCTGTTGTATCTCAGTCCTTATCACGCCCTGACTTCTAATACTGTTTGCATTTGTAGTCTGCCAGTCCTGATCAAACTGTAGCCAGTGAAGGAAATCAGTTCCACGTCAAGAGCAGCAGATATGACCTCCAACAAGGAAATATTTCCAGAGACTGAGAAAGATCAATGAAGACATTAATAAGAGGGAACAGAAGCTGAGAGGCTCATGAGAAAGAAAGGAATGCTCATCATTTTTAAAACAGCTTTAATACAAGAAAGAGCAGAAACTGGTGAAGTCTAACAGTTTTGAAATAGAAAAATAGTTATTCATGCACAGTATGTAATGAACTTGCAGAACTTGCTGCAGGAAATCTTAAAGTAAATAGTTCATGAAGACTGTCAAACTGAAAAATAAGCGTATCATCAAAATTCAGTATAATACTCAATGGATAAAAATTTGGAAAGAACTGCATTTTTACAACAATGCTGACTCTGAGATATGAGCTTCTTTTGTATAGGGTTAGAAAAATTATTTCCACTGTAAATCTTTTTTATATCCTTGTACAATAATAGTTATGGCTGTAGTGGGGGACACATTTTGTCACAGACCTTTATTGAGCTTTTATATTCCTCCAGTGAAAGACTCAGAGGCCTATGGTACCTTCCAGCCTTGGATATCTATATTTTTATTTAATTATTTCAGAAAAAATTCTAAGCAGCAATTGACGCTCTTCAATGTTCAAAAGCTTTGCCCTAAATATACCATATGAATGGCAGTTAAGCTGTCATCTGCTTTCTTGGCAGAGGTAATTTTGGAAAGACTGGATGGTGCCTAATATGGAAACATTAATTTTACAGTTATTAGCATCAGTAACTTAGAATTAAGTACTAAGGAAAAGAAATATAAAGAAGCTCCAAAATTAAATACAGGAGTGTAAGTGTTCCGAAGACACAAAATTGATATAAAGGTCAAGAGGATGAAAATGAGACATTTGGAAATTAAGAAATGCCTTGTATTAGTGTATTATCACAATTGCATTGACAATCCAGTAAGCTGTGCTTTCTGCCTTCCTTCTTCTCACTCCAAATTATTGAAAAACAGACACCTATTTCTCAGTGATTTCTCTTCCCAGCTGTTCCAGACAACCCTGCTTCCCACCAAATGTAGCAGGAGGCATCTTGTGCTCCATCTGGTGCGTTGGAAGGTCATGTAATGCTTCTGCAGAAGAAGAATCAGATGTTCTTTGTTACACCCTATCACCATCCACTCTGCTTTATGGATGTAGTGGCTCCATGTGGAGATAGGCACTGTAATTTCTATTTTGCAGGCAGAGACCTGACAGCAACGTTACTTATTCAAGGTGGTACAGCCTGTGGAAGCCAAGGATGCAAACCAGACACCGGATGCCTTAGGTCAGGCTCAGCTGTTGCATGCCTGGAGAGTTACCCGGATTTGAGTGGGAGAGAGGGGTAAGGAATGAATCCGGGGCTCATGTTGCTGAGACAGAGTTGTGTTGTTCTCCCCATCCTTCAACATTTGGAGCAGAGGAAGAAGAAGCTCCCATATGCCAGTAACAGCATGGCTAGAGCTTGCTGAGTTCACTGTATGAAGATTATATTGCTTTATGTTTTTTGTCATGGTGTTTAATTAATGCAATGCCATATCAGTATAATTTCAAGATATTTATAAACTGGAGTAGGCATTTATAAACTGAATCAGGGGGATTTACAAACTGAAGTGCCTATTAAGTACTCTACTCTGAACGTACATTAATGAAGCCAGGGAGAGAAGCATTTCCTACACTAAGGTAAAGACCTCTGACTAAATAACCTGGCAAATAAGGAACTGTTCCTAGTGCCGAGGTGCAGGCAATTACACATGGCCAATATCCCTCCCTTCCTAGGGTAGGTCAGGGCACATCTCACCTCTTCTTTCTCTTCTCCGCAGAACACCTTCCCCACGCTGAGGAACCTGCCTATGCTTGGAAAGCAAGGGGCAGCAACACCCTCTGACTGCAATTCAAGAGAACCCCAAATAGGCACAAGACACTTGTTTTCCATTAGTTAGGGTTATCCTCCTGCTTTCTGAAGTCTAAATGGATAGCAGACTACAGAAATCCTAAGTGAAATGTGGTTTTGAGAGGTTGTGCTGGGTGCACGCATGTCCTTTTTCTCTCCCTGTCTCTGAGTTTTCCACTGGAGACCTCACTGAATCTTTCATTTTGCACAAAGATTGCTCTGAAGCTGTTTAACCTGCGCAATCCTCCCAGAGGTGTACCAGGGCCTGGAGAGGCTGCATCAGAGGCCGTGTCCTCGACACCGGTGCAGGGGAGGGGAGAGGATGTGAGATGATTCCCTTCACAAACCCTAACTCCCCTGGGCTGCCTTGCACACTTCAGAGAGAACTGAGATCTGCTTTTGGGGAGGAATGTAAAAATACAGCTCTGAGTGCCCTCCTACTGCAGTTTTGATTTATCTGCTGAGAAGCCATCAGACTCCACTCAGTTGAAGCCAGCTCTATGCTTATTTATAAGCAGGCTTCTAAAAACAAAAGGTTTTTCTTTAAATTACTACTACTGAACTTTAAAAGCCCATAAGGCCCTTGAAGATACCAAATGGCACAGAACAATATAATCATCTAGTAATACTCACCTGCAGACTCATTATGTTTTTCAGATCTGCTCATTCCTCATCACAACTATTGAGATGTAAGAGAGTCAGCCAGGTTCAGATGTCACCGACAGAGCCATTACTAGGGAATGTGGTGTGAGGAGGAGCAGGATTCATGTCCCAGACCAAGGTTTTAAGGTTTTAATGACCATTATAAGAGATAGGTTCATATTTTGAACTGCAATAAATTAGGATAGTTCTGCATATTTCCAAATAGTTAGGACAATTTATATCGCCTACCTGTGATTAGCTGAAGTTGAAAGGCAGGGCAGTCATTCAGTAACAGCAATATGAATTTTGCCATTGAGGTCAATGGGATCCCACCATCAAGACTTCAAAGCAGTAAAACAGCACAGAATTGATTTCAATGTGCTGTTCTCTCCTTCCTAAGGGCAAGTTGTTCCTTTGATGTTATATTTGAGGTGTTTGTAGAAACCTGTAGGTAGCAGAAAAAATTAAATTCGAAGTTTGCTTCAATTTGACCTCACCATGGGGACAGAAAAGTCACAGTGGGAAATATCAGTAGCATCTTGTGACACAAATGATAAATCGCTTTTCTGAGTTAACGTCACCAAGCACACCGGTCTTGCTCTTTTGGCAGCAAGGAAAAGACTCTCAACCAGACTACCTTCACAGAGAATTAGAGTTCTTTCCTAAAATACGAGAGAATATAATTTCCTTTTGTGTTAGAAACTAGCTAGCACCGAGGTTCTGGAGAGAATGAAACTGAATTTAGCTGATCAATACACAAAGCTTATGTAAGCATGTTTCCTTCTGGGTGAGGGAAATTCTTCGATCCATCGTTATTCAGCTTCATTCTTCAGTGAATTAACATCTCAAATAACTATTCAGGTCACATAGGTTCAAGTCGCTAAGGCAAAAGCAGCTTTGCCTCCCGAGGACTATCAGGCAGCAGGAAAGGTAAATAAAGGGGTTTGTTTAATGTTTAAAAGAGCGTACTAATGGACAATTAGCCAGAGGATTTGAGAGTCGTTTTTAAATCTACAAAAAAGCAAAGCTTCAAACACTCAGCAGACTCTAGGCTGTGTTTTGGGCTAACGCCACAGTACACATCTCAGACTCGCAGCATTGATGGTGACGGGAACCCATGGTTGTCACAGCTTCTGCCGGGAAGCGGTGACAAAAGTTCGTAGATGTCTCGAACAGAGTAGTAGATAATCTAAAGCGAATTAAATTTGCAGGGCAAGGACACATCTAGGCTAAAGTATTTGCCTCAAGCTTCAGACTTCGACTGAACCTCATCTTTAGACAGTCATGGCTGCGATGTCACTATTTATAATATAAATGACGTGGGAAGAAACACAGAGTCATCTGGTTCAATGAAATCAATATAGTCATGCAATACTTCGAGGACTGTTAAGGTTTTCAGAGAGAGTAGATCATATTTTCAAGAACAGGGCTCGCAGCTATTTCTTATTTAGAGAAGGCTGAGAAACAGTCCACACATGTTGGTCACAGCACCCCTGCTGTGAACAAAAAAATCGAAAAGACAGAATGTAATTTTAGAGAAACGGCTTATTTTTGAGGTGTTTCAGTGAAATTCTGCCTCTGAAAACGAGGTGAGGCAGTACAATAGGAACTGTCTTTTCACTGAGTCCAAATTTAGATGGTATCCTCACTACTGAAATGAAAAGTAGAAGAAAAAAATTGAAAAAGATGGCACACATGCTTGAAAAAAAATCGACTATATTATAAGGTATTATTTTTTTAGTTTTAAGTTGCTTTTACAGACCAGGCTATTCAGGCACTAGCATGGGGCTGGGGATTGTGTTTGCTGGCTGAGGACAGGGAACAGCAATACCTGTACCCCAGGAGAAGCCTTTAGTCCAGTTTGGATGAAAAACTGAGAGTAGTCTGTTAGCAGCATGAAGGTAGCAGGAGAGGGTGCAGATAAGGTAATGCTGTGCCCCATGAAAGCACAGCCAGTGCTGGGAATCTGTGCCACCAGTAACCTCTGATTTTCTCCACTTCATCTTCCTTTGGTGGGAGGAATAATGGGCTCATGCTGCTGTCATGAACTTCTTAGCTGCTGCTGCACTTCCAGGATGCAATGCATCCTCTCTTGTCTAACACTTAATTTTTTATAATCAACTCTAACTGCCACTTAATCAGAATAAAAGTCCGATTGTAACATAGACAGGAGCAGAACAGATGTTTGGAAACAGTCTTTTTTTCCGTAATAGTTGTGGCTATGCCTCAGACAATCTCAACACACCCTTTTCCATACTCTCTGGTTTTTTTGTATGATGGTAGCCAGGTGTAAATGGATGCTTCACATCTGTAGTGCTTCTAACCCAGTCTCATGGCCCATAGGAGCCTTTTCTAAGCTGAAAACTCATTCTTGTTCCAAGAGTGACTTGAAGCTCCTGAGGGAGACCAGACCACCCCTCTGCTCACTGCTGTGCCCTGGAGAGAGTCAGCATCTTGTGGAAAGAGTAGTCAGCCTAACTTAAAGCCAGTAGGTGAGTAACAACGGAGAAGCAAACCTGAGTAATTTTTGGTGAATTACGTAAACAAAATCAGCAAGTCAGATGCTATATTATTGTTAAGGTTTATGTAGATTTTTCAGAAAGTTAAGTCAGTGTCTGATGCTCAGAGAACGGCAAAAGACAGTTTACAGTAAGGTTCTTTTCAAAGAACTAGTGTTTAAAGTATTAGAAATAGTTAAAATTAAGCAGTAAGAAAGTTCAGTGCCTTTTTAGCCCTGGAAAACTAATTTCTCACTTGGAATATTATGGGAAATAAAAACTGTTCAGAAATAAGGAATTAAAACTGCGATGATGAACTAGAGTGATGATGAACTGGAAGTGAGGCTTTCCAGTACACCTACCTTGGGCCAAGGGCTTAGCTGGCCTGTAGGTATGCAACTCAATTAACAGTTTTATCATTCTTTTATACCTAATTTGCCTTGTTATGTAGCTATGTACTATACATATTCAAAGAGTACTTGAGACTTAAGGAAGTTTGCCAATTTAGAGGGTTTTCAATTCCACCATTATCTTGCTTAGTTTACACTTCCTCCCTTTATTCCTGAGCTAATCCAAGTGTCTGCTTTCTATCCTGCAGGGGTACTTTCTCCAAACACATCACTAACTTCAGTTATTTTTGCCTCACAGTGCAACCTGTGAGCCAACATTATCTCTATTGCATACGTGCAGAATAAGGGAAAAACAGGATCGAAATAATCTGCCTGAAGATTATCTATTATTTCCATTTTCTTGGAAACTGGTTTCAGAACCAGCAGCAAACTCACAGTGGTGAGTCAGAGAGGATTGGTATTTGTAAAACATCACAAGAACCTCAAACCATAGACTCTGGAAAAAGAGGAAGGATCCAGGCAAAACCGCTTTGCTAAGGGGACAGCAGACCAGCTTTCTGCTCTGCCTCATTCCTGAAGGGATACCTGGCCAACTAGCTAGATCCTCTGCAGCCACCTCTCTTATAGCATATGTAGGGGATGGTGGTACAGGTCTGTGGCTACTGCCCATCTCATAACTGCTGCAATACCAAAGGGTATGAAATGGCCTGAGTGCTACTGTAATCCTTGTGAACTCTCCAGCTGGTCTGCCACAGCCTACCCTCTCTGTCTCTAGGATTAGTTCTCACAGAACAAGGCTGCATTGTACTAGCAAGTGACTTGCAAGCCCACAGCTCATTTGAATCCACACAGGTCCCACACTCACAAGAGAGAAAAAAAAATTTAGGGCTCTCAGTCTAGAATCTTTCATAAGAAAAACTCTCTACCCAACCGACCCCCCCCCAAATCCTGAGACTGAGTCTTTTTTTTATTGAATCATTTAAAAATTAATCAAACCTGAGAATACTACACAACCTAGAAACCCTCTGTACCTGTAACTCACAGAAGATGGGTTAATATTTCAGTACTCAGCATCAAGCACTGTGGAGTAGCGTACAAAACAGGTAAAACCTCATTTTCCCAAAGGTACAGCTGCAGACTACCATGGCAGAAGAAGGTTCATCTTCTAGTGTTTGGACCTGTGTCAAAAAGAGGAAATCAGCAGAATCACAATCTCAGATGATAAAACTCAAACTATTGGATTTCACGGATGTTTTTGTTCTTCTTTTCTTTTGTTGAAGAAGCACCACTACCCAAGTGAAAATTAGGAACGAAGCTGTGGCCTGGAACAGTAGAGTCATGCCATCTGGCTGGGGTGACTAGGGCCGGGACTAATTATTTGCTTCCTGACTGCAGGCTTGTGTCTCTACCGGGTCAGGTCTGGGCTCGGTAAACCTGTCCCATAGGCCGGGTTTTACTCACTGGCAGTAGTACAGGGTAGGATTTGTACAGTTAGTGAGGAGGCTTGTAAGGAAGCATGTTACTTGCTATGAACATTTGCCTTTTGTTTAATATGTTTGTTTAATCCTGAAGGATATAGCCTGTCACTGAAAAATCTAATATATGAGATTTGACTTTGAAAATACAGCACCATGCTCTGTAAATTCCAGCCAGGTGTATTTGGCTACATTTCATTCATTGTTCCCTATGAGAATTCTCTTTCATATTTTCCACAGGCAAAATTGTGAGCTATAGTTTACTGTATTATTCTAACGTTCAACTGTGGTAAAGCTTGAATGACCTTGATCATAGACCAGGAAACATTTCTCAGACCTCAGACAAACTTCACCGCATGAAAAATGTTATAGAAAGAAAAATACCTAAAAAACCCTGCCACAGAGACTCTAAACCTGCAGCTGGCCTGATGGAGGAAGGTTACTAATACATACCTTGAACATTCTTTTCCATGTGCATTGGACATCAGTTGATGGCACTTAATAATTCATTTTTCTACCTCAACATTTATTTTCTGGATGATTATCATGCATTTTTTGTGTTTTATGACTATTTACCTTCCAGTCTGCTAAAAAATAATATACCTGTTCCTTTTTGTTCAAAGATGTATTGATTTATAAACAACTTCTTTGACAGCTGACAGTTTTTCCTCAGAGCTTAATATAGATGGTGTGTGAAGAATCAACTGTTGACTGCCGGACTGGTATTTATTTTTAGAGTCTACCACATAAAGATGTCCACGATTCACAATTAGGGACTTCCAAAAACAGGACTTTTCATTGTGAAAAACAAGGTGAGTTAGATGTTGATGGGAGAAAACTCATTAAAATATAGTCAGGATAAGAAAACAAAAGGGGCAAACCACATCAATTTGATAGCTGGTCTCTTGCAAGACTGAATTGCTATTACTCAGTTATTACCTGTGCAAACACATGGTTTTCTCCCCTAGTCCACATTCACCATCCAGACAGACTTTTCCCTTGAGGAATGCTGTGTAGCCTTGGTTGTGCTACAGATAAGCACCAAAACCACACAAAGAACAGCCACAAGTGTATGTGATGGGATTCAATTTTCTGAGTGCAGATATGGATCTGTTCTGTACTTGGGATTACAGAAGAAGGCAACCTTTCTTGTCTTCTCTGACTGTGACTGAACAATTTAAGTAGCAACATTTAGAGAAGAAAGAGGCAAGCAAGTCTTTGTCACCAGAGTTTCATTTTCAGAAATGAAGGTACTGTGGTAAGGGGCTGGCATGAAGCACTGCTTATGTTGCTCATTCTAGAGTACCTTCTGGGGCAGAAACCGTAATGAGGGAGAATTAAGCCTACACATGGTTCACAGTAACCCAGTTTAATTTTATGCCTCTAAAGATGATTCTTTACAAGATAATTTCTGAACAAAGTGCTAAAATCACACTTTTTAATCCTGAGAGCTTCAATGTACTTAGAAGACAAGTAAGTCATTTATCTTTACACTACCTAAGACCTGGCCTGTTGAGAGCTCATGCGAGAGCTAGTTCATTCACATGAGTGCTAGCTCATCGCTAACCCTGCCAAATATCAAAATGATACCAGTCCTGCATAGTGTCATTGTGACAGAGAAAGGCGTCCTCTTCATGTGCATTAGCAGTCCTTGCGTGGTGAGAACAAAAGATCTGTAGCACAGAATGAACAATCCAATTGGCCAGGTGACTTAGTCTAGCTGCTCTGCACCTTCTCTTTGCTCAGCATCGGGTACCCTCCCTGTTTTGTTCTAAGAAATACTGAAAACAGAGCCCTACTGCTGTTTTCTTTTCACGTAGAGGCCTGAGGACTGCTTTAACAATTCAACACTATGAAATGTTGAATTACATTGCTCAGGAATGTTACCTGGCACTGTTTAATTTACTAGCATAGGCATAGCCCAAGTCCTCCCCTATGGAAATAGACCTTGAAAGATTGCATAGCTGTAAGTGGTGAAGTCTGAGCAGAATGGAGTGCTGCAGTACATGTGGGGGAAGGGGGAGTCCTCTACCACTCCAGGGTTGATTTCCTGGGCATTTTAAGTGTTCTCTGGTTATTTCAACTGTAGAAAGGGATGGCCAAAGCTTTTGACACACACACACAAGATGTCATCTCTTCTCCTTTCATTTTCACCCTTTACGAATGAAAGCCTTTCCTGAAGTTGATAACTCTGTCTGGAAAGACTCAAAGGGATAACTGGAGAGAAATGTGCCTGAGAATCCTTTTTTCTAGTTCCTGGTAATGGCAAAATTCCCACTGATGTGAATGAAATTCTACTGTACTGATTTACTGTACATTCTTAATTCCAACTGCCCTGAGGCAAGAACATCCTCAAATACTTGCATGTTTTCCATTTCCTAACAAGCAATACTTTTTCTGATTTAAAAGTAAAAATCTGTAAGGGATGACTTTTTGACCCAACTTGGCTGAAGAGAATGTTTTTTCCCAGCTTTCATGCAGATCCAAGTTCTGCACTGCTCTAGTTTTTTATTAATATTCTGCTCTCACCTTTATTGATCTCCTCACCAGCACGAAAGTTCATCTGCAAACTATTACTGTCCCACCTTTAGAGCTCAGATCAGCACATCTGTTGCTTATAAGTGGGGTTTGACGTCAGTGAGAGATGACTCCATCGCCCATCAGATTTATCATTTTGAGGGGGAGAAAACCTGCCCAGCTGAATACACTGCTAGAAAGCATATCTATCCCTTAAGTAAACAGACTTCTGTTTGTATTTCTATCAGTCTGGAGATAAACAAAATAAAAAACATGGGCTTTAATTGCTACCGATAAATCTCCCTGCACTGCTGTTATCAAGGTGGGCAGGTAATATAATTTCAACGCTTCTGAAAAGGATATACGGGAAACAAAACATTTTTTCTTATATCTTTTCAGTCATTATTTGGATCTGTTATTTGATTCATTATTAAAGTATATTACAGTTTTGTTTAGAGTTCATTTCATACTTTGGAATACAGAGGTGATATTTCTAGGTAAAGTATTTGGCATGTTCTTCTACCATATGTTGCATTATACCAATTCTTTGTTGTAGAATTGGTTTTGGTGAGAATATTTGGTGTTCACAAGTCAAAATCTGCCCACTGGAGAATATTTTAAGAAGTAGGTGAATCTATATTGAGTATGATCGCAACAATTTTTTCTCCCTTTCCTCTTACAGAAATAGGTTATGTTTGCTACAATGGTCAACAAAAAAAATACGGTGCCAAGTATTTCTTAGGTGACTAGTGCCAAGGCTTCATTTAAGAAAGCAAGTAGAAGCCCCAGTTTCACAGTTCTAGCAGTCTTGATAACAGATAGACAAGGATATATCTGCTCACAAAAAATGCAACCATATCCTCCCAGTCCTTCCAAGACTGTTAGAAGTGTTGCAAGCACTTGTGTTGGCACACTTGACAGAATTTGACTACCTGAAGTCTTTTTTTTATAGAAGTCCTTGGTATTTTGTGGCCAGCTGTCAGCTTGCCTTGTGCAGACTTCAAAGTGGCACATTAGCTGAGTCTGGCTAGAGATGTCCACTCTCACAGAAAGGCTTGCTGGTCCTGGCTCACTGTGCTACTTGTGTTTCAAAGCTTCTGCTCAGCTGAGAGCACTGGCAGCTCTCACTCGCTCCTGGCTGCAGGAAGCACTGTACCTGATAGCCTCAAAAATTTTTGGCAGCAAAATTTAGTCAGCTTCAACTGCAGAGCACCACTGGATGCTGGACAACAGTGAAAATCATTGAAGAGCTTGCTTGCAAAATTATTGACTGAACTTGTTCTGCATGAAAAGGTACTCGAGTAATGTTTTATGGATTTCCACACACAAACAATAAAGTCTGTTTTCAGATGATTTGTAAGAGGAAGAAGCTACTATTGTTAAAGCAGTTATTGCAAATGCAGAATTAGCAGTACAATAAAACTTCCTTAGTTCTTTCAGAACTGGTCAAGAAAATGTCAAGAGAAATGGAGGTAAAAGTGAAAAATGAGGTCATTCAGGGGCATGAAGATGTATGACTTTCTTGTAGTCAAAATCTCCCTCCATTTTAAGGAAGGATTACTCTGAGGTAGAGGAATGTGCAGTATATAGCTTGTATATGCACCCAAGAACGCCCAAACTCCTCAATTTTTTTCTCTGATTCAATGATTAGAAGATAGATAAAATGGACACTCACATTCAGACTTCAGTGGTGTCTATTCCAGGGACTGATTGACTAGAGACCAAAAAAAGTCTTTGGCGACATATGTCTCTCATTTGTTTGCCCTGATGTGTATGAGTGTGTGCTCAAGGGTTCTCTATAGTGTCCAGTATGTTAAACAGCTTAAGAAAAATATAATTTTCCCTTGCCAACCTTGTCTTGCTTTTGAACAAAGGTACAGAGGGGGAAAAAAATTGTGAGAATTACAACAAATATAACTGTTGAGAATGCCATAGTGTAAGTACCCAGTAGAGACCTATCATGGCCTTATGCAAGCTGAGTTAGCACAAAGTCTTATTTCATTCATGAAAAGAAATAAACTTAGGTACCTCAGTTATTACTGTTCAGTAACTGATTAGTTTGCAATATAAAATAAGTGCAGCTCCTGGGACCCTTTGTTCTGGCTGCTCCCATCATGCTTTCACTTTACTTCTATTTTCACTATAATATGTTCCTTTTACTTGCCGTTACAGATGAATGAAAGCTCAGTTATCAGCACAGGAGTTACCTCTGGTGAGGAAACGTGCACTCAGAATAGAAGTATTGTGCCACCAGCTGTGTTAAATTGCTGCCTTTAAGCTACTGCGGAACAACTCAAGCCTGTTGTAAAATAGATAGCAGGAAGTCGTGTGTGTTGCCAAGGAAACCCTTGGCTGCAAGTTTATTGTGTAAATAACACTGGGGTGCGGAAGATGTGGCTAACTAAGAGTAGGGGAAAAAGATGAAGTGTCTGGCATGTCTCAGTGCCTGGGGGAGGGTCATAAGCAGAAGCAGTGAAACAGATTTACCAGTACAAGTAGTTGATCTTTCTTCAGCTGGGGAAAGCAAGGAAAGCAGGTAATCTGTAATCCAGAAGTGATTGGGGAAGAAAATAGAGGCTGGAGGTAGAAATATGACCATGATGAGCAAGTCCATGCCTATGGGTGGAGAAGCAAGAGTGACCCCTGCAATTTCTCATACTCTCTAGAGAAAGAGACACCGGCGCTCAGAGCTATGCAAGAGAAGAGAGAGATGAGGGTTGTAGCGGCAAGTAAAAGAGTGAGTGAAATATGAAAGATGGTAGCCACCACAGTAATATACCTAAGCATTGGGACAGATTCAAAACAAACATCAAGACATTTATGTTCTCCAAAGATTGTCTGAGTATAACTTCTTTAAGGTTTGTGGACAAGATGCTACTAGAATGCAAAGAAACGCAGCAGGCAAATCCAATTCACTGCATGTCAGACGTGCCAACAGTAGTGTGTACTGAAAGCTTGTCTCTTCTTCTAGACCTTACAGAAATGGTCTATAATTCATCAGCCTTTTCAACAGTCATTTGTGAAGTATTCATTTTAGCATTCATGCATTTTAAGAGCTTTACTGATTCAGATAGAATCTGAGCACTGCGGTGCTGTGAGAAGTACAGCTTGGGTAGTGGTGTCTTTCAGAGAAAGCAAAGGGCTTACAGCTTAGGAGAAGGGCTGATTTCCTTCCTAACAGTGACAGGAATAGGTCATTTCACCTCCTCATATCTTACACACCTCACTCAGTTAAATGGGATAACATTGCTGTATCTGTAAAGCAGTTTGAGCTACAGGTCAGAAGAATGCTTTGTTAGTTGACAGTATGATTAACTTCAGTGCAAATCAGTGCATGAGCAAGAGTACTTCATGAGTACTTCAGGGTAGATGAGCAGCAGAAGTACCCACTGGGCTGTAGCACCCGGCATGCTCCAGCATGTGCTGTCGCAGTGACCAGAAAGATCTTGTTGACCTGGGCTCCTTTCTGATTGCAGATGCTTACAGACTGGGTGGGATGCAGCAAGCACTTGACACTTGGAATAACTGCTGTTCACCTTAGGCAACTGGCTTTGGCAACTGAGGGAACTTGGTGTTGCTCCTAACTGTACTATCTGCCCAGGTCTGCCAGCTACCACTTGCACTTAGTGAAAACCCATTGCTTTTTCAGTTGGGTATGTCCCACTCAGCTGCCATGGGATGCAGATAAATTGCTTCTGGACTTGTTGATGCTGATGGTTATGAAAGCGAGAGATAAAAGGTGCTGCAGGCATAACAGTCCACTTGGCTGGTCTCTTCTGGTGTGTTCTCTTGCCACTGAACAAAAAGGCTCAGAGTAAGGGAGGAAAACACTTCAGTTTACAACCTCAGTCTTTAACAGGAATGTAGTCATGGACTGTGATCACAGTTCAAGTCCCAAGATATTTGTACTCATTGCAATTGATATTATTTTATATTCATTTATATGGGGTTATTTTTTCAACCTAACCAATGCTTCTCATTTTATTCTCCTTTAGCTTTTTTGTATGAAAAGAGCTCACAGTTCTAATTAACATCCTCGTGTGAGGATTGTTGGTCCCTTTGGAAGCATTGTAGAACAGGACTTTAGCATGGGAAAACCTCTTCTGACTGTGGAAGGGCTACTGAGATCTGCTCTGGACAACTTGCAGGATTGAACCTCTGATGACCACAAATATTGTGAAACATAGTAAGTCCAGGCATTTGGAAACATCTTCCAAATGCCTCTAACCAAGATAGGAAACATCTAGTTTAACAAAAGTGGTCCAAAAATACAATCTCCCATTCAGGAACTTCATCAGGTCTCCGCAGAGTCCTATGGCAAATGGATGAGCCCTAAAGGTATTTTGCTTTTGGAAAATGCACCATACAGTGCCTTCATATTTAATGCTTATACAACAGCATTTCCTTGAAGTGGAAATAAAAGTTGCTGGATTTATTATACAATTTCATGAACTGGGCAAACTCTGGAATATATTTTAAAGTGACTTGGAAGAAAAATAATCTCTCATACTTGATTCATTAAATAAGTGAATTACTAATAAACCTATTCTCTTTCTTCAGTGAGTTGTTTTAATTTTTCAATTAAGCTGGAAATCATTCACCCAATTTTACCTTAATGAATGAACATCTCAAATGAGCATCCATTTAAAAAAAATATTTCAGAGCAAGTTATTTTTGCTAAAAGAGATGGTGGCTATTTTCCTCTTTCAGGCATGCTATTGCTCTCAGAGGTATAAGATGGAGAATCTGGGATGAAATAGATACTGCAATGAAAAGTGTATGTCATTGCCAGAAGATCTTGGAGGATTTCTTGCCTTTCCAGAGTGTCTGTCCCTATTTTAACAGAATATTTATGTCTAGGTGATACTATACTGTTCCATCCATTTCTCTGGAATTTTAATAAATACACACTTCATTCCATTTCATTTCAGTCTTCAATACTGTCAGACTCTGTAAAATATTAAGTTGAATTGCAGCTAGAAATCCTATATTTTTAAACATTAGACTGAGCTGTTCCTTTAATTCAGCTCCATTTTTCTGTCTCTATACAGATAATAAATATCAGTTTTACAGGAAGAGTTCTTTCATATACCTTATAGACATATGGGATTGTAAGATTTGGTGGTTTTAGGATTTCTCAGAAGAAAAAATATCAGAATAATTCTCAATGGAGAAGTTGGTAGGACATATATTTGCTGGACACTAAAAAATCAAGGATTTTTTTCTCAGTTTTAGTATGATGAAAAAGATTTTTCTTACAGTTTATGTGAATTTGTGCTTCATGAGAACTTTTAATATTTCATACAAATCACCACCCCTTAGTCTGTCTATAAAACACATTCCAATTTTTAATATGAATTTTGGTAAGGTTTCAGATGCTCTATTCCAGACATTTCACATGTTTTCTCCCCTAAATGCATGATTCATATTTATTTCCTCTAATATCAACAAACCTGTTAAATACTGAGGTTTCAGACTCTGATATGAATTTTGTTCCTGCTCAGATGATTGCTGAATGGTGAAGTGCAACCCAATATATGATACATGACTGGCTGTCAGGAAAGTGGGATGCTGAGTGAAATCCAGGTCACGATCAGCCTCTACCCTGTTTTGTTGTTGATTTGAGTAGGACCAGGACTTCACCTCTGTTCTCAACCCTAAGTTTCATCTGAATTTGTGGAAAGAGTTCTGATGAATTAAGATGGCTGAGGCTGAATTCAGGTACCTGGACTCAAGAGACTTATAGCCAAAACTGCTACTCATTCCTAGAACAGTTTTGCTGCAAAAATGGTCATGGTGCAGTGTGATTAAGTGCTTGGTGCTGTGGAATTTTCCACTCCTGCTGTACAAATCTTCTTATTTATACAGAATATCTATATTGTTGTACTGGTGAAGAGCAATAGAAAGCATAGCATTTGGCCCTGGTTCCTGTTCCCAGGGCATTTAGCATCGACATGAACAGTCAACCCAAGTGAAGACTGTAATAGAAATACCTATATATGAAGAGGGCAATTGTTTCAGATTGGCTTTGTCTTGTTTTTAGAGGCTGCGTGTTCTGACAGGGGCCACATATCCGATATAATGCTGCTAGTGAGCTTCATGGAGTGACATCAGTTTTTTGTGACGTTTTTATTTTCTCCTGACATTCTGCTTGCTGAAAAACACTTTCCTGAAGTTAAAAAAAAGTCAAATAATCTCCATGGAAAGGCAATAGAGAAATCAGAGTGATTATATAGGCAAACAAAGCCCTAACGACTTTTTAAGGACTCTCATTATCAAAGTGCATTACAAAACACAAAGAGATCAGCGTTGTGGTGTGCCGACTGCCAGAGTTCTCTTCCACCAAAGAGGTATAGTCAAATTCCTCTTTTCTTTGTCTGGTCAATTTTTGTATCATTTCTGAAAAGCATTCTCAAGTGCATCTCTCAAAATCGTTTCAGGCAGCTGCTCCAGCTTTCCTTTGCCTATCAGGAGTTGTGCTGGCACATTAGCCTCCTTGCCTTCAGAAAAAGTGAAAGGCCAAAAGTCCACAGAATAAACTGCAGATGAGGCAGACTAATTGGTCTCAAAACCGAAACATATGGCTTCTTTCAGGATCTTGACTTTTAAAATACTTGTTTAAAGCAAACATTTGCAATTCCTCATGAAAGGCACTTTCCTCCCCGAATCCTCTTGACCCTCAGTGACCTTTCTTACCAATTGCACACTGCTTTACCCTTGGGGATGATTAAATCTTGAGAGGCTTTTTTTCCCTTTTCTTTTATTCCCCACATTTGTCTCTGAGGACTAACTTAAGAACTAGCTTGAAGAAAGCTAACCTGGGTCAGAAGGACAGAAACATGCCAGATGCCCACCTGAGCACTCCACAGGGGTGCCTGAGGCTGAGGCTGGATGGGAGGATTTCCATAGATCATCACAGCACTTTGTATTAAAAAAAATGGACTACAAAAATAATCACTAAACACTCATTCACCAAAGCTGAGTTTTTGAGTTAAACTTCGAACTGAAAGCTAATTCTTGTGTCCTATGTGTAGAAGGGGAACACGGGATGGGGGGAGTGGGGGGGGGGAGAGGAAAGATGGCCTGAGGCAAAGTCATCATTGAGACAAGATATTTTAAAACTATGGCCTGTGGCTGTTGTCTCCTCCTTCAGCAAAAGGCTGACAAAAGTGATTGACTCCAGGCTGTAATCGCTGGCAAAGGCAGACAAACCCTCCCAGTTTGTCTCCAGAGTGTCAGTACATGTAAGTTGATTGAAATCTCTCTAAAGTCACTTTATTTATAATTTATGTTCCAGTCTCAAAGGCACTCCCAAACCCTCATAAGGCAGTGTCAGAGCTTGTGCGAGGCCAGGCATTGCACCCACTCATGTCCTGGCACAAAGGGCCTGATGCTTGCTAACAGGACCAGGAGGAGTTGTTGTCCCAGCGCGGGCAACAATTATTCCAGCTTTTCTTTACATTCTTGTTTGCCAAGAACCTGGAAGAAGATTAGTTCTTGAAAGCACTTAATTTTCAAAATCTCTTCTGCCTAACACCTCTGTCTGCCAAGTTAGATGCCAGCCTGCTCCTGCGATCCCCAGTGCATAAACAGAAATGTGCTGGCGGGGCAGCAGCCTGTGACAAGCAGTACCCACTGTCCAGAGCCATGCAGATGCAGCAGGAGCATCCCCACATCTCTGTAAAGAATGAGTGAAAACCATGAAGGCAACAAAACACAGTGCTGCCACAGTCAAATAGCCATGTGGAGGAGAAGGTTGGTAAACCAGCTGGACCTGGAGAGATCTGCATTTGCAGCCAGTTCATGCAGCCCTGTGTGACACTGTGATGCCTCATGCCTGACACTCCGGAAAATCCCTAGCCCTGTACCTTCCTGTATGCTGTACAGTGGGAGATCAACTGTCTGCACTGCACCTGACAGTGCTACACATACACTTACCTGAGCTGGCTTCAACCTGCCTGCTGAGTAGGTCTGCTTTATGCAAACTGAATAGATATCTTGCCTAAACAAAGAGCATTTTGCTGGGTTTCATTGTCTGCTGAGAGCTGCAACTTGACTGCTATTGCAGTCTTCTAGAGATCTCTGTACCAGAGTAGGAAGTCCTACTCTGAGACCCTACTCTGAACAAGGTGGGCAAGAACCTGCAAGGCCTGGCAGGAATACTTGTCAAGAAGGTAGTTGATGCCTAGGTATGGGCACAGACTATATTTGGGAGGCATCTGCTTTCACCAGCAATTCTTCAACTCAGCTCCAGTGAAGGGTTCAAACAGAAAAGAGACATCATTGCTACAGAGGGAGGGTTCTACTTCACAAAGACCTGTGCTATGCAAAAATTCCCTATTCCATTCACTTTGAACTAGGACCTTGATACTAGATTTCACATGTTGACAGAGAGTACCCTCACTTCTGTGCTGGATACTTTGTCCTCTTGCTTGAATTTGTTTCCAGTTTGTGTAACTCAAGATTCAGGGAAGATACTTGGCTTGTCCTATTGCATTTCTGCCAAGTGCTTTAAACACTGATCTGATTAATGTTTATTTTTCTTGAATAGTGGACTCATTTCAAAGGAAGACCTCTCCTCTCATGCCCATGGCCTAAATGCTACATATCCCACCAGATCTGACTTTTGGTCCTTTTCTGAGCAAGGTAAAATGTGGTATCCTAGGTTGCAGGTGTCTTAAGCTAGGAGGGAAAAAAATGTCAACAGTTGTTTTGTTATCAGGAAGACGATCTGAGCAGATGAAGTAGAGCACGTCTTTCAAGCAACTGACAGGGGAAGAAAAGTCTGAGCATCCTTCCAGTCTTTAGGTATTTGTCAGGTCTCTGCAAAGCTTGGCAGTGTCACAACACAACTTGTCCATGTCGATGGAGAAAGTATTGGGAGTTTAGGGACATTAAGAGTCAATTGATCACAAAGAATCTGAGCAAACGTCTAAAGCCAGATCCAACAGAGATATTGATTTAAGGCATGAGACTGATCTTTTTGTGGACCTCCTCTGTCACACCTGTGACCAGGTGTGGGTTTCTGTTAGAAACATATGCTCATTTCTACTTTCTCTCGTTCTGAAATATTCTTGTATGTCAGTGCTGGATAGTCTTAGGAAGAGATAGTCTTATACCACACACTGGGAGAGTTTGCTGACACTGGGAGAGTTTAAATGCATGTGATACTTGAAATGGATTCAGTCTTCAGGAAAAATAGTATTTGGACAAGAAATAATTAGGAGATAGTTCAGCGAGAACCGTATTTAGGATTTAGAGCTAGAAATTTAACCCATAGTTATCAGACTCCTTTGGGACATGTTCTGATGTCTCATTTCTCCTCCATCTGTAGAATAAGGGATTGTCTCTCAACTGTGCCCTAGGCATGACCACAGCAGAGCCCGAGAAGTGATATAGTCAACCTGATAGCAAGCAGGGTTTTATCTGATCTTAAAAGCAAGAATCAAACTACTAGCATGACCAAATGTGAGGGCTTGCTGAGACTTAACTGAATATATTTATAAGCTTATTTGTCAGTTTCTTTGATATGCAAAGTCTCAAATGTGGTGCATACAGCCACACCAACTAGCAAAAGTATCCAAAAAGTGTTCAACATAATACGCCAGAGAGCTGCACAGCCATTTCACAGGGAACATTTCTTTGCAGAGCTGAAAGTATGCATGCCTACGCTTACCTACTATCTTTGTTGATGAAGTTATCCCTTCGATTTTTTTTTTCCTTAAAGGATCCAGCATTTTCTCTCACATTAATATAAGTCCTGGAACTAGGTGGGAAAGTTCTTTCCTGCATGCTGATAATGAGGCTCCACAGTTCTCTTTTTCAGTTGATATGGAGATATGCATAAACTTGTCTCTGACCATAGCTAGTCTGCAGATCTCTCTTAGTCTTTTATCTATATCTCGGTATGACTGGAGTGTGTTTTAACTCCTTGTAGACTGCATGCCTGAGTTTTCTGCTCAGACATTTGGGAAAAATTGTGTAAGTCCAAGACCTCCAAGTCAGGCTCCGAGTCAAGAGCCTGGTTGAGGCTGGAACGTCCTCTCATAGCCTTGCAGTTCGGGGAGGAAGCTGATGAACATCTACACAGCAGGAAGAGCATCCTGAAGCTTTACAGGGTAGTACAGGAGAGAGTTATTATTCTAAAAGTTTTTATAGAAAATGCTACAGTTTCGATCTGAATGGAGGTTGCATTACTTCGTCGAGTGTTGGGGTTGCCACTGTATCTGTTGGATGAAGAAGTTGTAAAAATAAACTACAAACTACCTTGGAAGTAATACACTACAGATGTGCGAAAAGGTTTTTTCATCTAAGTTATCTCTTCAGGTGCAGATAAGAAATTTCTTCTTCTCCGCTCCTACCCAAAACCTCATCGTAAACCCTCAGTAAAAACAACTCTACCAGTCTCCCAAGAGGTGAGGCAACTCCCTGCACTCCACTTGCTAGCAGTGACATTAACATATTTTTACACATATTCTCAAATCAGCATGGTTCAGGTAGTATTGAATGAGGAGAGTATCCACCTCTGGGGCTGTCCCTGAGCCTCCAGGCTTCCCTGTGGTCATAACACTGACCTTTAAGAGAATTCTTTTAATCTCAGAGGACCACGCTGGGAGTAGGCTGTCCCGATAGATGTCACACATACACACAATTTCTCTGACATAATTTGGCAATACAATATAAACAAAAGACACACTTCATGGAAAAGGCATGAGGCACACCCTGACCCAGTTGCTCTGCACACTCACCACCCTGCATACGGAAAGGTTGCATAGCTAGACTATTTCCATTAGCTGAAGTAAACATCACTTGAGTGAAAGTGGGAGGGAGACATGTCTCCTATTGAAATATTTGAGTACTTTCTGAAATGGAGGTCTTTCAAATGTTTACTGTCTTTTTCCTAAGACCCTGTTTATAGTTACTATTAGTACCACACAGTAGCAGTGCCACCAGCACCTCTATTTTCTCATGAATGAGATTTTCAGATTTTCACTGGATTGGTTTAGATTGTCTTGCTGGGGGAACATACCTCACAGAGAAGACAAATAGCAGTTTTGCTTATAACTTGAGATTTTCATTTTAGTGTTAATAAAACATCATGTTTAAAATTGATCCCGTTACAGTTTTCCCTTTGTATCAGCTTTTTCATCTCCCTTAAATGACAAATGAAACATGTTTTGACTATTCTGATAGTCAGAGAATCAATATGAAGAAGACTGCTACTTCTCCAAACTGTATCAGCCAGAGCTCAGGGGCTGATTCCTGGGCTGAGAAAGAGATGTCTAGAAGGTGCCTTCTCACCTTTCATTGCCCTTTGAAGTTCCAGTCCCTGTTGTTATCTGCACCACTGACTACAGCCTATAAACCTCTTCACAGAATAGGATTAGCAGGAATACTCATCACTTCTAGCATTTTTTTTTTGACATTAAGGTGGGGAGAGCATGCATATGATCCCGAGCCCATGTAATGTTAAGCAATACAGAGTCAATAATCTTACTGCCTTTTTCAGCAGCAGCACTGACTAGGGCTCTTTTAAACTGCTGTAAAACACATTCTGCCTTACCAGAGGTGGAGTTTTTACTCTGGTTTTCTCACTGGTAGTCTGTGAATGTATCGCATCTGTAGAAGCTTTCCCAGCAGTCAGTGGCAGTCATTCCTATAGCTGTGCTGTTGGCTCTGAATGGCACAGAGTGGTTGAGTAGAAATTAAATGAGTAATGATGCAGGTAATTCACAGTGAGAATTTCTCCATATGGGAAATCAACAGTGAGCAGTCTTCAATATAAAATCTATATTAATATATGTCTGCCTGAAAATTACAGTTAAATAAGGAATATTAATTTTACTGATTAGCTTTTAGATGGCCACTAAGGGCTTGGGCTTCTTGGCATCTTACTGGCAAAGAAAGCAGCACAGAAAGCCTGGCTTTTCTGTACCAGCCTTCTGTGCAGGTGTGCTTTGCCCTGTGCTCCACAGGGCACTGGCTCAAGCCTTTACCCAGGCCTGGGTGGGTTTTGCTGCAGCAAGGACAGGGAGCTGAGACAAAGGAACAGTGAAGAAGAGCACCTTCAAGTGTTTCCCAGATGCTGAGTTGTGCTCTGTTCCCACCAAGCTGAGCAATTGCCACGAGTTTCTGAGCTGAGCAACGTCATGACTTCATTCCTGGGTGCTTTTTTCTTGCAGTCAACACTACTCTGTTGTCATTTTAACTCCCAGGTCTGCTCCCATGATACTCACATGCTTTCCACTTTGTTGACATGTGGGAAACATAAATTTGTGGATGACTGAATACTCCAAACTCTGCTTTGATATTCTGGCCATCTACAGCCAACATTATCCCTAGTTATGGACAAATGGAGTAGCTGCCTACTGCCACAGCCTGAGCTGACCCTTGCATCCCTCTGCATGTCTGTGTTACACTCTCAGTCCATAACAACAACTCTGAGCTTAAAGAAACACAAAAAGTGTATTAATAAAGAGTCTTTTCTGGGTGATGGAAGCCTCCCTAAACCCAAAGCTGTGGAACTGCCAATAGGATGCTGCTGAGGGCACCCCAAATCATTCATATCCATGTTGAATTAGAGGCTATTAAACCTGGGCCTGGAGCTATATTAATGCAATTGAACTGCATCAGTCTATTTTGTAGTGCGGACACAGAGAAACTTCTGCCATCGACACTGTGAACATGCCTCAGGGCATTTTATTTCTAAAACAGGATAATCCCTTCCGAAAAACTGGGATGTTGCAAGTAACATTTGCAAGGCTTTAAGATGCAGTTCTGATTGGGGGCAGATCAGCAATAAAATTTCAGATAAGTAGATTACAAGGTGATGACTGAGTTTGTGAACATCTAGCTTACCTTGACTAATCTCTATATGTAAAGTATTAAAGAATTTTGCTACTGAAAATTTGCAAAAACATTCATGTCTCAAATGAAAATGTTTGTTACAGCAAAGGGAAAAAACATTAGAAATATTAGAATGACTGATTTCACTAGAACAAGCACAAGCTATTGCTGTGTGCAACTAGCAGCAAAATTCAGCAGTGCAGAGGGATCGATGGCAGAAGATGAGAATATAAAGTAGATAAAATCTATATCACTAGGGTTGTGTACCACAAATACACGCACATGAATTATGTGATGCAATGAACACCCAACTGAAGATTTCATCCATAATTTGATAAGCTTTGAGTAGTTCTAAATAAAGGTGAACAGAAGAGCAGCGCCAACAAATTGCAGTCATATTTCAGATTAGTTTCTCTTAATATGTATACATACTTTTAAAGAGGATGAGTGCTGTTACGTAGAAAGAGAAGAATGAAGAGTGACTTTATGCTGTCTGTGAAGAATAATTTTGGCTGAAGATGTTAACAAATTACTGTTGTTTTAAGTTTGCCTCTGACCTATCTGTTAATTGTTGCACCCTTAGCACTGTAACATGGTCTGTTTTGGTTTTTTACAGATTTACATAGCACAAGAAGGCAGCACACTCCAGAGTGACCTCTGAAAATAGCTTTGCAAATTCATGTTCCACATCTCTGCCTGCCATTAGACACTGGTAACCACAAATTAACCTTTCAGGGCAGTTTCATACTTTACAAAACTCATGTGGTTGCAAAAGTGATGTGTCCAAGCAATAAATACATTTCTGGCATTCACAAGCAGTTGCACCTGTGGAATCAGGCAGCTGTTTTCAAAACTTTGGTCATAAATGAGAAAAGAATGACTTTCTTAGCTGATACAACAAATGTTGACTTAGTTGAATGTAGTATCTATAGTTCAAAGGTGAATTAAACAGACCAGGGAAGGGGCACATGGCTTGGAGCCATATGGCTGAACTCTTCTATCCTTAAGATGTTGTTCAAGTCTAATTTTCTGTTTGGAACAAGCTTCTGGCCTATTCTGTCTCCCCAAAATATGTCCATCCCTGTTCTGGGAGAGGCTGATCACCATGACACCAAGCCTAACTGGGAAGCCTAATATGCACACATGCCACTGCCCGAGCCAGTGCCCTGGTCCTGTTTGGCTCACTGGTGTAAATACAGACACCGGTGACAAGAGATGATGCAATAGTAAATCATGGCTGCATCACACAGCACCAGCAACATGAGGCATACATTCAGTGGTGTCAGGAAACCAGAGACTGCCCTGTAAACTGTTATAGAGCAGTGTGGGGCATATAAGGGAAATGTCTTAAAGCCCTTTCTCCTTTCCTTGGTACTGACTTGCTTTCAAAGGGAGAAAGGGAAAAAAAGGCATCATGTAACAGCTGAAATACTGACCTTGCAATGTCTATACACAGTCTTAACTTAGTATATAGGGTATAGTCTGACTTGACCTAAATGTGATATTAGAAACACTTAATTGGCCATGTAAGAGTTTATCATTGGTGCAGGAAAGTCTCCTTCTGTGTGTGCTTTCAAAGATAACCATGTTATTGATTCAGGCTATTTTTAATAAGACTTCCACAGTCATCTCTTTTCTTCAAAGAAAGCTGAGAGACTGACCAAATCTTAGAAATGATCCCTCTAAGCCTTTAAACAAAAGTGCAATATTGACACAAGGACATGTGTGTACAAACCAGGTAAGTAGTGATAAGGGGGTACCCAGGGTGAAACAGCTTTGTGTGAAAGTAGCAGGGTAAAACACTGTATGGCACTAGGGGTGATATGGTTGCAATAGCCAGGGACTGGACTTTGAATTTCCAAGGAATACTGCCCTGATCCTGTGAGATCATTCTGTAAATAACTTCAAATTCCACACACAAGTTTTTATTGTCCTGAGGCGTTAGACCACCCAGTCTTTGCTCCTCTGCATCTTCTCTGTACAGAGAGAGAAAAAAAATAAGAAAGAACATTCTTTCTTTAAGAGTTGTAGTGTTATTATAGGAAATATAAGTTACCCAGTTTACATATTCAGTCTCACACTGGCCTTGTAGGTTGATTTGAGATATAGAGGACTAATATCACAGTTGTTTAAATTCAGGGTAGAAGGAAATTGCAATTTCTGCTCACTAAACATTTGTGGCAGAAAGAAAAAAACCCAGGAAAGTAAAAAAATATTAAACATATAAATTCCCCAGAAGAATGAAGGAAGTGTCACCACAGGTCATAGCTACTGTGCTCCCTCCCAGTGAGAACTCTGGGTGCAGTTCACAGGCTTTTCAAGGTCTGAGACCATTACTGAAGATAGCCTTAATATATCAAGAACATTTCTCATCTTTATAATCTCTTAATAACAGGCTACAGTCTCATAGGATATGCTAGGGACATTATCTTCTGCTATAAATTGCAGGAATTGTATCGTTATTTTCTTATGCTCTGAGCACCTAATTACTCCCAAGGAAGAAGATGAGAGCTATCCATGGTCAGTGATGGCCAAAGCATTTGCATCCATGTGGGTCATCTTAGAAAGCATTACTAAAAATAAGCACAAAATCAGACATTTTAATTGTAGGTGTTCCTAAGGGTAAAAGCCTTTCAAAAACACGCAGGCAACTCCATTAATGAGATATGCAAAGTAAGCACAGTACTGCTGTGAAATTACTGCACACTCCCTCTTGAGTGACCAACCCACCTGAAAAGCAACTGAGTATTCAATTGAAGTACAGTCAAAAGCATTATTTTCCAAAGACAATTAGTGCCTTAGGCAAGGTACTTTTTCTGTTCAAACCAGAGAAAAGAATTTATATGCATCCCAGCACAGCCTCGATTCTGTAGTAAGGATCAAGGGACACTACAAATGCCAAGAAAGAACAGAGAAAAGAGGTTACCTTGTGCACTACCGCAATACTTTGGCCCACACTTGCATTTAGCAGGTTCTCTTCTCACCATAAATGACAATGGCACTTTTTTTTTCACTGAAAAATGCCAGCTTATACAAAACAGAATTTCTGTGGTAACGCACTCATGTTAGCTAAATTTCTTCAGGACATTGATCACAGGAACGTACTTCCAGCTCAAACAAGGAAGGGAGGAGAAACACTCTAGAAGACCCAAGCACATGGGAGTGACAGTGCTCACCTTGGCTGAGAGCAGAGTGGTTCAGTGAATTCAATTATTCAAAACAAATAATTATTGATGTTTGGCCTGGGGCTGAGTACCCTTCGGACCAGAATATGTCTGGAAAGGAGGAGCCAGGAGGAGATACAACACACTAACACTACAGTGCATGTTTGATCAAGCAAACCTAACAGATTAATTTATTTCAGGACTGGATTGAAAAAAGGGCAGACCATGTCATGGGTAGCTTCCAGGTTGCAGGGAAGGGCTGAGACCCAACAGTAGCACACTTGCTCTACACCTTTCTCAGACACCACTTCTTCACAGTCAGTATTTCACTAGCAAAGGAGAGCAGCCTTGTGTAGCTTTCTCCAAAACTTTGGTTCCAAGGGCAGCCTTAGACAGTAGAATTTCAGAAGGAGAACTACAGTCAGGAAATGCAAAACAAGTGATGTTATTTGTTTACAGAGGAAAAGCATCTGATTGATCTGGGAGAAGAATTCCTAAAAAATGAAATGTAGGCACTAGTCTCTTGTGACCCTCAGGACAGCCTATTACAGATGTTTGGTTACACTAGATTTAAAAAAAAAAAGAAATAAGAAAAAAAGAGAGGACTGTGAATTTAATATCGTATTAATCAACTGATGTAGTTCATTCTAAATTCAGGAGCCCTGTGTAGCATAACGAGCAAAATGATTTCTTAATAGGCCAAGTCAAACCCCATAATCTCCCTTTCTGGTCTGTAGGGGGTGTGTCCAAAGAAACAGGGGACACACCGAGGGCAGGAAAGCCCAAGAGACATGCGCTGAAACAGACAACCCCATTGGTCACAAGGTCACATGGTTTTAAGGGATAAAAAGGGCGCTGAGTTTGAAATAAAGCTCTTTGATTACCATCTCATCGGAGAGCTCAGTGCATTTCTTTATTATATAAAGACCACCATGTAACACTGGTCCTTACCTATTTCCTTTCGATGGCCTAATGGCTTCCCCTTGAAAGGTGTGACAACATTGCCCCTTTCTATTTCAAAAAGCACCTTTTGTTTATGAGTTAAAAATTTACTAGGAGCCTCAGGTAGTTCTTCTTTGTAAAAAAGGCACGGGCAGTCCCAGCTGCAAAGTCAGCCCTGGCACTGTTACACATCCACATCATCATTAAATCACCTTACAGCTGCTCAATACAAGGTAAAAGAGCCTGGCCGCTGCATCCCTGCTTTATCAGCTCTTGTTATTAAAATAATCTACCTCTATTTACAGGCATCCTAAGGTGCGTGAAACACTCATCTAACTTTTGTACCAGGACGTGGAAAGCAGGTCTAAAATGGCTGACAGTCTCTCTGCTTTTGCAGCTTCTGCTCAGAGGATCCACACTGTTAAAAAGTAGACCTTGGGGTATTTACTGTCAAAGCACGTGGAAATACAAGTGGATGTGCCCTGGCCAGGTCATGTGAATGAGAGGTGGGACTGTACTGTTATATCATACACCTATGAAAGAAAAGGGCTGAAGCCCAGGTGAGCCATCCTGCTGAGCAAGGTCTTGGGGGTCTTCAGTGTGGAGAGTAAAAGAGGCCAATTTACAGAGCAGGTTTCCAGCCACAAATCCCATTTGGAACACACAAGAATGGTTTCTTATATAAAAATGCATGCCAATGATGCGGCAAGGAGAAGGAATGTGAAACTTTGAGAGCTGAAAAGAAATAGGTAAGGACTGCTAAGAAAATGGGTGAAGGTGGTCATAGATATGGATTGCATATGTCAGGCCTATTTTTATGTGAGAGCTGAAGATTTGCTACTTACATTTAAGCATCAACTCTTTTGAAGGGCAAGTTCTTTGTTCCCTAAAATTGGCATACTGATACTTATTTAGTTGTTTTGGTTTTTTTTCATGCCTTTTCCTGAGGCAGATCAAGTGTTTTCTTTTCAAGCTGGAAATTATTTAATGATAGAATTATTAGCTTGGGCACATTTTACTGAAACATAATTACAAAGGATATTCTTCAGGGAGTACATTTTATAGGAAGCCTGACTATTAATATCACATACTATGCATCACAGAAAGGCCCATTACTAGAAATTATGTAGGAAAAATCTCATTGATGTGATTTACATATTCAAATATAGAGGCAAAATGCAATAAATGAAACCAAATTCACATGCAGCTTTACTGAGATGAAGATTTTGGTATGAAATACACAGTTTGAATGCTCTAAACACTATTTTTCTTCATAGTTACATCAAATGCTTCCTCCCCTATGTCCACTACATGGGGAGAACAAATGTTGTGTAAATAAACAAAATTCAGTTCGTGTCTATAAACTTGCCTTATATGTCCAACACTCTGAAAACATAAATAGTCTTGTACAAATTTTGTGGGGGTCATTGAATATTAAGTATTAAAATTCAGAACCCACGTACATGTATGTGTATATATGTGCATATAACCGTTCTAAGCTAGAAATGAGTGATAGCTCTGGTCCAGGATGAGCAGTATATTATCTAGAGGAGAGTTTCAGTGTTTAATAAAAGCTTTTTTTCTGTCAAGTTGATTTAAAAACTGCAGCTGCTGCATTTCTTGAGAACTCATTATAATACCAACAGCATGTTTTATATTTGAACAACAGCAGAGCATTCTAACACCTTTTTGCTTACTTGATTTTACATTACACAGAATACAACAGATTTTTGCTAGAATTTGGAACCCACAAAAAGGGACAGATGTCTCAAAGAACTTGTAGGTACCTAGAACATTTATAAAAATCCTTAATAAATTATATTTCTCTGCAATATTCCCACAAGAGCCAGATTTTTTTAATAGTCTCAGTTGATTGACCTTTAGATGAGTCCATCAGTCTCCTAGATGATGTGTAAACCTGAACCTGATTTGCAAGGGCTGTTTTCTGTAAATTAATTTTTTGTAGCTATTCCGTCATTATGAAAGAAAAAAAATGGTGTGACTGTTTTTATTTTGACAAGTTCTACTCTATAACATTTTCTAAATTAAACTATGTCTTTCCTCTCCTACACTTTTCTTTCCCATCTTCCTACCATATATTCTTTTTACCAGGTGTAATGTATTAATTGATATCTTCATGAAATTTTCCTATTACTTCTCCTCTGTCATGTAGTTTATAACTTTTCTTGTTATTTACACCCCCAGGACACACACTCTACTCACACTTTTTTCATGGTACAAATATATTACATTGAGAGGACAAGAAAATGAAGCCTTTGCTTCATAACCCTAGTCTTTGCCAAATCCCCAGACCCAGACATATAATACAAATTTAAGCTTTCACAAAATAAGAGGCTCTTTAAAGACAGAATTACAGTCTGTATAATCTATATTTTGCCACACACAAGATCCAATAGGTCCTGTGACCACAGCTGATAGAAATAAGAAGCCTTAATGCTACACATGAACTGGTAACGTACCTAGAACTGCCCTGACAGATGTAGCATTAAATTGCATTTTTAATGTACTCAAATAAGCTATACATAATTAGGATTAACATTTCTATCCCCTGACTGATTAATGATTACTATATGTGGGCTTTAATATTGCTTAGGAAAAGGATCAAATGACCCTAATTTTATCCATCTTGCCTATTTAAATGCTTCATTTTTTTCTGAAAGAGTTGTTTATATAAATAACACAATGAAGGGAAGCTGATCTTGTTCTGATTAAGTTTCTTTCAAACATGGTGTAAATTACAATTTCAGTTTTTAATGTATTTTGTAGAATTGTACTTCAAAACATTTCACATTAAAATTAATAGAGATGAGGAGGCAACGCATGAAAGAATAGGAAATGATGTTCTGAAACCTTACTTATATTCATCAGTATAATTAGTCCAGCATGTAGAAGTGTTTCTTTCTCTTTGAGCTAAATATTTTCTTTTCCAGTTCACTGTTAAAGCAAACAGAATATGTATGGTTTTGATCTTATTGTTGATTAAGACAACCCTCCTAAAACCCTGCACCAGACCTCAGAAGCATCATTGTGCAGCGACAAAAGCTTTTTATTGCTAATTGTAAAAGCAGGGCAGTCTCCAGCAGAGAGTTGCTGGGTTGCTGACTGATGCCTTGACAGATAACAGACAAACAGTGCGACACTCCAAGATTCCCGGTGGAAAAACAAAAGACGCTTAATTTACGAACAACAACCAGGCATCCATTTAGGGATACCATTATGCACTGGAAAAGACTCCGTGCCACGCAAACATACAATGAGCTTGCTACGAAGCAGGGAAAGTGTTGGGTTTGCCTGTGAAGGAACGGCCGTGACACTCATTAAAAGCCCTGAACCTTCCTTTCCCAGCTCGGGTGGGGCTGTCTAGTATTTACACAGCAGGTCTCGGCAACAGCGTAAGGGTAGACTGTGTTCACTTGCAGATTCAGACTTATTTTAAGGGATTTTCTATCCCTCAGTTTGTCTGAATGGGGCAATTGGGGATTTCAGCCCTCTACCTCACTGTAGCAGGGGGGTGACAACAAGGAGGACCTCATAGGTGAGGCATGAACTACCAGGACACTGGGGACATGGAACAAAAGTCCAGTGATTAATGGAGTTTCCAAAGCTTCCCAGTAGCTTATTACAAACAGGCTGTGGCTGCATTCTTTTTCCTTTGAGTTTAAATCTCACAGGAAATGCAGTGCAGGAGCGTAGTATGTAATACAGAGTAGTGTCACTAGCAAAGAGCGCATTTTCCTGAAGCAGCAAGGCTGATCTAAGTTTGTCACGTTTGCTTACTCTGTTAACAGCCCCTTTTCACCCTTCATCAGATCCCTGTTGTTGTTGTTATTATTATTACGTGGATGCTCACTGGGATGGCATGACTGTGTCAGCCACAGGCAAGAGGACGCTGAGGAAAATGCAGGCAAAGAGGCAGAGAGGGTCCCCGCCCCACAGCACCTACCACATGTGACAAGATGCCTTGGGCAGATGCCAGGGAAATGTACGAGAAAAGTCGAGTATGCCAAAAATTTAGCAAACATCTGAGGGAGGCTGAGATCTATAGATCTTTTAGAGCATGAGCTGGCTCATTCATAGTGCATGAAAAATTTTGAGTAGGGCAGAGCTATCAAGGCAACCCTGAAAATGCAGGGTCTCTGTGCACAGCAGTTTGGCTGCTGTCATTTGTTTTATTAGGTCTTTTGCTTTCAATTTCACTACAACCTTCCTAAATTCTGTTGTCTCATTGAGCACTGAGCTGAGTGTGAAGACTTTTGCCTTGTGGAATTATTTGTGGCTACAGAGCATGGGAAGAGGAAGTGAGGGATAAAGTGCATCTAAGCCCTGACTGGTTACAGGAAGGACTTGCTCCCACACCTGCTGACTATGCAATTAAAGCCACATATAGTCTGCTAGTGCATTATGAAGCACTAGGATGGAGGCTGACATATCCAACAGCTTGTAATTAAACCAAAGGTAGATTTCTCCAGACATGGGAGAAACAAAACGGTCAAATCCTCAGCATAGAATGACACAAGCTGAGAAATTTCTGTAGAAAAACAGGGGCTTTACCAACACATAGCCAAAAAAAAGCCACTTGAGAAATAATTATAAAGTGACTGAGGTTTGATTATACCAGGCACTCTCCATCTGGTGCAATGGCAAATCTGACTAGAAAACTCCTCCTCCCCAATATTCCCATGCAAGTACATGCAGCTTCTTTATCATGTTTTAGATGCTCTGCAGGACACTTGAGAGAAATTGCAGTTTTTGAACTGTCCTTGGAGTGGAACTGAGACACAAGCAGTGACCTTTTGACCATGTTTGGTGGTTTTTAACACTGTGCTGGAATGTACACTGAACAAAGAGAGCAGTTTCTATGAAAACAGGTGCATTTGAACTGGTCAACCAAATGCTGCTGAACGAAATGGAAATGCTGCTGAGATTCCTGCCAGACCCCCTGGGTTGGAGCTTTCAGTTAAGACCAGAGGAAGCTATCTCTTGCATAAGATACAGTTAATTCCTGTGGCACCCTATAGCTGAATGACCTGCCATGAAAAGCTGCCCTTCTCCTCTGGCATGCAGGAATATTGTCCCTTCCCATTCATATGTACACTAGGAGCTCATGGAGCTTGCAGGAACTTGCTCTGAAGTTTGTTGTAATTTTTTTTTTTTTTTAACTCTCAAACAATATCCAAATTACATTCCAGAGTTGAAACAAACACAGCAGTGCAACTCCCAAAACTATTCAGCGGTTTCCCTTACTGAGTTACGAAAGCGCACCTCTTACTAAAGGAAAAAGAATGCCTATTACCTTTATTCAGCCTACCCAGAGGAGTATCCTGCTGGTAAAATCCCTGTCTCTGGGCCCATAAGCTTTTCCCCTTTAAACTCCTTTTCTTCAAAGTTTGCTTTTCTGTTTTTACTGTAAATTACATCACAGGGCTTAAAAAACTGAGTATGTGTGCATGTCTGAGTAGATTTTACTGTAAATTTTTTTACACATTTAGTATCAGCAAATGGAATGAGATGCAGTACTTCATGCTTAGAGTTTCCTTTTCACATGGATATTTGCGATAGGAAATCTGAGTTCATTAAATGAAACTGTGTGTTTGGGTAAATCTGCAGAGGTTTGATGGTAATTCAGACTACTGCAAACTGTATGAAGACAGGTCAGATATATGAAGGAATTAGAATAGCCATAGCTGTGGGGAGGTCCTTGTGAAATAGGCATATTTCCTGTTGACAGAGTATATATAGGACTAGTAGGCATCCAGGATACCAAAGACACACTTTCTGTTTCCACTGAACAGTAATTATTTTTTTAATTTCTTTTACCCAGAATTGAAGACTGTTTGGTCATTTAACTGTCATTCAAAGAGAAAGTCTGGTTTACCTTTTTTTTTTTCCTATCAAAAGAATGTAAGTTTTCATTCCTTTGCTTTTGGAACAGCGTAAAGTCATATGAAAAAATATCCATGTTAAAAATCAGCTGAGCTTTTCAAAGCCTGTGAAAACCAATTATGTGCAAATTCCCTTTGATTTGATTTAAGTGACTACATAAGGTGCACAGGAATGGTAATCTCGCCTATTTGATTCTTAAACAGATTACTGAGCAGAACTGTAACTGAAGGCACAAAGAAAGAGGGACACAGCATTATGTGCTAAAGTCTAAAAGGGTAGATGCTGCGACTTTCTGGACATTATTAGGTAATACTGAGTTTTTGCAAGTCTGTTCAAGATTTAGTATCCTCTGGAGTAAAAAATAATTCATCACCTCTGCAGAAGCAGAAGAGGAAAGAAAAGCATGGGTCCAAGGGATTTTTAACGTAACAATTTTGGATTGGTAGATTCTTGTTTCATTTCTTTATTCTTAGATTAATCTAGGGTTTGGACACAATTTACAATGTTACAACTCTGTGCTGTGTACATGCTATGGCTTGCTCTTACTTGTGTCATCTGTACATTTATGTGACGTGCCTACCATGAAACTTATTACCAGCATTGCCAGCACTTTCTAAAATAGCTCCTTTATAAAAAATCCAAAACATATTAATCCTCTTCCATTTCTTCTAATAATTCCTTAGCTAGCTCAGTGACAGCCACATACAACGAAAAGCAGCTACCCACTACCTCAGAAATCATGTGTCTAGTCTGATGTTACTGATGAAAAAGCCAAGTATTGCTGAACTGAGTAATTATGGCTTCTTAACAGTCAGTCCTTCCCAAAAATGATACAGCCCACCTATCTGTGAGACTTTGTTTGGAATGAGGTAATTTCGTTGCTGGTATCTGTGCTACTCACTCTCTGCTGGCAATACAAGGTGACTAAGAGACTGGTTTAGCCCAGATTCCTAAATTTTAGATGCCTTAAGACAGAAGTAACAAATTCCTTCCTAAATCCATTGATATTTGCCTTTAAGGCATTGGAAGAGACTTTTCCTCCTAGCTTGCTGGGAAAGTTTTAAAACTGCTTTGTGATCTAAGCGTTGCTCTCCGCTAAAAACGGAAATACTTTATAGGAAACAGAATTTAAAGTTCATAGACTAAGGCTCGAAAGGATTATAGAAGGATTTAGTCTGACCTCCTGCACATTATAAGCCAAGACTACAGATGAGACAATAGAGAAAAATATTTTTTTTTCCGAATGACAACATGGGAAGTGTTACTTTTAGAGAAAAAAGGTCCTTTAATGAAATTGAATAATTTCCATTGAAGGCAAATTCCTGGCAACATACAACTTCACTTTATAATCTTCTTTCTAACGTTTAGCTGGAAAAAGCAGCATATTCTTCTAGAGATTTGGTTTAATCTATCTTGAATTCACAAATGCTTGCTGACATGCTGGAGGTGAGTTTAAAAAACAGAAATAATTTTGGCTCTTAGTCCCTTTAAAAATCAGGTTTGTTTCAGGAAAGATTTAATTATCTGTTTGCTTCTTTAAACATAGTTTTATAACTTCTCGGATGAATATTCAAAGAAAAATGCAATTATTATCCAGAGCTTTTTATTAAAGGAAGCCAAGTAAATCATAGATAGGAGACTTTGTATCTCAAAGACAGACCTTTAGCTTTACAGGAACAAGATGCTTTTCCTACAGGCATGTGAGTAAGTGAGAGCAATTAAAACTGACGTGGCATTGTGTAGCTACTCAGGCCAAACATACAATGACTTTATTATATATTACAATAGACATTTTATTTGTTGTTTTCCTGCTGTGGATTTCTCTTAGCAATACATGTCTAGTGAAGAAGTAATTATCCTAACTGCTTCCTTACAGTCTTTTATAAGTCTGTATACTCATAGTATACACAGTAAATACTTTTATATATATATATATATGTATGTATGTATATAGTATACTCTTTATAGTCTGCATACAGACTTGGCCTCCTTATACTTGAAAAGCTGATGTGATCTAAATCCATAGGGAAATATAAACAGTGGCCCTTTATTGCAAGCCACATTATCACACTGAATTTTATTATAAAAGGTGATTTTATTCAGGGCAATTTGGGCTCAAATTGGTCTTTGTATACACAAAAAATAGCACTCTTCATCAGAGAATCAGGCAGTGTCAACTTCAAATTTAGAGAGAGGCATCTCAGGAAGCAAAGTCTGCTGTCATAAAGGAAACTGCAGGTCATGTCTCTGTTTCTCAGCACATGTTGGGACAGACAGACACCAAAAGGTGTGGATCCTGGCTTCCACAGCTTATGCTCTTACCTCAGCAGGCTGGGGTGGCCATCTCAGAAAAGGCAGGGAGAGCACTGTGTAAGGGGCAAAGTGGGAGAAATTAGCTCTGTAATTAGAGTATGTAAACATAGGTGATGGTATAGAGAACAGTTTGTATAAAACGGATGTATTTTGTTTCTAAATAAGCCTGTGGAGCTTTCAGCACACACCAACAACGAGCTTGATCTTCCTGCAAAAAGGTGCCAAGGAGCTAAACTGATGTGATGAGTGAGGACACTGAGGGGTAGTATGTTGAGTGGGGTCATTCTCCCCTGTACAACATGGTCCCAACGTGCAACCCAAGATGTGTGGTGGCTGCTTTGCATAAAATATGTAGTTACACCTGAAAAAAGGACAATGGAGGGTCTAGTTGTTGCCTTTTCAGTTTTAATTTCTAGCCTGAGATGCATTCTTCTCTGCTGTAGCTTCCCTTGCCATCTAGGGCAGTTAACATCTGGTGTGCCCAAATGACATACTCCAGAGACATCCATACAAATGAACATGAGCCATGAGAGTAAGTTTCTGAAGGCTGGTTGTGGTGAGATGGCCCGACATTTTCTTTTTAAAAGTTCTCTGCATGCTCTGAGGCTAATTTTTATAACTTGATGATTCTTCTAGAAAAAAATAAATAAATAAGAGAAATTCCTCTGGAGAAAGGTTCTTGGCTGCAGGCACAGGACACAGCAGCCAGGGAAGTGACAGAGGCTGGGTGGAGGGGATGGGGTGCCAGAGAAGCCTGGAGGGAAGGTGACCCCCAAGCAGTTGACGCCCAGGCTGGGCTTGGGAGGGTGCCTTTGGCTGCAGATGATGCAAGTGTATTTGAGATACTTGGCTCCTAACCCCACGAGTTTCTGTTACTTAATGTGGGAGGCTGCTCTGATTATATACCAACCACAGTGCTAGAAAATTATTAACCCTCCTATAATAACAGAGCTTTAATGTCCCTTTTTATCACTCTGCCTGCCTGTCTTGCAGCCTGTGTCAGTCCTCTGCACTTATTTAACACCATCTGTGGAGAGCTTTTCCCTTTGATTTGTATTAACGTATTATCAGACTGTGAAATTCTTTTCCTCTCATCTCTGCTCTCCTGGAATTCTTCCTATTTTTGGTTTTATAGATTCATTCTGAAGTCCTCTTCATCTTGAGCACCTAGGAGACAATATGTGGACTTTCAGCTTTTTTCAATTTGTGAGATCCTAAAAAATTTGGAATGAAAGTTCACACTGTGGTAGAGTGTAGTTAAGCCTGCTGGCATTAGGCTTGCTGTTCATAGTTACCTTTCTCTGACCTCCTAGATGCAGTCTATGCGCTATAAATACTGGTTATAAAGCTGTGGTTGTAGGCATACCAGTATTGTATCAATTTCAGTGCCCCAGTGACAACAAAGGACCCAGGATGAAACATAATCAAAATCATAGAACCTACATGTAGTGTGAAGAGATAGAAAAGCCATTATGTAATCATATTCATTTTATTAGAGGTAATTTGAACATGTGCAACATAAGCCCACTTTTTTGATAGAGGGAGTAAAAGGATCAGAAATTTCTAATAGATAGCTATGAATATATTTCAGATGATTCAGTGTTCAGGTATAAATCAGGTAAGCACACAGGAAGCTTTCCTGAACATCTTGGTTTAACAAAAAACCCCACCAAATTATTTTCAAGAAATTTAGCCCGCTCTAAAATCATATTTGTTAGAACCATCGCCAAACTCATTAGCTTCAAGGGATCTGATGAAAACAAAATAGGGAAATGTTCACAGTACTAATTTTAATCAGCAATATCTCATTCTCACTACCTTTCCAGTTCTGAGACCTTGTTTTTTCTGAAAATAGACTCAGAGTCAGTGACAAGATAAAGTAGTCCAAAACCCTTTCTGCTTTGATTCCAGTGCAGAATTCCAATTCCATTATGTCTGTGGACATAATCACACTCACCCATTCACAGAACTTCCTCTTCCCAAATATCTGTATATACATCTAATGCTAAGAAGGTGTACAGCAAATTTTCACTCCAAGCAGTAACTTCATAAACCTTAGTCCTTACGAAGTATAGAGGCTTCTATGCCAAGGTGAAATTCTCATCAGTCAGAGGCCACAGTGTAGCTGACAAGCACCCTATTTCCCAGTGCCACAGTGGAATAGAAATATTGGCAAGACAAGAGATACTGATTTGGTTATGCACAGAAGGATGGTGAGCCACACAGTTAGCGAGTACATTCAGTATAGAATCAGGAAAATCTCCTTCCCTTTGGGAATAATTTATCTTCATGTAGTCCTTTGCCGTAACTTGCATCTGAGATAAGGAATTTGTTTAACTCCAGTAATCTAAGCATAGGAAAACTTGGGTATACCCTAGCCATTAACTTCTTCCACATTCTTGCCATTGGATAGGTTAAAAAATGGTTTTCTGCACTGCATTTTTAAGATACAACCAATTTTCATCCTGATGACATATGTTTTTGGTCTTGCCCTTTTGTGTGTCAAGTCAGATGACCCTCCTAATGAAAATAATGAAAAAGAACTTCTGCTTCCCTTCTTTTCATTGTATTCTTAAGGGAAGGTTAAGTAGAAACCAGGGAAAGATGGATAAAAAGCCATACTATTGGCATTTTCTGCAAAACACTGTATACTCAAACAGTGGTTAAAATGTTTTCATAATTGAACTTCTTGGCTTTCATGAATGAATGAGCTAATAATCTTAGAAGATGTAAGATTTTATTTGTGTTTTAGCATTGCAGTGGTCCAGACAAAGTCTTGAAGTTTTATATGTTAAATAGCAAAGATCTTGTTGATGGTAAAACTTGTCTTGTGGGGTGCAAGTTTCATTTCTGGATTCCTGCTGAAGCATACTTGTTGTTTAGAATGTCATTGTCCATATCATTCCATCTTGTAAATTGTAGAAGAGTTTGGTAGAGTCTTAAACATAATGATGTATTGCATGAGTTAGAACCTTTAGCTTTTTAAAGTCACTTTTGAGGCGCTGGAAAGGTGAGAAAATATTACATGTAAATGTAGGACTGAAGGTTTGAAGTAATGCATATTTCTCAGAGCAACTTGCTAGACTGACATCTCAATCCTGGGCTGAAGACTAGGCATCCAGGGTAATTTGACAGAGCTTTTGAGAACATCCAGTTGTTCAAGTCTGCTGAAACTTAGATTCTTCTTTTGGGGCTTATAAGTCTAGTTTGGGTTCACCATTGCCGGATCAGTGCTGCCCGGTCATTGTGATCCATGGCCTTACTCCTCCCGATTTGCAGCTTTACAGAATCAGCAGACTGCTGACACTCTTTCAGTTTGTTTTGAAAACCAGAATAAACATGAAATGCCATCACTGTGCAAAGCCCTAACTATCTCCCCTGATCCATCACTAACACGGATGTGACATGGCAGCAGCATTCTCCCCAGCCAAACGAGCCATAAACACAGCTATTTCCACAGCCTGCAGCCCAATTAAGAATGAGAGCGAGGTCTGAAATCCTCCTACTTTTCCATCTGTCATGCCAATCAACCCACTTGCTGACATCTTGACAACAGCATGAGGGGGCATAATGCGGGGTAGCTCCAGTGACATACCAGGAATTGTGTCATGGGTAAATTCAATCCCCTTGATCTCTAGTTACAAATGCTGAAAGAGGAAAAGAAAGGAAAAACATTGGAATACTTGAAAAAAAAAAAAACAAACCAGTATTAGCTAAAAACAGTCTCCAGGCTTGGTTATAATGATAACACATGGAATTAGTAGAATTGATGGAGCTTGGGCTTCTGCTCATTTCAGCTGTTATTCTGCTAATGTTCTACATTGCAGTATAACTAGGCATCCTATGATGGCTTCAAACCCGAAAAGTATAAACACCAAAAAACTGACCTTAGTTGAGCATTTTCCTGTTCATCACTCTTCATCCATAGCTGAAGTATCGCAGTAGCTGTCCATGTAGAGTATCAGCTAATGTTGGAATTACAGGTCTCCTTAACATCCATAAAAGACATGAGAAACTGCTTAAATGCTGTATTGGTGTAACTGTATATTTGTATTCCTCAGAGGCAAGTTTCAGACATAGGACTCCTTGTATTCCAGGTTAACATATGTTTCTTCCCTTTGCATGGACATTCCAGCTTCTCATCTTGGGGCAACTTCCTGGGGTGGGTGTTGAGTGAGGAGGACTGAATTAATGGTTAAGGAGCAATAGGTACTAGAGCTCTCCACAGGAGTCAAAGGGTTTGCTGTGGTGTGCAGGGCAGAGGGGCTGCTGTAGTTGAAAACAGAGCTACTCTCTTCTACTGAGCACAGCTGGGGTGATCCCTTGAGCCTCAGTAGGGTTGAGGAGGTCTCAAAAGTGGCTGGCAAATGAAAGCCACTGTTATTGCTTCAGAATTGCAGCTATAAGATAGTCCTTCTGTGGCATGCTGTTCTTCTTATTCCCTGTCAGAGATAGCAGTCACACGTGCCTTATTTTGCTGCATACTTCTTTTGAGCAATCTTGGCCTAACTGGGGATTTTGTACTTGGTACTCTGGAGGGACTCTGGGTTGGGACACTCCCTGACTCAGGAGGGATTGGCTTGTGGCTTTGGGTGATGGTGGACTGTATTTCAAATGTAGCATCCAAATCCCAGCACTGCAGTGTGGGGCTGCGTTACAGTCCTATCAGGATTGTAAAAAAGCTAGCAAAGGCTGGTGGGGCTGGAACTACCAGAGCCCTTTGGTGTCATCCTCAGCCTGCCTTGTTCTGCTGGAAGCAACTACTCTCCAAAGAGCCATTACTATTGCCCACCTTTCAGCAGCTCCTGCAGCACCTCTCACCTTCAGCTCCCACCCCTTCAGAACTTCTGAGAATTTTCTAGGATGGGGAAGAAAACACAAAACAGACTCCAGCACAGACTTAAAGTGTCCACTGGGATCAAACTCACCAGTGTGAGAATCAGTCATAGCTGGTTTTGAGATGTACCACATGATAACTGCCTTTCTTTTGACCAGTGCCCTGCTAGAGCAGAACTCACTCCAAACAAAGGTCTGGTCTGAAGGATGGTGCCTCCAACAAAACATCAGTTCTTTGACTCTGTCCTGTGGTTTAGGTAATGGATGTGGACTTGAATATTTAAGATTGTGTCATGGCCAAGAAGGCTAGCAATTATCCAGTTCCAAAATTGTTTGAGCAATAAAAGGATTAATGAAGTTTTTAAAATCATAATTATGATCTATTCTGCAAATTGCTCTTAAAGCTTCCTTAATTCCCTTTCTGTTCTCTCTTTTTAACTTTCTTTTCTTTCCTTTGTGGTTTAGGAGCAATTTGCTCCTACACTTAAGTGTAAATGTCTGCTTATGACAGAGGGAAACTGCTGATCTGGCACACAGATTTCAGCAGTGGATGATTTTGATTCACTAGAGCTTGGAGCAATGATGACATGTTAGTTACTGCAACAGAGAGAGACACTTCATAAAGCTGCTCTGAAGTGGCCATACACTTGCTAATCAAATCACAGTGAAAGTGCTAAACTTCTGGCTCCTGAAGTGCATCAGGTTTGGTGCTAGACTCCTAATTGAATCACCAACTGACATTTTTTGCATTCTCTTCGGCCTTTTAAGGTACTGCGAGGTAAAAAGATTTTGTGGATTCCTTCTGGAAGGGAAAATAGACAGTGAATATTTCTATTTTGTATGGCCATGAGTAAGGCTAGGCAACCCTTATTTTCACGATGAGGCTTCATATGAACTTGAAAGATGTTTTTATGATGTTTAGTACATACACATGAAAGAATACTGCATCAAAGTATTTGTTGACATTTTTTGTTTTTAAGTATGTTCCAGATATATTTGCTTAGGTGGTATTCTGGGGTGCTGTCAGCTCAATCTCTGATGGACAGAGGCATCACATACATACCCAGTAGTTATCAAAATTCTCAGTGTACTTGCCAACAAAATATATTACAGTGTACTGAACTATTATCATATTTTTGGTTCTAGGATATCTGGACTATCAGCCACCCATATCTCCTGCCCTGCTTTGCATTGTTCTATTTCTTCCCTCCAGAGCTCTGGTCCCAGTGTAGTTTCTGCTGCAGCAGAGGAAAGCAGTGTTTCCGAAGCACAGTGCTAGGTAGAAGGTTCAATGTCCCAGAGTACAGAAAGGTAACGCTACCAGTTCTGCCCTTGCCAAAAAGTCATAACTCAGTAGCATCACTGCACATGGTGATGCCTCGGCATCTAAGAGCAGGTTCTCTGCATTGCTGGAGTTCTCCAGCACCACAGGTTTCCCCTCGGTCAAGTGTGGGCACATAATCATGTTTCTGTCAAATTAGCCAAGGCACGGGATGACGTTTGTGTCAGATTTATCCTTTTATGTTGGCTTTTTATGCTGGCACTGGGAGGAGAGATGGTATCTGACCTGGCAGAAAGTGGGAGTTGTAGAAGCACTGATACCTCATCTGGCATAAAACCTGTCAGTACAAAATTAAGTCATCATTTTTCTTTATTTGAATTGGCAGTGTGAGTTCATTCTGGATCAGCACTTTCATCATGTGTCTGGCAACATTTCTGACAGAGTATTAAGAACCCTAAAGCAGGATTTACTGAGTTGTGGGACCACAAACTTATTGTTTGAGCTTACTCTGATAAATGGGCAGGGAGCTACTGGGTGGCAGTTTTTACCAGGTTTCAGAATGCTACTACCCAGAGCAGTTTTCTACTTAGGAACAATTTCCCCCTTCATGAAAAGAACACCCTCAAAATTCCTATGTAACTAATAAACCCCACCCCAACACAGAAAAATCCATGGATTAAAGGATCATATGTAACTTCTGACACACTGCTCCAAATGAAACCTTTTGTGTAAATGGAAAAAAGAATCCTTTTGTGGTGTAAAAAGTCAACAAAGCATAAATCACTATTTTGTTTGTTCTGTTGCTAGACATGCTGAACAAGAAACCACTGCCAGACCTGTGAAATTCTTCCATTAATCCTACTCGGGTGATTATGTCCAATACTCTTGGAACCATGAAAAAATGTTTAAACATATTTCTCTAAAACATAATATTTTCCTAGTTACAGTAAGCACTAGCTAGAATACTTGACTTAAATCACTTTACATAACTTTTAGTGTTCTTATTTTCCAAAAATTATTTGAAAACTGAGTGGTTTAAAACCATAACATAGCTTCCAAAGAATAGAACACATTGGGTAAAAGTTTAGTCTTTCAATACTTCTGTTTGCTACTGAATCCTTGGAGTAAACAAGCACTCTTTTACCCAGTTTCTGCAAAGTATTTGCCTTTTGTTTCAGACCCAAAACAGGCAGCTGAATGAGGTAATGCCTGTATCTCCTAAGCCAGGAATGTATTCAGATTGGGCACTGAAATAGGATAGGAGGATAATACCTGCTATTTTATAAATTCAGGGTGAACTTCAGCTCAGCTTCCAGATTGCTGTACTCAGAGGAAAGAACTAGGACTGCTTATCTGAACATAAAAAACTGACTTCTTAGACACTGACACAAAGCTTCACATTGGTGCCCTAAAATGCATTCAAAACACATTACAGTTACATAAATACACATTTTAAATTAAGAGTGTCTTGTGACAAAATTGCATCAATTTAAGTGAGTCACTTAAACACTACCTTGTCTTCAACAAAAATGCTGCTTTCAAATTCTCTCATTTAGAAGCAGGTGTTTTAACCTCAGTTTTCCTGAGGTAGAGGGTGAATAGATGCTGTTTCTGAGTGAGCTACAGAGATCCTCTGAACACTCTGCAGTGATCATAAAAACACAGATCTGTTTCACCAAAAAAAGCTCTTCTGCATTCCTGATACGACATTAGAGAATAATCTTCTTTAGACATCAAATTCAGACAAACACAACTTTCAGAAGTACATTAAATAATATTTATTGAGTTTGCAATTTCAGGGGGAAAGCTATAATTTCAGTCCCAGCTATTCATATACTGTGACACAGAGCCCTCATGTTCTTTCATCCATTCAACAAATGAACAATAACATGGAAAAATAAAGAGGGAGGTTGAAAAAAACAACCCTATACTCTCAGTTTTGAAAAAAGGAAACAAACTGAAGTCCTGTTCTCATTCACAAATACACTTGTCTTCTTGATTAAACATACTATATTTTTATAGAAGAACAGACTCATCCTTCTGATGTTTGGGAGAAGGTATGGGATGGTTGATCTGAAAGAAAGCAAAACTATGTCAAACACAGAGCTTTTCCATATGAACACAATGAGAGCTAGATGGTTAATGCAGACTTCAGACTGCAAAGAATTTCTGACAAGAGGTAAGTACACTTTCCTCTTAGGAAACCTTTGTGTCTGGGACTGATTCAGTGGGTGCATATAGTTAACAAACCACCAAGGTTTGCCTGTAAAATCTTATGGCAGAGGATGTTTTTATTTTCACCATGGTGACCCTTCTGGATAGTAAAAAAGGCATCACATAATATACAGAGATTCATATTTACAGAAATGGCAGAAGAGGGAACTGGATACAGTGACATTTCTGTCCAGGCATTAACAAAATCCCTTGTGTATATTCAGGGATTGTTCACAGTTCCTTTAAGCAAGTCCTTTTCTCTGCACATAGGTTCTCTTGTTTTGCAAATGAGACCCAGCAGGATACCTCACTATAAGAAACAGATGCTTGCTCTCCCTTAAACCATGGTCATGACTTTCAGAGAGGCAGGTTGGAATCTCCTTATCTTCTTCTTTAGTGCCTTTGAAGCTTTGATGCGACAGATTTTGGGCACAGGGGGAAGAGGCTTGGAAGAGGCCTGGACAGTCCCCGATTGTCTGACTGAACCTTCAGGCCAAATCAGTTCACTTTCATCCCCCTCATCGTAGTCAAGGGCAAGACTGCTACTGTTACTGCTGCCATCCAAATCGCTTTCACTGGACTCACTGTCCCCAAAACGGTTAGTTGTGAAATCGCTGACCTCCCCTTCGCTGGTCTCTGCAATTGTGGAATGAAAGAGGGAAGCGCACTCTGCAGAGTACTCTGAGTGGTCTGACTCACTTTTGGCATAATCTCTGTGGGGCTGATTCTTGGAGCGAGCCCTCATACTGACAGTGCGCAGGACACCGGCTCTCCTTGCTGGCTGCCTTGGCGCTCCCAGGCCAAAGCTATGAGACACACTGGCCAGGTTGGCCTTGGCAGAGATCTCCACTGTGGACTGCCACTTGCGCTGCTTCTTCTTGTTGGCTGTGTCTACACAAGCTGCTTCGAGGGAATGCAGTGCACTGGCAGAGGCTCCGTAGAGCTCTGGCCTGGATGACATGGTGGGGAGCCTGACTTGCACAGGGAACAGACTAGACTCTGAGCATGACCTGCCAGTCACGTCACCAGAATAAGAAGGTCTCCGCACGAGATTCTTCACTCCTTGTGGCCTTTGGGGCTGATTCCACTCAGCAGGCAGCCTGGTGGCCCCATGGGACCCTCTTGCCTTCTCCATGCAGAAGGCTTGCTTCCCAGACCGTAGTACCTTTTCACTGTTCCTCCGCTTTATCTTCACTGCCTTTGTTTTGGAGCTGGCAAACTTTACCCGGACTTGGTGAGATTCTGCAGGGACAAACTGAGCATGAACAAACTCAGTTCCTGCCACTAGCTCATGACCCCCAGTGCTAGTCAATTTGGCATTGTCACACCTTTTGAGGGGCAGCTTTCTGGGTGGGACAGCTTTAGCATTCCAGGTCTCTGGGCTAGAGTCCTCCTGGCACAGCTGTGAGTAGGATGAACTGTGCTCTGTGCTGCTATCCATTGCTTCAGCCAGAGGAGAACCCCTTGCTGCTGATTTGGCAGGGTAACAACTATTCACAGCTGATGGCTCTGTATCAGGCCGAGTGAATGGCTGTTCTTCATTCACACAGTGCATGGTCTCATGCTGCTTGGCACATTCCTCCTCTGACACCTCTCTCGACAGCTTCCCTTCAGCTTTGCTACTTTCCAGAGAACTCGCCTGTTTTTCCAGCTGGCTACTGCTGCTGTTAATTTTCACTCCGCCGGCGCTGGGGGTTATAATGAGTCTCTGGTGCATTGCGGCTGGCTGGTTCTTTGTTGGAACCCATTCACTGGCATCAGCCCGACTGTTCCCTTTGCATCTCGTCAGCTGCAGTAATTTATTGATGTAACCCCCCGGCTTGGCCTCAGTGGTTGGCCTAGTCCTAATCAAGCTGGGACCTGTCACACTAGGCATAGGTTTGTTGGGAGGATCCTGGAAGTCCATTTCTGGGGATGTGCCCACCAGGGAGAAAAGGGGACTTTGTAAAGCCACAGCATGAAGGGGGCTTGGGTAAGGATACACATCAATGCCATTCTTGGAGACCAAGTCATTCTGGAATTTGGGGTCCACACTGAGGAAGTGCATGTCTCCGTTATGGCACAGAGGCAATATGGATTTGGGATCCGTCTCTTTCTGAAATCTAGCATCTGCTGGAGGGAGTCTTTCCAAGTCACCTACATGGTGGATGAAAATAAACAACCTAATTAAATCACAGACAATTACATTCAAACTGGCTCATGCTAAAAGTGCTATCTCAGGGATGTGATGGCTTTTACTAAAATCAGTAGCATGAATAAAGAAAGTAATTTCAGTCTTCCAAGGTCAGTGAATTACTTTAAAGCTTTTATTCACCTAAGCATAACAGAGATTAGAACGCCTTTTAATGCCAAATAATAAAACTCTCACCTTTGCAAGAAATTTAAACTGTGCTACTTGGATGAAAGTAAATCTGTGCATATATATATCTGTCACACATAATGGGAATGCGACTAAACAAAAATAAGGGATTACTTTTATTTCTAAGCAGAGAAGCCACAGAAGAATGAATTGAAGAACCTTTACTTTGACAGAGGAAAAAAAATCTAAGGTTAACTACTCAGGCAGGTGGAAAGAGCAGTCCCTGAAGATGACATTTATGGCCATCAATTCAGATCTCTTTAATCCTGGAGTACTGTCAAGGTTGCTGTAAGTTACTCTTGACTGCTGCACCTTTCCCTCAGAAGCACTCCCTGTGTACAGAGAGGCTGTGTTTTTGTGTGAAGAAAGGTTATTCCATTCAGACGCATCATCCAATAGAGCATTATGATGCTGTGTTACCTCTGAGACTAAGCATACCGGAATCAGTTATCTTGGATTTTTCTGTACAACAATGCAAACTTCAGTGCCAACAAATCCTCACCTAACCACTTTCCTGGATGCTTCATGCTAACATGAAACTCAACCACCAAACTCAACCATGTAATTCCCAAACAGTGGCTATTTATGTCCTGTGACAGGAAGCTTTGGAAAGACTCCAAAATTTGGAATTGTCTGCAGTGTCCTACCTGAGGCACTCACAGACCTGCTACAGCAAAGATTAGGAAGATGGTTTCTCAAACAAGTTAATTTCATAATGACAATTCTTTAGGGAATTGTTGGCAGCACGTAATGGTGCTCTCTCATACAAACAAACCAGGAAGCTGTCAGAAGAAAGCTGTGCTTGTGGTGTCTCAGCAAGCCTTCTGCTTGCCACTGAAAGAAACGGCAGTTGGTTTGTACCTGCAGTTACCTGTGGGGACAAGCTAAGGAGTGGAAAAGAGAAATTTCCTCCCCTCTCCAAATGATGATTTTAAGTAACATCTTGCTTCACTTCTTGCAGTGTGGTCAACTTCGTAAGAATTGTTCCTTCAAGACTACACTCACTACTACTTCACTACTTATGTTTGTCATATGGAAGGAAGTAAGAGGTTGTAGCCAGGAAGAAGGGAGATGGTGGTGGAAAAAGAAAGGATGTCTGAAGGAGGTCTGTAGCCTCTCTCCCACACCCCTCAATATCAGCTATTCCTTTTTTTGCTAGTCTATCTCTAGATCCAAAAATCCATAGAGTCGCTGGGGTCTCAGCAAAATGTTGCAAGGCAGGAAAGTTTCTGTTTGAGCAAAAGATCTGTAATCTGAACATGGAAGTCATGGATCATTAAACTCAGCTTAATCCCCAGCCTTTGACAAGCCTTGAGAAGACTTTGCTTTTATGCTATAATTTACCGCCATCTCTTCAGGTGTGTCTGCACACATAGGTATAGAACAGGTCTTTGTGTCTATTCCAAGCAAGCCAGAGGTGAGTTAGCTCACATCAAATAGGTGTGGGAATGATTCCAGAGTGACATGGTACTTGGAATGATGTTCCCTATGGCTTCTCTGTTTCTATAATGGAACTGTCACACATCTCACTGGATCACTATAAGAATTGTACTAACAAAAGATTGCTTTGAGGCCATGGAAGAATCCATAATAAGAAGTGATATGATGTCACTTCACAGATGGTAAACAAGAGATATGGAATGTTAATGGACTTGTACATTTTGTCTAAAGGTATGATGCAAACTCATGGTTGATCCACTATTAGGCTCATGACTGCTTTCTAGATAATTAACTTTTGGCCTCTGTTGTCCCTAACTGTACATAATAAATTATGAAAACGAGTTATTGTTTGAGTCCACATTAATTAGAATAAATAGGAAATTTTGAGTTCACTTTAGATCTTTCATACATACCTCCACCTTCACACAAGGTATTTCAAATATTGAAAATTTTCTGATTTCACATGCAGGTCAATTAAAAAAAAATATCTCAACATTCATTACAATTTTATCTCATATACTAATGTATTTTCCATTTCTAAATGCAGAGGCCTCACATTTGTTCTTGTTTCATCCATGTACTTGTTACTGTTTCATCCCTGTATTTGATATTGTTTAAAAATATCTGAGTATGGAGACAAGTGAAAGTTGGACAGTAAAGAGTTTGGCTCTGTGGTTTTGATCAATTCTCTTTTTGTGTATTGAAAAGGAGAGTTATATATTGATTAAACATTGGTATACAGGGTCCTAAAAGGAATAACCAGGAATCTGCTCTTCTCTTGAATGAAGTATCCAGTTCTGCCATCAATTACCTGTGGAAACTGGCCTTGGTCTGGACCTGGCAGGAGCTGCAGAAACATCTCTGCTAGCTGTAATCTGACATCCATCGCTGACATAGGTCCCCTGCTGTTGGAAGCTGGTGGTGTGCACAGTAGTTTCATCTGCAGACTTGGGTCGGCAATCAAACACACTGAGCCTTGCTTTAGGGTGTTGAGAGCTGGGCAAGAGACTGGTGTGGGAGGAGGAGATGGATTCACTGTACACAGAGGTACAGGAATTGGATAGTGAGCAAGAACCACCGTCGCTCAGGTCATAGAATCCTGTAGAGTTAAAATAAATAGGATATTTCATACTTACAGCAACTAAACATGCTCTGTAGAAGAAAAATGCAGAGAATACAATAAATCTTCATTTGCAATGTGCCACAAGCCTACATTTATGATCATTTATTTAGGTAACATTAGCACAGGTATACTCTAATTCAACCAAACTTTACTGGGCTTCTGCATATTTACTTAGGCCCTGAGCCAGCCTGGTACACACATGCCTGCTTAGTTCTGAGGGTGGGGGGGGATGGGGTGAAGTGTAGCACCATCACACCCAGTTCTTCACTGGAGAACGTCTTTGGGGACTATTATGCAACTGGTGTAAAATAGGGCCATCTTACACTGTTGTAACTTGTGCTGGGTGAATAGAAACACATATTGGATGGGAAAGTAGAGTAAAACTAGCCTGTGACCAGAGCTGCCAAGCCTATGATAGATGGAATGGAAGCTATCTTCCCTCTTCAGATCTGGAGATCATTGCCAAGTAATTATGGAAGTATTAAAAAAGGCTCTGTATAAATTCAAGACAGGAATTTTTATTATTTCTCTCTATAACAGAAAAGAAGCTGTTTCCTTTTGAACTATGTGCATGTGCCTAAGTGCACATATCCTGAACTTAAATGCTCAACAGAAACTTGCACGTTTTATGTCCCCTTTAAGTACTAGGCTGCAAATCTGTATGCTGTATAAAAAGAAAATAAATCTTCCCTTGTCTCACTGAAGACTTGAGGCTTTCCAAAATTCTGTTTATAAAGAACTACTCTCATTGTCTCAGACTAGATAACAGAAACCGGTTTTAACAGACACCCTAACTATAAAAGTCTGCAGTACAACTTTCTCTGTGAATCACACCAGTAACCTAATACCCAGTATTTTTCTGTTTGTGAGATCTTAACTCAGCAAACTTTTGGGGTGTTTTTTCTCAGTGTCTTTTAATAGAGCTGTTTTGTTTCTACATAAATGATCAAACATTCATTTGGCTGGAGCACTCCAATACTAGTGATCTTCAAAGCCTTAGTGAGGTTCAGAACCCTCCTGGATCCGAGCAGAGCATTGATATGGATGTTGGTCTCCTTCACTTCTTTTAAGTACTCTAGCCACTTTGCCAATGGTTATTCTACACTGGATAGTTAATTTAGGTAATTAATAACTAAGGTATATAATAATATAAGGTAATAAATAATTAAGGTAATTAATAAGTACATGTCTCTTCCTCCTCCCATGCGTGGCTACAAGGTTAATTTTAAAATAAAATTAAAAAAATCCAGAAAAAATACTGTTAGAGTGAACAAATCCTTTCCAACTAAATCAGCTTCTCAGCAGAATTCCTATCACCTCTGTGAGTTAGCTCTGTGCCAGATGACTACTCTACCTCAGCCATGGGACACTGTTTCTGACCAAACAATACAGGGAGTTTTGCTTAGCAGTTGACACTCTTCAGTTCTCCCCGCACCACACCCCATGAAATAAATAGCCAAGTGCATATTACCTGAGCTGGGCCGGCTGTCACTATCCAAGTATTCACTGGAGGTCTTACTGACATCCAATTTCAGCTCACTTATTCGCTGGTCTAGCTGATCCAGGTGGCTTTTCAAGCCGACATCCTGTCTCCTCAAACGAGACTAAATCACAAGTCGAGGGAAGAAGGAGGAAATGAAGAATAATCACAGTCAGAATCTTAGCAACAATGCATGAATTCAGGCCACCTGTGCCAGCCAGATTCTGCTCTCATTAAGTGTTTTGCTTAGTTAGGGACTGTTGCAATTGGCTCTCTGTAATGACACTGACATAAGACAAGGACAAAACATTTTGTTTCTCAGTATATATTGTCTTCTGCCCAGCTGAACATGTTCTCAAATTTTAAGCTTTGGGTTTATTGTTACACTTATGGCAGGAACTCTATCTCTAAATAGAATAGCAATCTTTTAACTAATTAACATTTTCTTATATGTACTGCACTCTGCCTCTGAGCAGAGAAGGAGATAAATGTTATGGATTGTCTGCCTGATGAAAGCAAACTCCTGTATGTAGAGGTACCTTATTGCCACACAAAGTTAAGGTAGCATACTCAATGCAGTAAAACCCTTGGCTTTGATGACGTGTTTATAGTTGAAAGGATACACTGCAAGAATTGTGATATCTATTTTGCTGCAAGTTTTCCTTGCATGTCTTATGGCTAGATATTTCCACCCGTTTTGCGCAAGAAGCAGCTAGCATTTGAATACTGATGGAAAAATTACTGTATTTAAAATAAAAGGTGTCTCAAGTTTGTCAATAATCTTTCAGAAGCCAGCAGCAATGTCTGTTGTCTACTGCAAGTAGTGACCAGGTTGATCTGAGGTAACAGCTCCCGCAGTTGCTCCCCCAGTATTTGTGCCGTCAGCTTGGAGAGGCAGATGGCCGGGCGTTAGGTACCAGCCAAAGAACCACAGTTGGTTTCTGTGACAAACTTCTCACATAGCACTTGGCAAATTATCTATAGCCCAGTCACTATTTAGGCAGCTTCTAATTATATCTCACCTCACCATGCATCCTACAGTACTTTACAGTAAGGTTATACAGAAAGGTGGTCTCTTGAAGCTGGTTGAAAAGTTGTGCTCAAAGCCCTCGAGGGTATGGGTTTCCACTCAGTAATTGTAAGAAAAACATGATTAAGATTCTTCTTTATGTGTACAGCTCACATTTAAAAATACAAGTGGTAGTTCTAGCAGCATTTCCAACCTCAAATATGAAAACCAAAAAATCTAGGTCTCTTGAACCAATTAAAGTATCTGCAAAATTAAATGATGTGCAGAAAATCAAAATCCGTATGTACACATTTTCAACTTCACTTTCCTTTTGTATGGATTATTCAGCTTTTAATATTTGCATTTTTAGGTTTCTCCATAGCTGTAAATACTAAAAGAAAAGAAAGATCCTGACATCCTAAAGTAATCAGTAAATGATTAGGAACTGTGATGGAAGGAAAACAGAGAAACCAGACAAAAGACAGATGTCCCAAGTTTCACAAAACAACTGTTAGGGCTGGTGATGCTGCTGAGAAGAAAAAAAAAGGTATTCTATTGTGCTTTTACAGACAGCTGGAGGAATATATAAGACAAAAGAAACAAAGCCCCTTTTTGTTAGCATCACACTTCTAGAAAGGTTTAAGCTCAAGTGGCTCATCACTGCTTCCTAGGAAAACCCATGGTGATTTTCCCTTTTCCTGTTTCATATAACCAAAAGGAAGAGAAAAACTGGATAATAAAGGAGATTTTCTATCCCATCTGAATGATGAATGTATGACCTTGTCAGTACTTCTTTATTTCCTGACAAAAAAGCAAAACCATGCCATGCCTTCTTCAATCCCACCTACTCAGGAAATCACAAAGTTTTGTTTTCATGGCTGGAATTAATTGCTTAATGATTAATGTTTTGCCAGCCAATCCCTCAGCCTGTGGTTTCTGATTAATGACAGAGAGGCCACAAGGCTCTCAGGTATTCAAACATTATTTATTATACCTCCAGGTTCTGTCTGCGCTTTCACAGCATTTTAACCAACACACATGATTTACATCATCGTTTTTAACTCTTTTATGGTGTCTCACACCATTGGGTTTCCAGCAGACTCCATAGCTTTGATCTTTCAGCTAACTACTTCTGCACTCAGGGAGGAGAAGCATTCCTCTAACCATTTGGATAAGAATGACTTTTCCGGTGTGTTTGTTTGAGGCTGTTATTGCTCCAATACCCACGTTAAGCAGCACTCAAAAACACACTCTTTCTCAACTCACAACATGAATTTTACAAGTGACAAAACCTCACAGGTAAAACCAAATGTTTGCGTTGGGCAATGTGGCTGTGAAGACTTTTGTACACTGCACAGCGTGGGACCAAACTTTCCAAAACACCTTGTACTATGAATGGACTACAGTTTTGGAGAGCCAAATCTGGCATATCACCATACCACACATTTTTCAGAATAAAGAACACTCTCTGAAAAGCAGGTTCCTTTACAGCAACACAAGCTGACACCTCAAATTAAGGCACCAAACCCCACTGGTCATACTTGACTATTCTCAACTATTAATGTGTTATAAAGGGGGGTGTGTGTGACACATTGTTTGTAGTCAGCACCTGATAGTTCTGTTACTCTGACTGTATTTTGGAATGCACAAAAGACAGAATTCGTACCTGGTTTTGCCCATCTAAAAGACCTCTGGGTCTTTTTGTAACTGATGGTGCAAAGCAGCCAATTTCAGAGGAAAATTAATATCACCTATCCTAGACCTGTATTCTAGAGTGTGATGAATTCCTTCTGGAAGCATCTCTTTCTCTCAAGTTGACAAAACTTGAAGTTAGTTTATTAAAAAAAGATAATATCTCTGGTTTAAAAGATGTCTTCTCCTATTTAAAATTATCTAAAGGGGAAAAAAATTCTGTGTAAAACACTGGGTATCAAGTGTTTGGTTTTTTCTCTTCAATATAATGTGTCCATTCTCACATTTTTATAACATCATAAATCATCTGAAAGCTTCCAAAAACAAGATCATCAGATTCAAATCAAATAAACGGTTTATAAACATATCCTCTGAGGAAAGAGCTGAGAAAATACTGAGTGTTGTAGCCTTTGATATCCACCTACTTGAAAAGTGATCATAGGTTTCTTTCTTTGCATTAGCCTGAATTTGCATCTCTTCTTTTTCCTCTATATCACCATGATACTGTTTGGCTAAGAGAAGTTTAGTAGCTTTGGGATCTCTGACGGTGGGCAGCATCACTTAACTCTGCTCCTCTTCTACTAGAGTTGACCCTGCTGGCACTGTAGTAATTTGCAGCTGTCAGAAGACCCTGGACACCAAAAAGAGCCACTGGCTGGGGCGACACAGGATGTGACTGTTAGGGGCAGCAGACTGCCTACATCAGAATGTAGGCTGTTAGACTACAGGCCAGCTGCTGTCTGTCTCTGGTAAATGCTGTTAGGGAGAAGACTGGAATTCTGTAATGGCATCTGCACCTAGCCCCCATGGCACTTGATGGCTTTGTTCTGCTCGTTTCCACTACTGGGACTTGAGGGTACTGACTCTGCTCTTCTGTTTCTTACCCTACCATTATAGGAGAAGCCTGGTTTGACTTTTTATCTGCCTTCTTTCCATCACTGAGATGCCCTGAGCCAGCTCCAGCTGACACAGCTTCCCGATTTTATGTTGCAAGAACCAAACTTTTTATGAATTAACCCACGACCACGCTAAAGCCCAGAGCTACAGCCCTCCTTGAAACTTGGATCAAGATACACTGCAAGGCAAAGCTACATTTACATTGTTAATGAGTTTCTCAATCTGAAAGCTTACAGAGCAGCAATCACATACTCTTATCATCCATGGGCCAACAACAACAATGAAGACATAACACTCCTTGAGCAATGCTGTGCTTTGCATTTTCTGTTGTTTTCAGTTTTAACCTAATTTCCTGCAATCACGAACAAAATTTTCATGGGTTTTGAGTGCAATACACTGCTTACGAGTCACCAAGAAAGTTTTCCACCTGTGGTCACTGAGATCCTAGGACCTGTGGACTACTTCTAACGGGATGGTGAAAAGCCTGTTTTCAACTGGGTTTACTTTGCTATTAAGCAGCTTTGAGGTCTGCATCTCTACTCAAATATATGTCTGCAGTTTGCAGGGGGAAAAAACCAATAAAGGTAACAAGTATGCCTGAGCAGCAGAGTCTGAAAAGCTTCCAGAGCCATGGGTCAATTAGAAGAGCTTTACATCACTACTTTAAGCATTCACAGAACTGTATTTTTGCTGAAGAACCTACCCCTGGATTTATGTAGTCATCCCTCTCAAGCTTTATGAACACTTCCCTTCCAGGCACCCTAAGAAACACGTTTCCCATAATTGCACTGGCACCTACTGGTGAAATCCATCCCTCTCCAGAGGTGTACAGAGTTACTTTTGTCCACTCAGCTCCCACATTTCTAAGGGAAGCAATTAAAGGCTGTTTTTTCCTTCTGTTTTAACGGCTAGTTTCTCCCACGTGCTTGGAAAGCCTTGAAAGGCGGCAGTAAGGTCCTGAAAAGCCAACCTTCAATTTAATATTTCATTTGAAAAATATATAAACAAGTGAGTAATTAAAGCACAACAGCTAACATGAAAAAAGTACAGTCACTACAGTCAGAGGTCATTGGGTGATTCTGTTACCCCAGAAGCCCCAGACAGGCAATAAATGCTTTCAATTCTTTTGTTTAGTTAAAAAAAAAAAAAAAAAAAAAAAGAAAAAATGTAGAGCCGTTACTTAAAATTATCAATGACAGGTAATCAAGCAGCTGACCGTCCACTTGTCCTGTGTCTTCTTAATCAAGATATGCCTGCTGCTGTGTTTTCACAGAGTGGTGGTTAGGTTTCCCTAAAGGTTAAAGCCAGTTTTATTCTGAGATGCTGCCTGATAAAGATGCCTATGGGAAGCAAATAACCATGCTGTTTTCACACCTGATTGATAACTGATGGCCGAGCCTTCCAGTAGTACAGGAAAGGAAAAAATTCTGAATTAAGTCTGAGTTTACTGAAGTGTGTAATTGCCCACACTAGACATTAACGCCCTTTACCCTTTGATTGTTGTCTCACCTATGAAACTCGTTTCAGCTTCAATTCAGTTTTTTTCAGTTTCACAAAAAAAGCTGTGCAAGCTGCCAACGTAACACTTTAAACACAAGGCCTGGCATTCAGTTATTCTTCCCTTTTGATCACGCAATCCGTGGAAAGAACAAAGTGCTCCTGGCCCATGAAGCCTTTCCTGGCGGATCGACTCCCACGGGCGCACACCCGCGCGGGCACACATAGGTGTGCGCGCACACGCCCACCCGAACCCCTGGGCGCTTAGTCTGTGCCTGTGTATCTCCCTCCGTGTGCCTTTTGATCTCCTTATGCAAACGGCTGCTGCCACTGAGAGCCGAGCGCTGTACTGCTGAAGTTAATCATCACCTACTCCTCGGCTCCGGTGAATGAGCGGTGCTGGATTAACAACTTCTCCCGAGCGCTTCTCCTGGCACGGAGCCCGCTACCAGCTCTGTCTGTTTCGGGCCGCCCAGGTGAGCCCCGCCTGAGGAAAGGAAGCTCCCGCCTGCTATAGCGGGGCTGTAGCCGCGACTCGCACCTGCCCGCGGGGGGAGCTGCGGCTGGCGGGGCGGGGGCAGCGCAGGGGCCGCGGCTGCAGCGCCTGCTTGCTCCCGGTCCCGTCACGGCGCCGGCGGCTGCAGAGGCGGGGCCGGGTGTCCGGCAGCCCGGCGGCGCTCCCCTCCGCTCGCCCTCAGCACCGCGGCTGGACTCACGAAGCCGGGTAACGGGGCAGCGGGGCGTCCCGTGCCGTACCGTCCCTTACCAGCTGCTCCTTCAGGGCGGAGAGGGTGGCCTCCAGACGGTGCTCCTTGCTGTGGGCGGACGGGGGCTGCTCTTCTCCGCCCGCCGCCGGCCGCTGCGGCATAGCCAGGGCGGCCCGCACCAGCTCCCGCTGCTTCTCCCGCAGCACCTGGAGCTCCTGGAGGCCGGCCAGGGCCGCCTGCAGCCTTTCTCCCACCCGGCCGCGATCCCAGCCTCCCGGCCGCGGGGCGCCCAGCAGCATCGTCAGCGATGGGCCGCGGCTCCGGCCATGGCAGTGGGGCGGCGGGGAGGCGGCGGGGCTGCTCCTGCCCCGGGCCGTGCCTGCGGCAGGGTCTGACCACCCCGCTCCGCCGCTGGCAGTCGAGCGAGTGAAGCAGAGCTGCAGCGGCTCCTGCGGTTTTGGAGAAGAGGTGGGGACAGGGGAGGGAGAGAGGGAGGGCGGGAGCGAAGGGAAGAGGCTGCGGCTCCAGGCAGTGCCGGGGCCACCTCTCGGGTGGATACGCGAGGAGAGCAGCCCGTGCCCGGCGCTCCCCCCGCCCCGCGCAGGGGGCGGCTCCCGCCTGTCCCGTTCCTGCCCCTGCCCGGGGGGCTGCTCTCGCCTCTTTCCCCGCCCCGGGGGTGAAGAGGGGTGGGGTACCCGCCTTCTCCGGGGAGAGACAGGTCCTGGGGGGCCAACAGGCAGGTCCGGGGCGAGAGCGCCGGTCCCGGCCGGCAGCGAGCCCTCGGGATGCTGCGGAGATCGGAGCTGAGCCCAGCGTCGTGCTGCAGCCGCGTGCAAATGGAAGTGATGCGAGGGTATAGTGCTGTGAGCTCCCAGGTATAACAATGCTTCCTTCACAAAAACGTGGCGTTTGTAACTCCAACGCTTCTCCTCCTGGCTGGTGGTGCCCCCAGCTAGGCACAGCACTGGCACTCCTTAATTGCTCTCCAGGAACCGACCCAACTGGGATCTCACTGCACAAGTTCGCTGTCATGTACTGAATTGTTGATTCTCACTTTGGAAGCAAGGCAGAGTCCTGTCTTGAGGACAAGGTGTGGCTCAGCTCTCTCCCTTGCCCCAAGGTAATACGAAGGGCTTAAGATTTGCTTTAAATGGGACGTGAAAACACAGCCGTGGAAATTCAACGCTACGGTGCTGTTGCTACCAGATAATGTCCGCATTTAAAGCCCCCGAGACAGGCAGCTGCAGCTTCTTCAGAGGTAGCTGGTTAGCAGGCAGCAAAACCATAATGTGTAGTCTGTAGTGATGCAGTGGGGGAGAGGAAGCCCTGATACCAAGAGCCTAATGAACACAGTGGAGATCATGGTACAGGAGACTTAATTTTTCTACTGCCTGCACTGAACTAGGAAGCATTTGGATCCTACAGATCCCAGGATAACTCTGCGCCACACTCTTAATTTACATAATTTCGGGAAATGTGTATGATTCCCCATAAGGCAGTAAGCACATGCACAGCCCATCTGTCTGTGGTTATGTTCTGTTCACCCTGTGGCATATCTTTAAAAGCTGTCATACTTTAATTTGAATGTTACTTAACTTTGTGCTGGGGTACAGGACTTTGGTGAGCAGGAACCTGTTGCTCTGTCATCTGTTCTTCAAGGAGCCTCTTCTCAACACCACGTGTGGGTGGCTGTGCCCACCACTTAGCACTGTAGCCAGGCTAACTTTCCTTGTAGCAGTCCCTAGCTTTACAAATGTTAAAAGCAGTAGTCATGTCAAATCCAGTTCTTGCTGGGGGGCAGAGAGGCAAATTATTCCCGTGTTTGTTCACCAGGTGCCATGCAACACATTATTTGATAGTCTCAGTAGAACCCAAGCTTTGCTTTCATAATGTCACTTTCAACAGTTTTTATGTAGCTTGAAGATTTGAAAATGATGTTTACCTTGCAATGTTGAACTATGTCAGAAGGGGTCCAGAGAGGCCCTGTTCTGACATGTTGTGCACAACTAATAACGGATGTCTCCATCTGCAGATGGAACAGGAATGACTGATGGTTGTACAGTGCTTAGTTCAAGTATGTGAGATATGACTTGTATGACATCACCTAAGACATGTTTTGTTGTTGGTTTTTTTTTTGGTTGATGAATATACCTCTACTCTTCTTCCTTCCCAATTCATCTCACAGAACTTCCCTGTGCAGAGCAATGCTTCAGTGCCAGGATGACTGAACCAGTCACCAGTATTCATTTACAAGGTGGAAAGAAAAACTGGGTTCAACACCAAGATGCTCTTCAAGGTGCTGACAAAAGACAGCATGAAATTCTACCACCTCTCAGATGGAATGTGGTGAAGAACCAAACAACTATCTCTGTATGGCATGTGGCAAGAATCTTGCAAAATGCTGTTGCAGGTATAAGGAGTGAAGCGTTTTTGTAAATCACTTGGCTTGGCACTTGTTAAAACAGACATACAGTGCAGTTCCTTATTTTATTCAAACCATGTTCTAACATGACCAAATACAAGTCACTGACAGAACTACCATTTAGTATATACTTGGTAGGAGAATTAGATATTATAAGGTCATATATTTTTCTTTTTCCCCTTCTCTTTCCCTTGCATGGAACTGTTATCCCTTCCTCTTTGTTTTTCCTCTTCTTTCGTCATTTTATCTTTTCATACATGAATTCCCAAATGGGCTATATCACAGCAGTATCTGTATTCTAATCAGCTTCCTTATTATCCCCTCTGTTGTACTGATTACTTTCTTCCCCAGAACCCTTATGATGTCACTTAATCTTTTCAGATAACTCAACAAATATCTTGTGTTATCTGATTTCTGGAGGAAAGAATAAAAGGTGTGAATCACACCCAAATTTAAAACCACGAGATTATGTGGAGGAGGAGTAGCAGTAAAAGTGAAATTTGCACGGTAGGGACTTAGAAAACTTCTGCTATTCTTAATGACTTACAGATAAGAATGTTCAATATTGATACTCTGTAAAGTTTCACTAGACTTTAAGAATTAATTAAAAAAAGCGAGCAGTCTATAGGTAACACCTTATTTTGCTGTCTAGCTTTAGCACACTGAATTTGAATGCTTAAGCTTTGCTTGCACTTTTCAGGAGCCAAAAGGTTTGACTTTTCATTTATGTTACCTTTTTTCCATCAATTTCTAAAACATTGCTCTGGATTTAAGCAAGAATTGGAATAAGATTTCTGTTTTCCACCTGCAGATCCTGAGGTAAATGAAATTTTGCTAAAAGCTGTAGTGAAGGAACAATATGGTTACAAAATCAGACAACAAAACAGTAGGAAATAAAACAATTTGTTTACATAATGTTATTTTACATTCTGATTTGTATTATATAATTGCACAGTGTTGTTCCATGGGTATGTTCCTCAATATGGGAACAGTGTGGCCAGCAGGACCAGAGAAGTGATTCTTCCCCTGTACTCAGTGCTGGTGAGGCCACACCTGGAGTGCTGTGTCCAGTTCTGGGCCCCTCAGTTCAGGAAGGATATTGAGGTGCTGGAGCAGGTCCAGAGAAGAGCAACGAGGCTGGTGAAGGGACTTGAGCACAAGTCCTATGAGGAGAGGCTGAGGGAGCTGGGGTTGTTCAACCTGGAGAAAAGGAGGCTCAGGGGAGACCTCATCACTCTCTACAACTACCTGAGAGGAGGTTGTAGCCAGGTGGGCATCAGTCTCTTCTCCCAGGCTGCTATCAGTAAGACAAGAGAGCACGGTCTTAAGCTCTGCCAGCGGAGGTTTAGGTTGGACAACAGGAAGAAATTTTTTATGGAGAGAGTGGTCAGACATTAGAATGGGCTGCCCAGGGAAGTGGTGGATTTACCATCCCTGGAGGTTTTTAAGATGAGACTGGATGTGGCACTTAGTGCCATGGTCTAGTAACCGCGGTGGTAGTGGATCAAGGATTGGACTGGATGATCTCAGAGGTCTTTTCCAACCTGCTTGATTTTATGATTCTATTCTATGATTCTATAAGCGTATAGAATGAAAGATACTACTCAATGCCCTCTGTCCTCGCTCTCCAGCCCATGCCTTATTTACTGCAGATCACTTAAATTGTGCACTACAGATAGAATTTTTTGCTTTTTAAAACTAAGCATTCTAGCTATTAAGTGCCTTACAGTATGAGTGAATGATGTCTTTACAACATCCCAAAAGGTATAAAGCTGGTTTTGTTTAATAAGGGAGGACCTGAGGCACTGAATTTTCTTTCAGACGTGCTTGTTCATTTTGGGTGCCCACTGGAGATGCCTTTGGCCTGATTTTTCTGTGTGCTTACTATTATACAGTTAATATATATCCATTTTATTGTTCCAAGCAGAATTCCCTTTAACTTCAGTTGTAGTTCTGAGCACTCAGCACTTTGGTAAATTGAATACTGGGTATTCTAATTTGAATCACTAGAAAAATGAGGAATACAATTAGTCCTCCTCATATGGAGCCAGCTTGGGTGTGCCTGCACCTGTGGTAGAGATGTGCCCTCAGAGCCTCATAAACTACCAGAAAGGAGGCAGGTGTTATTTACCCTCTTTGGCAGATGGAGATGTAAAGAGAGGTTAACTCTTTTACATAGAATCGAAGAGGAAATCTGTGGTAGGACTTGAAAGTGAAGCCAGATCATTCATGTGACCACAGAAGTTACTTTGCTCTCTATTTTTCGGATGCATATTAGCCAGTTTGTGTGAGACTGCTGTTAGGGGAAGGACAATATTTATTGATCTCCAGATGTGTTAAAAGAAAAGTAGTTGAATGTTTGCTTTGGATGAAGTCCAGAGTACACAAAATACTTTGGTATACCAGACAACTTCAAGACCTAATTGCAGTTTGCTTCCCACGTTTGCTTATGTTTTATTGTGAAAAATAATTCACAGGGTGTTTTGGTAACATTAACTTGTGTAGGAATATGAAGTTCTCCCTGCGTAGGTTTCGGCCTGTATTTTAGTTGAGTCTTTAGACTGTATTGATATCAGCATGTGTGGCAGTAGGTGAGAAAGGATCTCTTGACGTGACAGAAGTACAGTGCATGCACCAGCATCCTTACTTTGCCAGCCAGCCACTCTGTCCTCTGTGTTGTCCTATTGTTCTACTCTACAAGCCTTTTGCCGTTGATCCTGCTGCGGATCTCATGCAGAGACACTGCCTAAGGCGGTCTTCTGAGCTGTTGACATCTCGATGATGTTTAGAAGGTTAGTTGGAGGATGCAGTCACATGTGCATTGAGTCAAATCTAACACAAGCCTGGCAGTTTTTGGAAATGTTAAGTTCGACCATTAGGAATATACTGAAAAGGTAGTAAACCCTTATGTTGCCCGCACAGAACAGTGTAGGTTCTGTGCTAGCACTGTTTGCCAGAGAATGCATAGTAGTGTGTGTGTCCCTCTGTGAGCTGACTCTAAGTAAATTGCCATCATCCAGGCATTTCGTCTAATTAGCAGAACAGCTGTCTTTGAAAACATTCTTCTTAAGATCTGATGTCTTGAGGATTATTTAATTAGAAAGAAGCAAATCACTGGTGGGAATGGGTCTTCGTAGAGTTCAGACAATTTATTCTGAATGGAAAAAAATTACTTTTTGAACTATAGCTTACATGGTAATGGATAGGTAAAAGGAAGAGAGCACAGCTCTCACAAATACAGCTTCTACAAACTCAGATTTGAGGTGATGGAATTCTTTTAGAAGGAGAAATCTTCTAAAAACATGACTAAAATCCTGTCTTCAGCTACCAGGGATTAAGAGATGTCCATCTGTTTTTATGCTTGTTTCTGTTTATTTTTCACGGGGTTGCAGGTTGTGCTGGGAGTGTCACAGGAGAATCAATGGTGGGGGTTGTAGGGGAGGGAGAAGGCTTTGTTGAGGACTGTCACAAGCTTAGTATGAAAGTGCTTATACTTATCTCTCTCCAGTTTATGCCCTCCAACTGAAATCTTTGTAACTAAAAGTCTGTATTTTGAATCACGTAAAAATATGTGCCTATCCATAAATCCGTGGATAGACAGGCAAACTGGGTAGTCACATGAACGAGTGTTGCACAGATGGGGACCTCAAGAAGCACAGAATATGCAGGAGTGGAGGGGACCAGAAATCCAGGTAGGCAGAAAGGGTGGCACACAGTAGCCAGGATGAGTCTGGGGACCAAAGTTCAAGTCTTAAGCCAGAAAACAGTCAAGGGTATCAGTATTCAGAAAAAAAGACAGATGTGAGAGCCTAATAGAAAATGGAAAGAAAAGTTATACAATCTGGTATGGCTTTAAAAGCTTGCCTCCTAATTAGCAGGGAAAAAGTTGAAGCTCAAAGAAATAATTTGAACTGCAAGAGATCTAAGTTTACAACAGATCATAACTAAAGGTGTCCAGGGAGGCACATGGGGTGTGTATGGTTGGCCTGGGGCCAGCACTTAGAGAGTCGCTGCACGTGTTCAGGGACACAGAGTTAGTGTAAGGCTCTTCGGAAATAAAGGAGACATTCAGTTTTGGCATCCCTAAGAATGAGATGCCAAATGTTGATGCTACGTGCTTCTGCCATGTTGATGCAGGAGTTTTAAAGGAAAGGGAAGAGTGGACCAGAAGGCTGTCCCACAGTGATAGAAGTAAGGCAGTTTTTGAAGAGGAGCTATCACTAACTTGCTGCCAAGAAGGCCAACAGTCTTATCCCATCACTTCAAAACCTCTTCTCTGTTATGATGGAAGGAACCAGGCTGGCTGCTTGGGGCAGGGCACAGGCAAAGAGGAAATGGAGGCATGGTCATTCTGCTGCCCCTGCGGGCTTGGCTTACTTCGTCCAGCCCTCCTCTAATGTGGCTTGTAGCCTTGCTCTGGATTGTGCTCACTCGGTGCTGATGGCCCTTTTCTGCCTCAGCTTCTGCTAAGAACAGTGTGCAGGTGAATGCTTGCCTGAAATCAGGCACACAAAGCCAGGACACAGTCTGCCTTGTGCTGTTACATCAGAAGCCAAGGAGAATAATGGTTGTTTCTCCACATCAAGCGGTACCTTCTTTACACCTATTGGTCACACTCATTGTCATCCTGATGAAAATTCATGTTTCCTTCCACCAGTTGTAGCTTGTATTTTTTCCCCCAAAAACTTCACTTTCTTCCAGTCCTCCTGATTTCTATTGGCTCTGCAGCAATATTTTTCTGCCCTCATTATAATTCATAATGTTTAGCAAGTTCACATCACATGGAGATTTCATTATAATCTTGTTTAAAATCTTCTTCTTGATCATTAATATTAAATGTGAATTCCATCAACATTACAATACAGTTGCAGACACTCCTACCAGTTTGATTCTTGGTCTTCATTATTGCTTTCCTTTTACTTAATTCCCTTCAACAGCTTTTCAATATAGGTGATCGTTTTTGCATATCCAAGCAGCCACCTTTTTCTGGTTTTATGCCAGATTACACTGGGTGACTTGTAATCGCTCATTGCTGGAACTGCTCTCATTCTTACCTAGGCAGTTATTTTTACTTGTGTACTTTTCTGCTAATATTGGAAATATTTTTGGATTTCACAGTTATCCTCTAAAAATATTTTGAATGATAGTCTCTGTTGTTTGGTTGATTTAACCATTTATCATTTTTATTTTCCTTGTAGTCCAAGAGATCATGATTTTCTTCTTTCACTTGTCCAGCATTAATAAGAAATTAATCCATCAAAGCCTAAGTTACACCAGTTGAAGAATTTTTGTTCCATTGCTTTGTTTCACATTGTACATTTCACATCAGATTCTTAACCAGCATTTACATGTGGATTTATCTTTTCACCATTCTTTGTGCGTATGTCTGTGCGTGTGTAACACCTTATGATATTTCTGTTTTCAAAGTTCTACACTTCTCTGAAAAACAAAGCAAATCCTGGTGTGTGTGAGGTCTGAGTCTACTTCCTCAAAAAAGGAATGTGTTTTCAACAGAAACAGCTACATACCAGTGTGCGGTTCCAGAGTATAAAGTATTCCTCCTCCCCTAATGTAGGATTCCACTGATTAACTTTGAGGCCTTATAAGGGAAGGGCACTATCTTTTTTTCTGGACAGATGTAACTTAAAGTTTAGTAAGTGAAAAAACCCCAGCCCTCCAATAGTTTTTTCCAATGAGAACAAAACACAATGCCAGAAAAAAGAGGGAGAAAAAAAGGTCCTTTCATGGTGCTGTATTGACTAGCTTAGTTAAGGATGGCAAAAGTTTTCAGGACATAAGGTTAGAAAGCCCCAGGGCACCTATTCAGCAAGATGTGTAAACACTCACCTAACCCTAAATAGGTGAGTGGTCCCACTGAAGTCAAAAACACTACTTCTATTCTCAAAGTTCAACATAGGCTTTAGTATCTTGCTAAAGCGAAGCCTAAAGACCCATTACTTTGAATCTTGCAAATACATCTGCAAATTCTGGGTCTGTGGAGCATTCAGAACTAAACATCTTTTGTTAAAAGTAGTTAGCTAAGGAAGGAAAGAGGAATTCCTCTTACAGTTTCACAGCATGCTGATTTAGCTGGTGTTCATATTTATTTGCATTGGAGATCTGTGCAGGTAGCGGGGGTTAGACTGCAATGCAGAGGATCGCATGGTAATGTACTTTTATTGACTAGCAGGCATTGAATGCATTCAGATAATGCACCCTTAACTTTCTGGATGCTCATAGGCCTGCTTTTTGGATTCTTTCGCTCAAAAGCAGAAGAAAATAAAGTCAAAAACCTGCTGGCTTGTAAGGACTGTGATTTTATTGGGCGTGCTTTAAAATGCATTCTCTTTTCTAGGAAGGATAGAGTGAGACTGATCCAGTTTTGACCACTGACCTAAATGGTTAGTGAGAGTATTTTTGTGAGTTCTTGTGAGCTAAGAAAGTTTATATGAGGGTGTATAAGAATCACACAGCACTGTGGTGACTGGGAAATGTTTTCACTTAAATGACTTGTGATAGGAAGTGCTGATGTGTGTATCCCCACAGACGCACATCAATGTCAGCAACATCTGAGATGGGAGAAGAAGCCTTATCAAATTCTTTTTTTCTGATAATGTTAAATCCTTTTTTGTTCACTACAATACAGTGTATGAAAACCCATACACTGTATCCTGTGTTTCAGTCATTGCTTTGCTTCTATGTATAAGAAAGAGCAGATATACGCAAAACATGCCTTGGGGAGTATGCTTTCCTGCTGAGCCTCCCCTGAAAGAACTAATCACAGGGCTTCAATTGTGTCTCTGTTTCCTAAAACTGGGGCCTGCCTGCACCCCATAGCTAACTCAGTGAGAAAACCTTAGTAGAGATTGCTTCAGTATTATAAATTGACAAAATTTACTGTTGTACATCACACCACTGCAGTATTGCTAAATATGATGGCAAAGTTTTCTCATCAGTAAAGCCTTTGCTTCATATTGTCATGTCTAAAAAGAGCAGTGGCAAACTAAAATTTGTTTCTTTTTCACTTCTTTCTTTCCTGTAAAGGTTAACTACACTAGCTACTGAATAAAACTGAATTACTTTACAGACAATGATTCTTTGCTCTTAGGCATATAGCAGAAGAAGAGCTGTGCTGGCAGGAAGAAGGTGCTTATTTTCTGACACTATATTTTCAGCATGTTATGCAACACCAGCAGGTTTGCAAAACTCCAGTTGCATATTGGTACCAACAGTTAGTGTTTTGTATGCTTTTCCATTTGCATGTTGGGTCTGCTGAATTCATTACCATCTTTGCAGCAGGGTGATGATCAGGCAGTTATAAGTCATTAGCGAGCTATGGAAAAACAAATGGAAAACTTAGAAGGACGCTGAGACACTTACTGTGTGCTCAGCAATGGGATGGGCTAAAGCACATATTGCACATTCCAGGATGGGGAAGATGAGTGGGAGATGCATATCTGATCTCTAATTCCTCTGACACTGGGTCTGGGGAGTTTGTACTTTGTTTAACATTTCTGTTCACAATTTTTTGTGTGAATAGGCTGTGAACAAACACACACATATATACATTATATATGGCCCGACTTTGCCATGTCACCCTCTCTAAAACTTATTCCTCTTCAGCAAATTTGTCAGGTGTCTGTGGAGATTCCTTGGTTACATTCTTAATTGTAGTTTTTGTTAGACTAGTCTGATTGCGAAGTACATGGCCATGTGAATACCTGGGAAAGATAGGAAACAGGAAATTGTAACGAGAATTTTTTATAAAATACTGGGTTCTTAAAATCACTTAAAGTGTTATAAGTTTATATAAGCAACCCATGCCCAAGTAACCCTTAATCATAATTTGATTGCAAAAAAACCATACCATTAATTGGACATGAGATGTTTTGGTATTGTGTGAAATACATACTGCTATGTTCTGTACAAACCACCATAGGTAATATCTCATCCCTCACCACAGGAGGCTCATGTGGCTTCATTCTCTTTCCACGTGTCTTTCTGATGTAAGAATGTGAGCACTCAAGGCCTTTCTTACTTGTCTTACTGTCCTTTTGGCTGCAGTGATACGAGGTATTCTTCCTATAAAATAAGCATCTTGAGTCTGACCTCTTGCTGAATGTTCTTGTACTCAACCTCAGACAGGGAGAGTTTACTTGGATAGACAGGAGTAGAGGAGCTTATGGAATTGACAGAGGCCTATGAGAAGAGTGTGCTGGGTTAAATCGTCATCAAGATTGAGACAGCAGAGAAATTCTCTAATTCCTGGAGAGGCACAGGTTATACTAGAGTGTATTTCAGTTATGGCATTGCTAGAAAATTTCATGTCGTAACGACTCTACTCCCTACATGTAAATTATCTGTCTACTAAAGTTATTGAGACAGGTCCACTTTGAGCATACCTGAATCCAGCTTGAAAAATTAAGTTTGATCTGAGCTTGACCTACTGGATGTAAAACAGTCTCCTGATGTGCTGGTTTGACCCTGTCTGAGTGCCACGTACCCACCAAAGCCCTTCTTAAATATGTTATTACAGAGGTGTTAACTACAATCTCTAATTTACTCAGCCTTCAGCAGCGGTGTGTCTGTCTTAGAGGTTGGCATTGGCTGTGTCAAATATAGGGGAATCATAGAATCCGAGTTGGAAAAGACCTCCAAGATCATCAAGTCCAACCCTTGATCCAACACCACCGTGGTTAATAGACAATGGCAGTAAGTGCCACATCCAGTCTCATCTTAAAAATGTCCAGGGATGGTGAATCTACCACCTCCCTGGGCAGCCCATTCCAATGTCTGATTACTCTCTCTGTAAAAAATTTCTTCCTGTTGTCCAGCCTAAACCTCCGCTGGCAGAGCTTAAGACTGTGCCCTCTTGTCCTACTGCTGGTTGCCTGGGAGCTTCAGGCTTCTCAGAGAAGTCACTCTATAGGCCCCCCAGCCTCCAAAAGGTTGCCACATAAACCCAATACACCTGATAATAGGTTTTCTGGTAAACAGATATGCTGCCATTGGGAGTGGGTGCAGCACAACTGTGGGAATTGCTGCTTCTCTTGTTCCACTGGCTGTGGTAATTGTGCTTTGGTGTTGTGGGCATGTGTTCTCTCAAGTACCAGTGGCAAAAGAATTTCAGAGAAGCATTCACTTCTCACATAGGGGCTTTTAAAACACTGTAGGCCATGATGTGCTGGTACACAGTTACTGCCAAATGTATTGGTGTGAGAACCAGAAAAATACAACACTGCCACTACCACAATTCTGACTTTTAGGTCAGCGAGGGACAGGCATTTCTAAATCTCAGTCAAAACTTTGCCTGACTGTCTACCCCACTATATAAATTTAACCTGGAGCTTGGAGAAGGAGTTTGAAGTTGCAGTGTCTCTTTGAAAGTGTTTCCACAGCTAGATATTTAAGAACAATTATTGAAAAAAAAAAATCAGTAACACTATCAGGAATCCAGAACTACCTGGAGAGAAACAGAAGAGCTTAAGTGAAGAGATTAAGTGAATTGAAGAGATTAAGTGAACCTCCAAAAATCATTCAGCTCAAGTTTGGATTTGGTAACTTGTCCTTCTCCTATCTGCACATTTGTTCTTCATCTCTCAGATCTGAGATTGTTCACTCTCAGGAGAGACTACTGTATTTCTGTTCTCACTAACCATGGAAGCACTGCTGTTTTGGAGATCTGGAGCCAGCTGCTACATTAGTGCAGTATGTGTCTACAGATACCTTTTCAGGTCCTAGCAGGACTGTGTGAGTTTTCTTTGTGTTGGAGTCCTTGAGCTCCTTTGTGCCCTAGCACTGCTCTGGCACAGCCAGTTTGTAATTGCAGTGCTAGCTCATGGCCCCATGCCATGGCTTGAGCGTCCCCTGAGAACATTGTGCAACCCTGCCCGAGAGACACCATAGCTCTCTCACATCCATGCCTTCTGGAGCAGCTTGAGTAAAGCAGAATCAGGTAGTATGGACTCTTTTCTTCCCTTTCACTGAGCTGAAATTATCCATGAGATTGTTTCCATTCCTGCTTCCCAGGTTCCTCTTCCCTTCTGTATGTAGTTTTTCATTAGCTATTTCTTAACAGAGTAGATACGCAGCAGAAATCCTTACCCAGAATTTGCTTTGCAAAGGTGGAGAAGTTAGTGCCCAGACCCACTTTAGCAGCAAGGTAGATACTTTTTTCCATCTTCTTCTGACCTTAAGTGAGATACTAGTGTTTTTTTTAAACTTGGAAGGTATGTCAGAAGCCCTAAGATCAACTCTCTCCAAACACTAGGGTGGATCAAGTTCTTCATTCTCTCTTCCAAAACAGAGGCAGCTGCTATCCTCATTGCTACCATGAAGAACATCTGCTATCTGTTATCAAGAGTGTGAAACCTTAGCTAACAACTACCCTGCTGAATGTTTTTAAAGCTGTAAAATAACACTGATGCACCAGCTGGAGTAGAATTTAAGGACAAACACAGAAGCACTTGCAAGAAACCAAAGCATCTCCACATGTGTGGACACCCAAAGAAATATTTCATCTTCGTGGAACAGGATGTTTTAAATTAGATGCTCAAATATCTTTTCCTGCAAGCAAATTCTTGTGAAAGTACTGTAAAGCTGTTCCTAGAGAAAATTCAGAAAGCAAGATTTTGTATTTGCTAATTTGCATATTTTGTTGCAGATGTATCCTGGCTAGAAGACAGTAATCCAACCCTCTCAGGACATCAAATTAAGGTAGAAAAGGAAATCTTTGTCTTCTTAGTCTTCTGGAGGCAATGTTGAAATGAACAGCATTGTCTCTTCTCTGCACCATATAAGGTGAAATGCAGAGGAGATGGCAAGCTTTACTACCTACTGCTTTACTATCCTATGATGGAGATTCGGGATATGTTTCTGTTTGTCCCTTGATGAATGTGGGAAAATGAGAAAAGTTGAGACTAAGGAGGGTGTAATGAGGGAGAAAATGCTCACTTTCTTTTCTCATAATGCTGAAGAGAATGAAGGTGAGACAAAAGATGTGCTTTGCTGTCTTGAGGGCTGAGAAGCAACTGTCTCAGACAAACCGTCAGAGCCTTCAAGAACACCATGTGAATCCTGCAGGAGGTTTTCAGGAGAACAATTGTGTTGTAAAATTAGCAATTCCTTTTTCCAGAATTCAGAGCAGCAGCTTGCCCCTTGTAATGGTGAAGGTGATGGTGACAGTCAAAAGTTGAAAGGTTTTGGTTTCCTGCCACTTCAGTTTGAAATGCCTCAGTTCAAAATGCTTTACTCCTACCTAAAGAACACTCCTCACCTGATGCTGATATCAGGTCAATATTTACACACCAGGCTGGACTTGGAACACTTTGATAATTTTTGCAGCACTCTTGCATCCTTGGTGTTTGTGGTCAGGCTTGTCACTTTGTCTGTCTTAGTCATACTGGGAACCCTCTAAAACAGCACAGCCATGTGATATGATCCCAGAAACTTGTGCTCTGGATCCTCATCTCTGGAGGAGGAATAAGAATTGTTGGTTTCTGGGCTAAGTTCTCCAATGAATGCTGTAATTTCTGGTGTATGAGCTCTCAGTCTGACAGTCCTGTGCTTCTCACTTGATTCAAAGTGAATTTTGCATACATGGCTGTCAGAGCTTATATCCACAATCCCTGTTCTTTTGGCTTTCCGCTGCTGTGTGTGTATGCAGCATGGTTTCTAGGACAGTATAATGCCTCTGCCATTGGAAAGCAGAACCTTTAATAACCTGTGGGGTTTTATAATCCTTTCTTTAGAAATTTCCTTTTAAATTAATCCAGCCCTGTCTTGCTGTGACATATGAGGTGCTCTGCTTAAAAAGACATAAATATGATTAGATTACAAGGTACTTCAAAGATGCCCCACCTTTGGCTGTTTATGAGCTGCTTAGAATTAGTGGAATGATGTGGCAATGGGCAAAAGTCTTATCCCAAGCAGTACTTTTGCCTTTGGCTGAAATTCCAGGATGCACCCAAAACTCCACAGCTGTTGTCTGCAATACAGTCATGTCAACAGGAACTCTGGGGACTTTTAAAATTTGTCCTGTTTTGACATGGCAGCTCTGCTCCTTGCAGTTTATATATAAAATGCCATGATGCCCTAGCCTGGGAAGTTGGGAATGTAACAAACACCATACGTGCAGTCAGACTGTGATCCTGCTGCTACAAGAAGTCAATATGTAGGGGTTTTTTCCCCTCAGGATTTCAGCATCTGCAGAATCCACCTGACAAATGTAGGAGTGCCTTGCCACTGCTATTGCTTCCCCAGAGATTAAAGTTACTATCAGTCCCTGAGGGGGACTACCCCTGAGGGAGCTGCAACAAACTGATGAAATTCTTCACTGAGAACAACTCAATCAGGATAAAACTGCAAACTAACCAAGCAAGCAAGCAACCAACCAACCCACTCACCAACCAACCAACCAAAAAGACTAAAGGAAGTAGAGCCGGTAAGAAACAGTGCAGCAATAGAGTGGTTAGTCAGTTGGCTTCAGATCCAACCCACCAGATATCTCATTTTTACTGCCTTACTTAAGCTGAGACACCATACTCATCATTGGCCTTTGGCCCTCTCCGAGGCACTCCACAGCTGTGCTTCTTCATGGTTCTGTGGACCTTGGAAATTGTTCCTTCCTGAAATGAAAGGAGGACGAGACTGAGTTTTTGCTCTATGGTGCCTGCTTTCCAGTGTGTGCCGTTGTGTCAGCACAGCCAGCAGCCACAGAGGAGCGTAGTGGTGGAGGCCAGGGTGTACATACTGGAGAGGGCAGATGGGTAAGATGCAGTCTTGGAAGAGGTATCTACTTGTTTTGAAGCTGGGGTTATTGTTTGCAGATGGGAAGATGCTACTTCATGCTTTGATCTTCTTTTGTATGGTCCAGAGTGACATCTAATGGCACAGCACCAGACTGCACCATGTCTGCTAAGTGGATAAAAAGCTGGAGTTGCCAACCATTTATCAAGTGACAGGACAAGGTAAATTCTGTCAGGAGTGAAAAAACAAATAGACTGTATTAAACTAAACTACAACACCATCTGTAGCCACAATTTGATATATATCACCTGAATAAAGCTGGAAAATTAAACAGTCTAAAGGTAGGTAGTGGTAGAGTTAAGCTTCTTCTTAAAATGTAAAATATTTCAGATGATATGTTAGGTTAATCAGTAAATTTAAATGATATTAAAGGAGGAAGTCAGAACAATGTTCCAAAAAGGATTCAATCCCAAATATTCTGAGTTTAATGTGATGTGCATCTTTCATATATAACTGCTTTTATTAAAAAATTACAATATCCTACAAGATTGTTTTTCCAGAAATAGCATACTCGAATAAAATATGTTCCATCAAATATTTTCCACCACTAGTGTGTTGGAACATCATTTTTTTGAACTGTGCAAATTGTAGATCAGAAATCTGTCCAGTCCCTTTTAGGCACCAGTAAAGGCAAGTTTGCACCATTAATTAATGTTGCAAAAAATACTTTCTGTGTTATGTTCAAGTGTAAGAGACCAGCATTTAAAATATGTAATCCCAAATAATGGATAAAAATAGCAAGAAAAACTTTGGAGTTATTCAAGACAACTTTTTAGGAAAATAGCAGTTTCCCTGTTTACCTTAAGTTGATTGACTTTCATTTGTAGTAATGGACATTGAATGTTCTTCCATTTAAATTAGTTTCAGAATTTCCAAATTAAAAGGAAAAATCTAACTATTATATTTGTATACATATATGTGTGTGTGTTGGTGTATAAAATGCAGTTAGTAGGTTGTGCACAGTACACTTAAAGAGCGCCAGTGTCTAAAATGCATTAGAGCGCACACAATTTTAAGGTAAGGTTTTCATCTCTGCTGTGAATTCATAAAGTGAACCCACACCTACTTGCACTTAAGACATGTGAATTGGTTCTCACCTTGAGGCTGAGCAGCATATGGTGAACCCAGGGAGAAAGGGACTTTGTTGTGGTTTATGTCTCTTCAGTCATGACCTGCTGATACCATGTTCCTCCTGTGATCCTTTAGATTTGCAAATTCATGATAAATATAATTTATCAGGGAAAATGGAATGAGTTTTTCCCTTTTAAAAAAGAGGTTTCTAAAAGGCATATATACTATTTTTAAAGGATTATTTTCTTTATGGTTTTACATTAAGAAATTGAGTTTCTAGTTACCTTTTGCCTAGAAGTCTTTGTAGGGTGATAACGTTGTGATTATAGGGGGAAATATCATGCTTGTGATAGGGCAGAAGCAGTACAAGAAAAATCCTTTTTGCACCACACTAAGGTCAGTTGAGGAAGTTATTGCTACAGGATGCTGTGGAGACTAAAGTTCACATAGCTAGACAAAAGAAGATTAGGAAAAATCATGAAGGATTGGTCCACTGGTGGCTGTTAAATGTATTTGGAGTACATCCATCAGTGCAGGAACTCACAGCTGCTGATTGTTGAAGAATGGATGGATAAACAGGGGAAACGAATACTCTCTGACTCTGCCCCATTACATATATTATTTCTCTTAGCATCCAGTATTAGTTACTGTCAGAAATGTATTTCAGCTAGCTGCACTTTTGCTCTCTCCCCTATGGCTGTGCTAATGGCTGATTTTCCGTACATGAAACTCCAGTAACAGCTTTCTCTTTTTTTTTTTTTTCCTCTTCCATCAGAAGCAACAAGCTGAACATAAGCTAGTGGTTTTTTTGTTGTATCAACTATATGAATTCAGATTGGAAAAGCATTTGCTTATCTTAATAAGCGGGCTGTATTTTAAAGGTAAATTTGTTACTGTTGTGGCCATGTCATCTTAACCTAATATCCAATATCTTAGATAGTTATTAAGCTGGCATATCTGGAAAAGGAATGGTTTTGGTAGCCTAAAGCTTCCTTTTGCTGGTTATTGATTGTGCTCAGAAGAAGCTTTCAGCTCAACATCTCCAGCCTTCGGGCAAGGAGCCTTTCTCTCACAAAGTATTTGGTATCCAGCAGCTGGAGGTGACATTTTTAGACACTGGTCCTTTCTTTGGCTCTGAGGAAGGTGTTTAATTTTATATCGTTTCACATCCAGGAAGTAGCCTGGGAATGCATGAACTATTCTGTAGGCTCTCTTTGTGTAAAGACAAAGAATGTTATGTTTTCATTGTGCTGGCTTCTTAAAAGACTCCTTTCCATCTCAGAGGAAAAAACATACCTTATTTCGGGATAAAAGTTATTAGAAACAGGGCATCTTTTTGAAGCTGAGGTAATTAAGTATTGGAACGTTTTAAAACCAAAAGAAGATAACTTTTTAAAGGGTTGGAAATAGTTTGGATAAATCCTGAATAGACTGTGACCTGTTGGAGGTCAGTCTGACTGTGATAATAGTAGGGAGAAAGAAAAGAAAAAAAGTGAGTTGGGATTCTGAGCAACCATAATCTCCAAGGAACAAGACAATACAATTATAATCAGTGTTTCTATAAAGACATCTAATCAGTGCTCTGTGTGATTAAAAAAAAGTGTGATTTGACTACTAAGATCTGTGGAAGACAGTAGATGGCGCAAAGATGTCAGGCAACCTCCTGGCTTTTCAGATTAGGGTTAGGGATCAGATTCCAGAAGGTTTTAGGGTAAGCATGCCAAGAGGAATAGTATCTGAATGTGTGGGAGGAAATTAAAGAATGCAGTCTATATGGGTGCCACATATAGCAGCTTTAAAGTGAATTGTCTGCAAATGCTACTGCTAAAATTTTTTTATTACAGTGTTTTACAAACATTACACCCCCACCTACACCTTTGTAGCTTTTCCCAATGTGTTTATTTTTAGCTGTTGTGTCCTTCAAATTTGAACCTTTCCACTCCGCCTTGAGAGAAAACAAAGCCCTCAGAACTTTCCAAAATAATTAATACATTGCCATGCAGTGCTCCCTCACACCTAGATTATAGGAGAGGCATGTTAAACTCTTTTCTTTCTGATTTCCTTGATATCCTTATTCAAGGCTCTATACCTTGGCTAGTTATATTCTGTTTAGGGTGGGTGATATTGTTTGAAGCTGGCTCCCTGCCAAGTCTCCAAACCTTACCACAAGAAGTCTACCCCCCCCCCCCTCCAAACCTCAGGGAGAAGAGGGAAAAAACAACCAAGAAAACCGAAACGAGAGAGAGATAGCTAAAGCAATATATATAAATATATTTACACTTATATTACAGTTATATACAATTGAAATATATATACAATTTCACAAGGGAAAGGGAAGGGGGAAGGGAAAAGGAACAAAACCAAAATAAAATATATATATATATATATATCTCCCAATCAGTAGCCCGAGATCTAGCAACTAAAAGAAATTAGCAAAAGACTATCTTACTACTCTCCTTGGGACAACAGAAAGTCACGCTGGAATGATCGCCGGCAACCTCTCTCTCCCAAGGTTGACAAGGCCTTACCAGGCCTCGCTCCCCAACACGGCAGACTCAACAGCAGGGAACCTTCACCTCCAAGCCGCTGGAAGGAAAGAGAGCGAAGGCCTTTCCTCCTTTCTTCTTATAGCCCGGCTTACATAAAAATCGTAGGGAATACTGGGTAAATCTGGACCCTTCCTTGGTTACAAAATGGTCACCAAGGAAGGCCTAGACCAAACTGTCACAGTGGGATAGTCTCTTTCTTCCCATTAAAAGTTTCATTCTGAAGCTGGGAAACTTTACCCAACAAAAATTATGTGTGAATATTTTGGTGGAGGAAGTGAATTCTCATGAAAAGTGATGATGATGCAGCATTTCCTGACAAAACCTCCCCTACAGCTTTCAGAGCACTCTGGTATTCCCCTACTTTTGTGGGACATAGGAGTCAGCACTCCAGCCATGCTCCTGCTATGATCGTGGAACTGGGGGTAAGCAGAAGTCACACAGGGTCTACTCATGTCTCAAGTACATGGAGCTGGTGAGTTTACCAGCTATTACTAGCATCTCTGTAGCTCTCCACACAGCTGCTGCCATCTCACAGCCTTACACATATGTCAGTCTGGAGGACTCACCAGCCTCCCCAGATGATCTCTCACCACTGTGTGTCTGGGAGAAGAAAACAGCTCAAATGAAGAGTATTAAGAATTTTCTGCTCTTGGTCAAAACACAGTCCCCAAATTTATCCTAGCTCTTCTTCATTCTCTGAAATCACTTAGCATCCTCTACTGTGTTTGAGGGGTTGGCAACGCTCTGAGGTAGGAGACTTGCAGTGAAGTGCAAGGGAGTAGCAGGTGTACTATGTAAAGGGCTTTTCTGGGGTGCAGGAAGGAAGGTAGGAATGGGCAGATATGGCGATAGTGACTGGTGGAAATCAGGAACAAAGCCATATCTATATATAAGGCTAGCTTGACAGGACAAGGAGGAGAGAAAAACTTTGGTAAATTGCCTACTTTAGAAATTCAAGAGTAGGCATTGCCTCTGGGATAGATAGAAGTGCTTCCAGAAAAGGCAACTGCAGAGATTGTGGAGCACTCAAAATGGAGCCAAAGTAGGGATCAGTTGTAAATATGGTTGTAAAGAACTGAAGAGGCAGGTTTCCTGCAGAGGAAGATGGGATCTTGGCAGTTAATAGTAGTTACGGAAGGATGACTAGGCATGCTAGGGATGTTGCTTGCACACAGAACAGTGGGTGCCTTTTAAGGTGGTGACACCTTAAGAAGAGAGTTCAGGCGTTACAAAGACTCTAGCTGGGAGTAAGAAAATGAGCTTCGAGGATATTGAATATCCTGGGCTGCAGACAGGCATGGAAAGGAGAGGGGCTTGAAGAAGCAGGTGTCTGGGCAGTACTTTGACAGAGGAGCTGGTAACTGTCAAGCAATCAGAGAATGTTTGTTGAAACAAATTTAATTTAAAAATCAACCACTTTTCCAATAGAAACGTTTTCTAGTAACGTGTTGGTTTCAACAAGCTTCTGGTAAGATGCAGGTAGTTTCTTTCTAGCCCACCTGGAGGAAAACTTATGGCTGTTGGACAGCTCTGCTATCCAGATGTTTCCAGAATTTTTAGGCTTCTTGTTATATTCATAATATGCCATAGTTTGATTTCAGCCTCATTTACATTGAGCAAAGGAGGTCTGTGGAAAGAAACTGCAAGTAGTTCTAACCCAAGCTAGGGCATCCATCTGATAGTGTGGTGTTTTGCAGAGACAACAGACTGTGGCCCAAGGCATTAGTACAGGGTCATATCTGAGGTGATAAATGCACCCTTTGGTTCTCCTGGTTGCACAACTGGTTGGGAAGTCACTGCACCCTGTTCCATTAAGTGGGATAGATATCTTCCTCAGTATTTGCTGACATCTCCTTGCATGGCCACATGCAAACAGTGCAATGGTACAATGTGCCATTGCCAACACTTCTGATACAGGGGTAAAAATCACATTAATTTGTTACACGTCGTCAAAACTATTCACATTTTATTAATTAGTGTTATCTTTATAAACATGTAATACAAGCTTTCTATGTAATTACTGAGAAACAAATAACCTAACTGCCTCCTTATATCTCTGCTTGCACAGATTTACATAGCCATAGGAAAAAAAAAAGGCCAACAAGAAGTTCAGTGGTCAAGGTTATAACTTTCCCTGCTAATCTGTCCCCAGAGAAGCTGATGTTCTCCTTTCAGAGAGTTTTGTACCCTGCTGTGATAAGCAGCCAGAAATTTTTAAAGCTCTTAAATCCTTTGAAGTCAGGAATGATGATGAGTTATTAGCTGAATATCCTAAATCTGGTGGATAATTTTTCTCAACTTCAAGTGAAAGTATTATAAGATGATCAGGAAGTATTTTAAATGAAATTGAATGGAAAGGAGTGAAATAAAAATGAAATTAAATGAAATTAAAAAAAAAATCTTAATCTACTGCTAAGTGACCACTAATAAGAAGTAAGTGCATTGAACTTGTGTATGTGTGTTTGGATAATATATTTTCTTTAATTCATAATTAAGATATTGGAAATTAAAAAATAAACAATAGAAAGTTACTGTGCCCAAAGCAGTCTTAGCAGACCTAGTATGCCCTAAGCATACTTAGTCATAGTATGGGTGGTACTCAGTAACTTCTTCTTCAAAAGTTAGTATGGCCCAAATCCACCTCCAGTGAAGGGGAAGAGCTTTAGAGTTGGAAGGGGTATGGGAAGCATGACCATCGAAGAACTCAATTCTTCTTTTCCACTACACCCATCACGCGCCAGGGCTATGTCAGGAAGAGTTTTCACTGACTGCTGAACCTGTTCATCTTTCCTTCATGTCAGAATCCTGGGCAGGGAGAGCTGGAACAGTGACAGACTGGGTCAAGTAACATTGCTGTGGGCTGCAAATGGAAGACACTGAGATGTCATCACTATGCTTGAAACAGTTATTTCCCCATGGTTTGTGCGAGAGATCCGTACTGAGATTTTATTATTAATTAGTGGTTGGGGTGAATAAGTTTATCTGCAAAATGTAGATCCAAATGAGAAATACGGAAGCTTCTTCAGCACATTTCTTTCAATAAAGGGTTTTACTTTCAGTTGTAATTTTCTTCATTGCAATTGCATGGTTTTGTTTTAAACAGAGCTTGCACTTTGTTTTTCTGAAGCATTTAGAAGGAAATGTGAATAATGTAGCTGCTTATAACCAATAGTTTTCTATATGCTATACTTGAAAACTGAGAAGCAGAAAGAATTACATGCACTTTAATTGCAAGTGCATCCATCCTCAGGTAATGTTAATGCTGCCTCTCAAGCACTGGTACAGAACTGCCAAATAAAGGAGGAGAGTAACTAAAGTCCAGTGCAGTGAAGTCCAGAAATAGATCTTGAAAACTGAACTTTGGTGAAATTAAGTTAAAAGTAGGCAACCACTGCTGGTAGTTCAGTTCAAAGTGAATTGTCTTAACACAGGAAACTGGATAAAATGTCGCATTCTCCCAGTGTGGTCAACCAGATAATTAATTGTTCCTTTTGGACTTAAATCTGTATTTTGGGTACCGATGGAACTAGATTAATTGTGGAAATGCTTTCTGCAGAAGATGGGTAGGTAGCAGAGAGTCTTCACACAAATAAATAGACTTGCTAGGAACAAGGGACAATAAAGCATACCCAAAGCAGTGGAAAGTTTGAGATGAAACTGAGGGCAAGGCAGGGCTAAATGGAGGCAGGGAGATGATTCTCATTGAATGGCAGTTATCCTGCCTATGTACCCTTGCTTGCAGACCCACACGCTACTGAATTTAGTACTATGGACTTAAAAGCTTAATCTCCATGGATGTGGGGTCGTCTGCCCTGTTCTTCATTGCACCCCTTGATCTACTCCAGATGTATGCTTGAAGAATTTCCTAGCATTTCTCTCCTCAGTGATCACTGCTGCTGGTTGAAAAAGGGTGTTAAGAACTTTTTTTGCTCATTTGTTGAATACAATTCAGTAGTAATTATGAATGAAAGGCCAGAATTCTCCCCCTTAAAAGCAGTTGTTAGGACAAGTGCACAGAAATGTAGAAGACAGCAATTTGGTTTCAGAATGGTTGTGTGACTGAAGAGCATTTTTCACACCTTGAAATACTTATAGAAATGGAGTCTTGAGATTTCATGAAACAAAGGCAAGTTTTCAAATATTACTGCTTGCTTAATGCAAATTTAAAATCAATATTAAACACTAACTTGCACAGATTTTTAGGTAACAGCACAAACATTAATGATCCTCTTTCTCCTTAAGAAAACAAAATCAAGATGTCAGGTGTTAACATTTGTCAAAATATGGATTATCCAGTGTGACATAAAACTGGAAGAGCAATGAGTTCTAAAACAAAACACAGAGAAAGGTAGTATAATGCTGTGATTAAGAACCTTTACGCCTAAGAGGTTTAAGAAAGGAACAGATGAATCCAGTATGAAAAATAATATAAAGTGACTCTCATTATACAACATTTGCACAAGTAGTGAAAATTATATCGTCCATAAAACGGGAGATACACTTTTCTTGGATTTTTTACAGGAGTTTTTCACTGTCTTTCTTTGGGCTTTTCAAAAATCTTTCTTTTGGGGTTTGACATCTGAAAACTTAAGTTGTCAGCAGGAGAAGGGCTGTTCTTTGGGTCTCATGCTATGCTTCTTGGCATGATAGCTGAGTGTCTTTCAAAATGAGCAGTAAATGAGGTAACTAATAACAGTTGGTTTAGGGGTTTTCGCATTACCATATGGAGAGGAAATGTTTGGGTGTGTGCTGATTATAAAGAAAATCTGTCTGCTAAACAGCACAATGCACATCTGAACATCAAAATAACAGCCCCCAGATATTTGGCTGGTGTCCATATGTGAAATTAAAAAAGCAAAATAAAACCTAGCTTTGTATTCCAGGCTTAAATACGAGAGCTCCAAAATATAAAGGATGGGAATGGGGGGGTTGATGCAATTGTAATAGTCAACCTTAGAGCTGTCTGTTTGACAGCTTGTACCATAATTTTCATGTGACACCATGGGAAAGTGAACATGTCGCTGTGTTAATTTTTGGTTTGATTGTTTTTGAAAATAATTATTCTTGCATTTGAAGGTCCTGCTCATCAGGATTTTCAAAACATTGCATCTGAACCTGCTTCAAGGTTAAGCAAGACTTGTCCTGAGGGGGAAAAACCAGAAACAGTTCTTCACTGGAGGCAGCAGCAGCAGATGCAGAAATGTAATGTTAGCCAGAGCACTGTGTCATTGTGGTGCAAGAAATTCAGAAAAATGGAGGACACTAAATAGAAATAATAATGCAAAAATTGGTAACTTTAATGGATGACATTGTCCTTGAAGGCATTCTACATTTGACAAAAGAGCCAGCTTATATTTGAAATAGTCTGCAGAGTCATGTCCTCCTTTATTACACAGAGCCATCACTGTCAATAATGCAAAATTCAGCCTCCCTCTGTGCTTAGTACAGTGTGAAAAGTTCACTCATAGGAAGTTCATTAATTCCAAAGAAAGGCAAGTACTCTCGTGAGCTTACTTATTACAGTTCTGCACAGCAGGAAGAGACTTCTTCTCAGCAGATGAAAGCATTATTGCAAAGACTCAAAATCTGTTCCAGTGTTGTCCACATTTGTTTTTCCTTCTTTTGTTGTTTTCTCCTAATTCATCAATCTTTCAAACTTTGCAGCTACTTTTGAGACAGATGAGATTATACTCTCGAGGTAGCAACAGCCAAGATTATTCTTCTTTCCACCATTTTTATACTTCTTTCATAGTTTCTTATTTTTTTTATAATTCATTTATGTAGAAAAATTGACAGATATTTTTCTTTTTCCTGTGGAGACTGTTTAAAAAGTTTAGCACAAGGTGATGCAGTTGCTCAATGGTGTTTTTCTAAAGCCATTTTTTACCTATTTCATTGCACTTTCCAAATATTGTGGGATATACTTGCAACAGATACAAAGAAAAGCAAAGAGGTGGCAGGTGAAAAATGAAATATGATGAAGAAAAAATGGATTATTCATATCTTGAACTGGGAAACTCAGTTAAGTCCCACATTATTACAAGCATTCTACCTTTCTTTGAACCTCCTCACCCACTATACCACCAAGAACAAGAGCTGCTTCAGCACTCCTTGAGCACAAATGAAAGCAACTGTGCCCCTTTGCCAGCCCTGAGACAGGCTGGTAGCAGTGGCTGAAAGCTCTTCAACTGGAGAGATGCTCTTGAGTGGGTAATGGCTATTCTGTTCCATAAGTGTGCCAAGAGACGTTTGTACTTCAGGGAGGCAATTCATGACTCATTTTAGTTATCTGTTTAGGATGAGAAGAATAATGCCCTGACAGGGATTACATCTCTTCACTGACTGTAATGGAGTCCTTGGGGAACTAACTCACATACAGAGAGCTGTGGCCGTGCTGCAGCTATTCATAAGGACATCAGCTGAAATGTCTTGCTTTTTAAAGTCAGAATAAATAGCAACTTAGGCAGTACAGAGAAAGCCTCAAGTTTCATGGGTCCAACTTACTATGGAGGGAAAACTTGCACTTTTGTGGCAACTCTGGCCATTTATTCATAGACTGCCAGATACAACAGTATTAACGAATTGATAATTCCCACAGATCAACATAGCCATTTTTGCTGATAGCAAAATCTTTATTAAGTTGTTTCACTGCTCCTGTTCCGTTTCTTCCTTCTTGCAGTCACCAGTCTTGGTGTTTGTTCTGTATTATCTGTGGTTTCCCAAACTGATCTTGAAAGCTCACCATCTCTATCTCCATTGCTACTCTCAGCTATTCTCTTCCTTACTTCAGTTCTTGAGTTCAATTTCACAGATGCAGTTATTCTCTGCACCCTCTTAACTCTCAAGACAAATCCAGGCTGCTACAGAGGGATTATCTTTTCCACTTCCAACTTAGATGACACCAGAAAATTAAAAAAAAGCAAGGCAGCCATTCATTTAACTATTGGAAGAAAGAGGAGACTGAAGTTTCTCTGGATGTCCAAAACCCTTGGGTTTTTTCCTGAAGAAGTTGGGTTAAAATGGGATAAGCTTTGAAAGTTCCTGAAAGACACATGAGAAATTTCATGAGAAAAAAGGAGACTGAAGTTTCTCTGGATGTCCAAAACCCTTGGGTTTTTTTCCTGAAGAAGTTGGGTTAAAATGGGATAAGCTTTGATAGTTCCTGAAAGACACATGAGAAATTTCATGAGAACTGTGCTGGCACTCTGTGATTTCCAGTGGAGCAAACAAACACTCTGAGAGCTCCACACTTCTGAGCTGCAGTCTGGAGCTTCTGTTTGCACAGTTAGGAAAGCAGGGAATAAAATAAGAACATTCAAACTACTGGAAAATGTTTTGGGAAGTCTAACTGAACTTCCCATAACTCTGTTAAATATATTTCCAGCAGCAAGCCTGTCCAAAGACCAAGAAAAAATATGTTCAATGCCAGTAACTTGCAGTGTATCACCTATTATTTTTCAGAACCAGATTCTGGGCATAAAAAAAATTACTTTTTTTTTTTTTCTAGATCTAAGTAACAGGAAAGGGTGTTCAAATAATTGTTGAAAATAGTAAATTCTGGTCTTGGGAAAAAATGCCAAGAAAAGTTGTGGAGAATGAGAATGTTCTGTCTTCTGCAAAGACACGTTACCAAAGATACAAAGGACAGCAGGTAGATTTGCTTCTCAGAATACAAGATTCATGTAAAGTGTTATCTGTAATCTGCTTTTCCCTTTTAGGTATCAGCAGTACAGCTGATGAGAACTTTTCTCATGAAACAAAGTTTGATCAGAAAAATATTCTGAAAGGCTCTGGAGCAGTTTTATAAGAAAACTATTTCGTCCGTATCTTTACGTACAAATTCACCAATACCATGACGTTAGTTTTATTCCGAATTCTTTCTGTTTTCCAAACTGGATTCTCAGAAGTTATATGTATATACATTCTATATTGTCTATAAATATTAAGTAATTCTGCAGTGCCCCATGCCAGTAAGACTACATAAGCATCAAGGTAGTGTTCATCCTGTGATATTTCAAGTATGCTTTATATGTATCAAATAGTGAAGATCTGATCTGGGAAATCTCTGTCCTTGGCGATATTTGAAAGCCATCTGTGCACAATCTGGCTCAACCTGGTGCCAAAGTCACCAAATGTAACTGCTTTGGCAGTGGAATTGGACTAAATGATCTCCATGGGCCTTCTTCAATCTCAGGCATGCTGTGTTTCTGTGATACGATGTGGGCAAAGCTGGCTAAACAAAATTTCTATTGAATGGGCTCAAATATCCATCATAAAAAAAAAAAACAGGCTGGATCACTGCTTCCAAATTGCTAGTACTTGGCTATTTCAGCAGCTGAACTGTTGAAAAAAGGTTTCCTTTTTGATGCTAAGAACTAAGTATGTGACAGGAGGTTTTACTTCTGATTGGATCGCAACTCTGCCCAACATTATCAGGAGACAGGACTCAGCTCTTCTGTGCCTTACTGCTCTCATGATCTGGGCTTTTATGCAGGGTTCTGTGTTGAATGACAAGTATCAAAGTCAAATTTCTGCTCCTTACCCTTAGCTACCTATTTAAATAAGGCAACAGTGGGCTGGTGGTAGCTGTAGTTTCCATTCTGCTAAATTTGTGTCCTTTATATAATAATTAATGATAACATTTTATGTAGAGGAAAATATTTATGTTATTTTACTGTTAAGCATGGAGAAGAAAATAAAACTGGATAAAATTCACATGATTTATACCATGCTTATTAAAACTCTAACTAGGGTAAGGCTTGAAAATTTTTGTTATCTTAATCTTTTGAACATGCAGAAGAAAACAAACTGGATAAAACTCATATGAATTATACCATGCCTATTAAAATTCTAACTAAGGCAAGGCTTCAGTCATGATTTCAGTAATTAAGTACTAATCACAGTAGCCATAAAAAGGAGAGAAGAAAACCATTTTTTCACATACTTAAAAATGGCAAGATCATTTTTGCTCAAATTCTCATAAAAATATAGCCTTTGGCAAAAAGTCAAGTTCTTGGTCTTAAAGGCTTTGGAATGATTGACAGAATTGACATGATCCATTCTTCATAAAATAATATGAAACAGTACTCACAGACCCTACAAGTACATCCACCTAGATCAGGCTAAACCCCTCTATTTTTAAGTATAATTGTCAGCTAAGCAAACAGAACAGTGAAATAAAAGCCTGAAAACCAATCCTTTCACCAACTGTAATCTGAGAATGAGATTAACTGTGTACTTTAAACAAACATTGCATAATATAACATATTGAAGCTCAAGCCATATTTTAGATCAGATATTTTATTTATGCATTACAGGATAAATATTGATTCTGGCTAGACTCCTGTGACATGAGGCCAAGTTAAAATGAGTCTTTAAGGAATATGGGACCCTAATATCAGTCATAGAATGGAGTAAAGTAGCATTTAGCCATGTGTCCTAGGTACAAGTGTGGACAACAGAATATCCAGCCTATAATAATAATTCCTCAAAATTGCTTCCCAGTCTTCAACAATGTGTCACCTAAAGACAGCTTAAATCTTGAAGTCCTTGTATTTAACAGCCCTCTGAGAATTTCTCTTCCATAAGGTTGTTGCTGCCCTTTGAAATCTTCTTGGCTTTCAGTAACACAGTGTCCTGTGGCAGGGTTTTCTTTAATTGGTTACATACTTCTATGATGAATCAAACTATGGCTACTCTTACTTCTAGCATGGAAGCTCTTCACTTATGTAATACTTGAAATTATAAAATTCTAGTCTAGATTGTAGCTCACCATTTAAAACACTTACATATGGACCATTGGTTACAGAACATAAACATCTTAGTTTACCTTTTAGAATAAAATATTGCTGATACACTTACCCCATCCTTGTGTATCAGACCTGCTATCACCTTTCTATTGCCTAAAATGACAATAAAATATCGACTAGTTCATAGGATGGTTTGGGTTAGAAGGGACCATTAAAGATCATCTAGTTCAACTCCCACATTCTTCAAGCTGATCATACTTTTTAGGGAAAGGCAGATGCCTGAAAAAGCACAGTGAACGCTTTTCTTAGAACCTGTTGCTCTGCTGCCTTTGTCACACCGAGCCCATTGATCTGATCCTCAGTGACACTGCAATGAGTGTCCAGTCTGTCAGCCATCAAATCTCTTTTCATGGCCCTGTCATCATGCTGATATTCCTGCTGCCTTCCCCCTTCTTCTGGACCCTCTATACCTTGATCTACATACCCAGGTCAAAGCTCTGGTGTTGCTGAAGTAAACTGAAAATGGACCATCACAGATAGTCTTGCATTGTTTCCAAATTTTTGTGTTCTAAATCTTCTCCCTCAGAATATTTGAAAAACAAACAAAACAAAACCACATTCTTCTGTGAATGTTGTCATATTCATTTATAGGCCAAGTATAAAGCCTAATTTCTCTTAATTATCTCATGTCCAATGAAAATATGCCAGAGGCCAGGTTAACAATGATGAAATTGGAATAAATACCTGATGATATATGTTGCATGTTAGCTGTCCTTTGAGTCATCATTAAAAACAGATAGATTCCTTTATATTTCCTCTGGAGTCTATGGATTTCTCAGTGAGGTCAGTGAGACAGTTTTGAGTGACTGAGCTGCAGCTCATTTGGGTCTTTTTTTCTGCGAAGGGCTGTAAAGGGCTGTTCTTTACCTTACCTGGGAAGGCCCTTTTAATTAAGAAGCAGTCACGGATACAAATAATCCATAAATAAGTAACCTGTGTCTTCCTCTGCTGCCTATGATTGTTACACATCAACATGGAATTTTGGAAAGCAAAGGAGAAGAGAAACGAATAGAAAAGTCTAAACCTGACTAAGCTGATGTGTTGGAAAAATCAGTGATTGCTGCTGACAGACTGGAACATAAAGACCTGTTTTTTACTTACAAGGAGACTGCCTACCCCACTACTCCTTGCACTCTTGAAGTATTTAAAGCTATGATGTCCTCTGAAGCCAGAAGAGATGATGTTATTCTAGCAAGCTTTCCTAAATCAGATATGTTTTTCTCGCTATACAAAGAGGGTTGCCATAATAATGTTGATAATCAGAACATATATATCAATAGCAATAATAATGACAGTAACAATAACAATAATAATAGTAATTACTACTACTAATGTCATTATGATGTTGCATTTGCAACTATGAAGTATTTATTTCAGGTTTTATTTGAGATGAGTGAGAAAGGACAATGGCCTTCTTATTTGAAAATTAAAAAAGATCCCACCATAAACTTTGTCATAAAGCTGTCTAATTTCTTTTCATGTGTAATACTGTATGTTGTAGACTTCTCCCTTCCAATAAACTATATCCTATGTAGAGGGATGTGAATAATGTTTCCTGAGAAAGTAAAAAAAAAATTCTTTGCATTAATCTTACAGTGTCAATAAGGGTTCTTTTTAAGTGATGTTAGCTATTGGAGGAAGCTTTTTGAGGGAAAGCATAGTTTGGAAATGGAGAAAGTGTACAAGGAATGGTTAATAGCAAGCACTCCACATTAAAATATAATGTGTGTTGCAAATCCTGAGAGATAAAAGAGAGCTGTTAAAGCAATCATTTCTTGAACTCTAATCGTGAATGCAGTTGCACAATACGCAGGACAAAAGTTGATGCTCCAGATAGGTGTTGTAATATTTGGACTACAGCTGCCTGTTTAGTGGCTGCAGTGTATGTCAGGTGTTAATGCTAAATGTAAGACCTTTGACATACTGAGTAGTTGTTAATTTACTGAACAGTATTATAATTGATCACATACAGAGGAATCTAATGGCTGTGCTTCATGCTATGCCTTCTTAATGGAAGAATATATTTCCTGTTTTATTATTGAATTCCTCAGGCTTTTTAGAGTAGTGAAGTCTATTATATACCTAGAGACCTTTCTAAAGACTAAATTCAGGTCACTTCTTGGCTTGCTGGTAAAAAGTTTCTGCCATAGTTAGGCTTTCATCCAATTATATTTCAAATAAATGGAAATTTTTCATTGACTTAATTGAAATCTGAATTAAATCTGCATTAAACACTACTAAGAAAGAAGCTCATGACACGTTAGTAGCTCAATCTGTTTCAAGTATAGTTATCTTTTTGAAGACAGAATATCAGCATCTGTCTCCATAGCTTTGGGTAATCCTGATGTAAATCTACTTACAAAGGTTGCTTTGTTAATTCTCTGCCAGGCTTTATGCTTCTTTGCAAGTCTGCATCAACCAAAATCTGAATCATATAAAGATGTATCATGGCTGCTTGAGCCTCCTGATTTATTATTTTAGCCTAATAAAAATGGTTGTCATAAGGCAAACAGATGATGTTTATATGTGTCATTCCTAGATGCTGCTTTTGTTGTTGGTTTCGTCACTATACAGTAAAGCTACAGTTTAGAGCTGCCTTTGCCTTTGTTTCATGGATTTCTAACACGCCCTCCGACCTGTCTTGCTCTGAGATTCATTCCTGCTCACAGAAGCAGGAGGTGGACCCTTAACCATAATTTCACTGTTGACATCACTCAGTGGTGTCATTTAGTCACCTACAGGTAACAGCTTTTTTGATGGGAATATTTGGAATTATCAGTGGTAGCTCTATGTATTAAGACACTACTGTAAGGAACAGACATTTACCTGACTGGCATGAATGTGGAAAAGTGATGGGTAGATCTTCGTGCCCTGGACTTGACTCTTGGCTACTTTTTCCCTCCACTCAGGTCTGCTCTGAAGTCAGAAGTGAAGCACTAGTCCCAAACTTTGAGACTTTCCCCTGAATGCTGATGGAGCTCAAGGCAACTCACTATGCTGTGTGTGTGGTAGATATTTTCTGTGGGAGGGATATGTCTTTGCTCTGACTATGGAAGTCTACTGAGGTCTGCTCAGGGCCTTAGCCTCTTGGGCTTTTATAGAAGCTCAGAAGAAACTTCCCAGCTAACCTTTAGCTACTCTTTCACAAGCACACCCTGCCTGACCACAAAAGGACTTGTAACAGCCGCTTGTACCATGAGGTCAGTGTGCTGACCTAAAGGACACCTCTGTCTTCACCAGAGTCTATGTGCTTGCCTTCCCTGGGGAGTGAAGGACCATCTCTGCAGCCTTATGCACCTGGCAGAACTCAGCATGTACAAAGCTTGTGCAGTGACCGAGCAGCAACATTTCCCTCCAGATCAGGATTAAAGACTCTGAGACAGATTTTTTTCCCCTACTACTGGCTGCTGCAGATAAAGATAGGACACAACTCTGAGCCTGAATATAGGAAGTGGTCCCAGGAATGCTTTTGTCCTACCTGTTCCCTCCAGACTAGAAGAGAGGGCTTCCAAGAAATCTGCAAGGCACTTATGCAAATATTCAACAGTTAGTTCCCCACATGGCAGATGACAGCTTTTGCTACCTGCTCTTTGCATGTGTTGCATTAACATTTCTTTATATAGTTCACAAATCAATTAAATATTCAATACTCATAAAAATATATATACTTATTAATCTAAGAGTGTTTTAGTATATAAAATCTATTGTCTCTCGTCGAGGCATTTCCTCAGAGCCGCTCTTTATCCCTCTCTTCAAAGTTATGTTTTTCATTTCTCCCTCACCCTGCAATTCTCCAAACTGGTAGTATTGAGGTCTGGGGAAAAGGATAATTTTTTTGCATTTCTACCACTTTTCTTCCATAACTTGCTTTTATTTGGTATGTATTACCTTAACTAGAGATCACTCTACTCTTATGCGAGCCTACAGCTACTAAGGGTTAGTGAGAACCCAGCTGGGAAGAAAGGTAAGTGTGGAGGTTAAGACCTAATGAGTGAAACAACAGTTACCCATTATATGATCTGGTCTGTGTATAATAAAGCCTTCACTGAGGAGTTGTACTATTTAACCCGAACTTCTTTATATGATTTAGTAATCATACTTATTTGGAGTCTCTTTCAAATAATAACTACTAATAACCTTAAGCCTTAAGTATGGCATTGTAGTGGTTTGAACCTGGTTTTCCCCCTGAAGCTAAGAAAGTGGTAAAACCCCAGGGGGTGGTGATCCTGGAAGTTTTGAAGTTTTAGCCAATGAACACTTCTGCAAAATATAAACATATCACAAGCAAACAGAAGAGAAAGTAAGTTGTAGTTTGTTGTAGAAGAGGTAGCCATGTTGTGAGCCACGAGCAGAAAAGGGCAAGAGCCCCTGAGGGGCTCTGGTCCCCCAGCCCCCGGCTGGAGGGACTGCAGAGACTTGGAACAGTGTTAGACTGGGTTAAGTGTCTGTAGTTAAACCAGGAGATGTTTTTCCAGTGTAAGCAGCAACAAGAGATACCAGAGTAGTGGGAGCCAGCACGGACCAGAGAAAAGCGGCGGCACAGAGCCAAAAGATAAGAGAGCAGCAAATAAACATACAGCAAAGCAGACAGAACTTCTGCAAGCCTGAGAGAGGAAGAACTGCAGCAGAGAACAAAACTAAGTTCTACAGAGAGGAAGCTTGGGGGTAAGAACTGCAAAACTCCCCTAAACTTTCTTTGAGATCCCTCAAAATGAAGGGGGTAGACTTTTACGGATTAGAAGTCCTAAATGGGTAAAGGAGCTAAGAAGCTCGGTTGTCCTGAGAGCTCAGCCAGGACAGTGTATAGGAGGTTGACCTTGGGGCCCTCCCTTGCTGCAAGCTACAAAGAAGTTCGCGGCCATCTTGAGGCAGGGCACAGAAGCTCTGCAAGGGGCTTGAGTCCCCCGAAGATACCAGACCGTCACAAAGCCCCCCTGTGCTTCGTGGTATGACCGTGGTGGAATGACCTTTCTCTGGGGTGAACATAGCCCACGGAAGACCCTTCACCTGCGTCGAGGGGCTGCGAGGGGCTTGGAGGCCTCCCTGATGTGTGCTGGCAGAGATCCAGCTCCAACTGCTGCATAGAAGACATAGAGAGATCTACTGCCTTAGAGACATTGCTGCTCTGAAGAAGGGATCTGTCCTTCTTCCCTCCTGGACTTTTATTTGGAGGGGAGAAGAGATCTGATCCATTGTAAATACTTATGTCATGGTAGAGTTAGTTGAGATTGTGTGTATAATGTATTATAATATTTATTTGTACAGTCATTGTAATATATTCCCTTTCCCCATTTTGAGTCTCGTGTTTTGTCTGGGAAAAAACCATCTCACATTGGGTTGAGATGTGGAAAGGGGCTTGGACTAGGGAATTAGATTTTTGGAGTTCTCAAACCATGACAGTCATCAACTCATTAAGGAATAGGGTGAGCCAGCAAAGCTAGTCCTGGTGTCCTCTGGTCAGTGACCACTCCTTCCTACAGCCATGAAGGATCCCAGTTACCAAGCACCTCTTGCTGCTGGTCACAAGACAGAGATTAAGTGTGAGAACACCACTGGAATTAATGAGGAGTGAAAAATATTATACTAACTTGGCACTCTACACTAACAGGGGCCTTTTTGTTGTCTTGTTGCACTGCCTTCTAGATCCTGGCAATTCTGATAAAGTCAGTTGCAGCTGTTATAAAATTGCTGTATAAAATGGGAAACACAGGTTTCAATCCATATGGTGAGACAGATTTGAAACTGGACTGGCCTCAGGTGTCTGTGCTGTCTTACCATCATGGAGGACTCCTCCGTCACTGGCTGGAGGAGAAAGGTCTAGTGGACTGAACTTCAAAAGCAGTTCCTGAATGGTATCCCTGGTACATCAAGGAAAATTAACATCAGTTTAAGAATACTTTAAAATGGAATGGTAAAAGCTGAGGGTATTTAGGACTTTTGTCAGTAACTATCTGTATTTACTCTTCAAAGGCAGCAGCTGTGGAGTTACTGTGATGCAGAGCAGCCATAACTATTGGCAGAGAATTACTTAAATGAGATAAATTGCTCACAAAGTAAAAGGAAACAGAAATTTTACCTTTTCTGAATGATATGTGGAAATATATTTCATGAACAGATTAGTCAGGCTGGTGACCTGTGCTACTGCCGACTATTATTATCTTGTTTTGGATGTAAAAACCCATCAACCTTACCCAGTGAAGCAAATCTTAATACAGGGAATGGACTCGACCTAGGCAATGTGTAAAGAAAGATGAAAGCTGAAAGATCATATTAGGATCAAAAACGGGAATGGTGAAGATGAGGGAGTCTTGAGACTAAGAAAGAAGTAGGGTAAAATAGAAAGAGGGAGAAGCTTTCATGTTTTTGTATCTCTGTTTTTCCTGACATCAAAGGATACTTGGTATTTTGATTAAGTCTAAGCTATAAAAGTTCCTCTGAAGATTTGAAGAGACAGTTGTCCAGTATCAGGTACATCAAGTAGAATATGAATTCCCCTTTCCCCTCTAGGAATGAATCTGGAGGCATTGAATGGAATCTAATTAGGGAAGATGAGAGCCATGCAGTCCTGATTGAGCTCAAAATAATTAATTTATGAAATGAATCAAACCTGCTGATCATATAAAAGAAGAGAAAATCATGAGAGGATAAAAAAAGTGGGTTTTTAATTAAAGAAAAACAAACCTTTTGATGGACCAGGAGAGTAAGAAAATGGTAGAACATATAAAAAGGACGATGAGGAGGAACTTTATGGTGAGCACTTGACATTTGGGCCATGGTGAATTCACTTGAGTAGAGTCTCTCGGTAGAAAGCAGAGCACTCATGGGAAGCAGGCCAAGAGCTAAGCAGGCACACAAATGTACTCACTGCCTTGTCTCTGGGGTTTACTTCTGTTTATGAAGAATGCACATTACCTGGGCATTGCAGGGGAATTTCAGATAGTCTGACATATATCTTTGCAGAAATAATCTTCTGAATTCATTAGCAATGGGTTTCCTCAGGAAGAAAATGCAGTGCAGGAATTTTGTAATTTGTTAATGATGACATGCTGCATGAAGCAGGGAAAGACAGATGGGCAATTTTGAGATACCTGTGTTCAGACTTGGGAAGTCTGATTATATGGCTACCAGAAGACATGCTGGGAAGCCAAATACTGATACAGTGGCTTTGTTAGCCTGTGTCTTGCAGGGTTTTAATTGCCTGTTTGGCATCAGTTTTGTCCCTGTGGAAGTGGTTAGATGTCTTTGCATTGGGCTTTCCATGTGCTGCTTCTAGGAAAAATTGTTTGCTAAGGCTCAGTGCTGTGCAAACACTGGAGCGAGGTTGGATACAGCACTCACCCAGAGCACTAGGAAATGCAGTACAGACATCTGGAGAAGCTTTGCATGGAACTATGTCTTGTTTCTCAGGGTTTATTAGAAGCAATGCTACCAAAAAGAGTTATGCTGCGAAGTTTACCCTGGAAGCAGCAGAAAAGCACTTATCACAGAGTTCTGTCTGAACTTTTGACTCTTGTTCCTCTGCTAGCTGTTAATCTTCAGTCTGGCTAAACTGCCCATAGAGAGTGGTGAACTGGGTATTTCAAGGGAAGAGATGCTCAGAGTATTGTTTCCTTCTCTGTTTGTTTTCATCAACTCATGTTGCTATTCCCTCATCTCCATACCCTATGAGGGTAGGAGGGAATGGATACGAAGCTCTATGTCCTCCCATGTCCCACCTTTGCTTCCAGCCCTTTTCTTTCTCCACAATACACCATGTGGAGCTCAGTTAGCTCCCTTGGTCCTTCAGAGGGCAGCAGGAGCTGAAAGAATTACGGGGTCATGGGCAAAGATCATTGGGTGTTATTAGTGGTGCCCATTTTGACCTGGTAGCCAGGTAATCAGCATCTGAATTAGCCCACAGTCCATTAGCCATCAGTTCTTCTTTGAACTTCCTAAAGGATTATTTTACAGTCATGGACTGTGACTCAACAAAATCCACAGAGAAACACTTTGAAATAAATTAAAGAAAAACACCCTGTATTTCTTTTGCATGACTTTCTACTCCTAATACCATGATATTTGAACAAAACTAAATGTCTTTGATAAATTAAATGGAAAAAACCCCAGTTCAAATATGGGTTTCAGAAAAAGAATTAAATTAAATACACAATTTTTACTTTGTGCTTAAGACCAGAGCTGCACACTTCCAGCTCCTGTACCACTATATCCGCTGATGTCTCATATGCTCTACTGAGCTAGTCACACTGATAATACTGATTGGTGCATTCAAATTCCTATACTGAGAATTAAAATGGCATTTTTTTTTTGCATGGAATGCAAAAATGTGACACAACTAATTTTTTAATGCACCTTTCAATTTTCAAATGCCTCTTTAATCAGCTTTATTTAGCATATTTTACATTTGCATTTTATATTCAGCCTCATTTGTATTGCCATGTAACACTGTAGGACATAATAACTTCTCTCCTAAAGGCTCCAGGGCTTTGATTATTTCAGGGGCATAGACCAGAAGGAGATTAATGACAGGTTTGGAGGAAATAGGACATTTAGTGCATTAGCAAGAATCAGAAAGTCCTCCATAACACCAGTGAGTGTTTTCTGGCATTCTTTACTCCTTCCTTCCTGTTTCTTCCTCTTCCTCTTTTAATGTCAAGTTGTGTAGATACACAATGAGGCAACAGAAGACTTCTTGAGGTCACTGGCCTGGCTCCTGACATTTATATAGTAATAAAGTTCTAGTCAGAGAATTTCAACTTTTTACAGTAATTTGACCAATATAGTTGGGAGACATCACATAAAACAAACAAGCAAGGAAATTTGTTTTGATGTATTGTGATTTAACCCTAGCCAGCAATTAAGTACCACACGACTACTGTCTCACTTCCCCACCCTCCACTTCCCCTGGTGGGATAGGGAGGACAATCAGAAAGAGATAAAACCTGAGGGTTGAGAAAAGAACAGTTTAATAACAGAAATAAATTATAATAACAGTAACAGTAATAATAATTAATAATAACTAATAATTATTCAAAAAGGAAAAAGAGAATTAAAGCCAGGACCAACAAGTGATGCACAGTACAATTGCTCACCATCTGCTGACCAATGCAACAGCCCATGACTGAGCAGTGGATGGCCCCTCTAGGCTAACTCCTCCCCATTTATATACTAAGCATGATGTTCTGTGGTATGGAATATCCCTTTGACCGGTTTGGATCAGCTGTCCTGGCTATGCTCTCTCCTAACTTCTTGTGCACCTGCTGGCTGGCAGAGCATGGGAAACTGAAAAGTCCCTGACTTGGGATAAGCACTAATAGCAACAAGCAAAACATCGGTGTGTTATCAAAATTATTTTCATTCTGAATCAAAAACATAGCTCTGTACCAACTGCTGGGAAGAAAATTAACTCCATACCCTCTAAAACCAGATGGTGGCTTGGGCAGTCTGTTAACACATATCTGACATCTTCAAGTTAGCGTTAAGAAGATTATTTCTCCGTCATTGTGTACTGTGACATTCTCTGTATTTACTGGCTTGTTCTTTCATATTATCTAGTGGAGTATTAACAGGAGGGAGAGGGTAGGTAACCATTGCAACTTTGGGAACTAGCCAATACATTAATAAAGATGATGAAAGCTGTGGAAAATTGCTTATTTCTTACTTTGTTCCAGAGTGGGGATTACAAGAATGGAAACTCTCCAGAGATAGCAAAGCTGAGGCTGAAAAAAAGCTGTGAGAGAAAGTGTAGAAGAGATGTGGAAAGTTTTGGGTAGCAGAAAGACTGAGAAGGGTATACTTCTGTAGACAAGGGATAGTGGTCTAATCTGATGTTGTCATCTGATGGTCTAATCTGATGTTGTCATGAGCTTCGTCCTGGTTAGAGAAGGTGACCATCGTGAAAAAGGCTGTGCATTTCAAGAGGGAAAAAAAAGGTAAAGGAGAATCCAAGAAAATGTTATGACAGATTAGTCTGTAGCCCAAACAGTATTTTAGAGTAGTCAAGAAAATGAACCCTCGTGTACTGAGGATTAGTTATTTTTTATCTCTATTTCAGTACTTCCTATATTGTAAATGCTAATAGTGTCATGCAAGATGGTAAATAATTTGTTTGCAGGTAGTTGTCTCATACCTGTCATGTAATCCTTACATAGTAAGTCATGTGCAATCATGAAAAGCTCTTACCTGGCATTCTTTCATGTGCCTATACCCTGAGACAGCAGTCTCTGCCAGTCTTCAAAATATTCTCAAGCACTGATCATTTTGATAGGTCACTTTCACACCAGTATGATGGGGCTAAAGCTTGCCTGGGATGTAGAAGGGACCTGGACAAGGTGTTCCTTTGTAAAAATCCTTAACTTGGTCTCTGGCCTGCCTGAGCTCCTCTGAGGTTGTGTAGACAGGCCTTTGATCAGCCAATGGCATGGGAGTATCTGGTCAGGGTATTATTTGGGCTCCCTCTCCATTGTTTTGCTGTGCTTCCTTGTGGATGTGCAGACAAGCTTTTATCGCATAACCTAAGACACCCTACTACCCTGGGCTCTGTTTGGAGGCTTTGACTCCACTCTGATCGGCCACATACTAAATTATTCAAAGGAGAAAATGCCACATATGGCATTTTCATTATAGAGCCAATTCTGCTTCAAGCCTTACTTTTCATGGGCTCATTTGTAGAAGCCCAGAGAATGTCCTTATTCCTTCAAGCTTTTCTTTTTTTGCAGATGAATGATCAGGGGAGTTTTAAAGTACCTTCTTGAATGGATCAATCTTAATGGATCCATCTTAAAACTTATTAGATTATTTTAGAGGAATAATTTATGGAAGACTCCTCCAGAGTTTTACTGAGATTAATGCAGATCATAGGAATCGTTATAAAACCCCATCTCTTCTCATTTACCACATGAAAGCAAAAGTTTTGAGACTGTGCTTTGTTGTTTCATTTAACAGGGAATGGATCTGCATAAGCAGATCAGTCCACTACACAAGGGCCAGATGGCAGCGTCCTGTAGCTATCACAGAAAAGTCACCATCCTCCTTCTGTAAAGCTCCACAGTCTGGAAAGGCCAGGTCTGGTAAGCATGGTGTGGTGGTTTGGAAAAACCTTTCCCCCCTGGGGCTGGTGATAGTCTGCCCCAGGGGGTAGTGTTTTTGATACTGGACCAATTAAAATTTGATGCACCCTGTGGAAATTACATACAAAACTGGAAGAGAAGACATTAATTTTAACTGTGTAGCTGGAAGCAGAAGCAACCATGCCTTGAAGCTCCACGTGTTAGAGGGGGGTCGGGGGGCCAGGAGCAGCACAACCACTGAGTGAAGCCCCCCCTGAAGCCTGTGATCAAGGGGGACCCCGAAAGATCGGGAAGACCCCCTGGGTTGCATCTTCTTCCCCCCCTTGCAGTGGCGGGGAGAGAAAAGCAGTGGCAAAAGCAGCACAACAGAGAGCTGTGGCCGTGAGCCAAGACGGGCTTCTGGCCAAAAGACTGTGCAAAGGAACTCTAGCAGCAAGAGAAAATAGCAGACGAGCAGCAAATATGGCATGGAGCAGACTGAGAGGCGCAGAGACATCCAACAGAAAGAGAGAGAGAGAGGGAGAGAGAGAGAGAGAGTTGGTTGCAATCAGTTCTAGGGTAAGGACTAAACTGAAAGCCCCTAAAACTCTTTGACTCCAGGGAGGAGGGGTGGAAATCCCCCAAGAAGTCTCCCGAGAGCTCATCCCCAGGGACCAGAACCTTCACGGAGCAAGAGCAGGGGATAAAGACTTTAAACTTCAACTCCTTGTACTTCGTGCTGTAGACGTGGTGGCATGGGTGTTCCCCTGAAACCCATGGTAACACCCTTGGACGAGGTGGCCAAGGAGCGAGAAGTGGGGGCAGACCCACCACACCCCTTAGAAGAAAGAAGAATTCTAGCTATGACAAATTGAAACTGCTGCCTTAAAGATAAGAGACACTTCCAAGTGCCACAGAAATTAATTTGGAAGAACTGTGGCCTGAAAGTGAAAAGAAGACTTCTTCTTCTTTCTTTCTGGACTTTTTTTTGAAGGAAAGGAGAGATGGTCTATGTATATATATTGTTTCACCATAGAAGAGATAGTTAAAATTGTTATATATATGAATATATATGTATTATAGCATTTATTGTGTAAGTAATAACTTGTAATATAATTCCCTTCCCCCATACTGAGTTGTGCCTGTCTGAAAACTTCTCTACACACATTAGAACAAATTGTAGAAAAACTTTTGAAATTAGCTTTTTAAAATTGTTTTTCCAAACCTCCACACATGGGAAGCCAGAAACCTTTAGAGGAACTGTGGTGGCTTGAACAACAAATACCATTAATCTGGAGATTATAAAATCCTTTAATCTGTTTTTAATCTCTGTGTTTTTTAAGCTGCTTCTTAGAAACTTTAAATCAACTGATACTTTCCGTCAGTCTCTTGGTTCAGTATTAGGCAGGATCAGAGGGTCTTGTGTAATGCATACGGGGTGAGGTACACTGCTCCCATCTCCCAGCTCAGCTGTCATGGCAGGTGCCTGTATCAAAGGCTCACATTTGTAAATCTTGGTACTGCTGCTTTTTTTGCCAAGAAATTTAACTCCTCTCAATATCACTCCTCATGACTTATGTCTTCTAATTGTTTTTTTCTCCATTAATACATTACTCATTTTTTTTGGTTTTTTGGTTGGTTGGTTGGGGGTTTTTTTTGTTTGTCTGTTTGTTTTTGTTTGGGGGTTTTTTGTTTGTTTGTTTGTGTTTTTTGTTTTGTTTTAGTTTTGGTTTTGGTTTTTTTTGTTCCTAGGGATAAAACATGCCTCCAGGGAATAATTGGCCTGACTGCCCTCTCTTGCAAAAATACACAGGAAACCCTCTGCATTTTTGCTATCAAAATTTCGTTGGATTATTCTGTGATAAGTGAAGTGTAGGATTGAAATGAGCTGTCTTTCTGTTATGGAAATCCTACTCCAACGCTATGCTACTGCATGAGATACATTAATAATTTACGTACCATTTTCTCTCTTTTTCCATCCTGAGGGAGGACTGTCGCAACTAATTTTTTTTTTTTTTTGCCAGCAGGTAAAAATACCAATTAAACACATTTTCTTAGTTTCAGTCCACAACAGTTTAATGCCAAGGGAACGTAAGGCAAAAAATAAGCAAGCTGCTTTTTGTTTTGCTAGGGTGGCTGGTTATACCTCAAGAATCAGCAAAGGTGCTATTTCATGGTTCAGCAATTCTTAGCTAACCTGCAGTGATGCAGGTGGGGCCAACTGGCTGCCCTTTGGCCCAGATCTCGTTCAGCAGATGGATCCAGGAAGAGATATGTGTTATCCACTTGTTTTGGATCATGCCTGTTCATAGGTAGTCTTTCTATGTTGATACAGCCGTACAGAGAATAGGAGACGAAAGGAAAAGCAAAAGATTTTGTATGGGTTGAACAAAATTGCAGTAAAAATGTAGGGCTACGTCATCCCATGCCTCAGGGACCAGGTGTGAATCCCTCAGAGAGAGCAAATGGCAAAAGTACACAGGTAGATAGTTGCTGGTCCTCGTGCTTCCAGTGCCTAACAGCCAGCATTCAGAAGCTGGAGATAAGAAAGCATGCTATTTTAGTGCTTGGCATAAATTTTTTGGAGGAGCTATTTTCTTGTTCCTTGTGACCCATCCATCCTTTTGACAGAGACCTGAGTATTAAAACCTAACACCAGTTCTTCTGCTGAGGTCAGTGCACTCAGAAGCTCATCACCTTAAGTACATTATAAATGCTAATCATTGTAGCTGAGGTTATATTATTACCAACTGAGGAATGACTGATCAACTGTTAAACAATGATTGAGCTCATTAAGAAAGTGTATAAATAAGTTATTTCCGTGTAACCACCAGAAAAATAAAACTCTGTACCATAGTCTGAACAGTGGCCAAGGACTGCATGTGCCCCTGTGCCCCTGGGCACCAGCTGGAGGGAGCAGTCTGCCACCCTCATGGGACTGCCCACAGCTCAGTCACTAGCACACTGAACATTTCCTCTCCCAGTCTCAACAAGTTTGATCTAACTTTGGTGAGACAATAAAAAAAAAGATAATCCCAGCAGACTGAGTACTGGAAAGAGATTAATTGCCTTTAGGATTTTGATTTTGACGTTTAAATTCCAGTCTGCAATTCATGTAATTCTATTTTGTTATATTTTTTTTACAAACTCTGTGTTGTAATCATGGATTTTTGTTGGCAGTATAAGGTGATAGGTAAGGCCACACAAAAGAAGAAAAAGGCTCCTGATGGTTTCCTGGAAAAACCCATCACCAGGGGAGACATTCTCAGGAACTGATAAAAGGGTTAAAACCAAGAAAGGAGTGATATGGAGATAACACGGCCTTTCTTCCTGAACATCCTGGCCCCCGAACTTGGGAAGTGGACCCTTGGGCCTATTTCATCTGTCTATCACCCCAAAGATTAGTTTATTGAGTATAGCCACTCAAACTGCCTAAAGAAAAAGGTATAAAGAGATATTGGACATAAGCAAAAATCAGGGAGAAGTTCCATCAATGCCACGGAGGTAACCGAAGGGCTACCTTTCCTCCCTCCACCTTCTTGGAATGCCGTGAGGTTAGTGATTGCTTTATACATATGCACTAATTTTACTTTTGTTCCATGCAACTTTAAAATTTTTACTTATTACTTCATTGTAAGTTGCTTTTGCTTCAGGGTGTGGGCCTATGCTTTGTATTATTGTTATTACTAGATACTATAAGTGTGCTTTTTTTGCAATTGGACCCTATTCCAGGCACAGCAAACCCCATATATTATCACAGATATGTATTAATAAACATGTTATTTTGTGAACTGTTGGAGTGAGTTCATTTTCAGGTGCTGACAGTTTTGTCGACAGTGAAATAACTCATAGGAGAAACCTGCTGAGGAGTTTTTCTAACGCTATTAAGTGCAGTCCCCATATAAAAGGTATCAAATGTCCTATCCATCTTGGTGAATTTGTTAAGCCAAGGGTCTCATTAGGTGAGATGCTAAAAGACTGTTTTGGATGTTAAAAGGCTTTGATCTCCTGGGGGACAGTGATAGCCAAAAAAATAAATTAATACAGGTTGGACAGAAAATGCTTCTTTTCTGCCCCTTTTCATGTGACAGGCATGATATTTTGAAATTATCTAAGCCCTTTTTCCTAGAATGCAATTGCATTTGGTTGTTTACCTTGTTTATGTTCAACTTTCATTGATTTCAAAAGGTTCAAATTACTCTTTGGAGTGGCATAGTTCAGAAAGAGTAGTAAATTATTATTATAGGGTCCAAAAAACCTCCAAACAAACAAAACTCAAAAAACCCCCAACAAATCAAGCACCTATAAAAAGGTAACATGTGGGTTGCTTTTTCTACATAGTATTTCACACTGTGTCAGAGCCTGTGTATGTGAGAGAGAGAAGTAGAATGGATAAGTCCAGGAAACATTTTACTGATCTTATAGATAAAGGAATAGCGGCTGCCAGTTTACTGCCTCGTGATGAACTGCTGTTTTCTTACAATGGAACTCTCTACCCTGTCACCATTTGTAGTCCTGAAACATTCAGAGCCTTGGAGTCCTTTGAATCCAGAAGTGATGATGTAATTTTGGCAGGATACCTTAAATCTGGTGAATATATTTTGCTTTTGTTAAATAAGGTCATATAATTGCAAATAGGTGGATTTGTATTAATATATGCAATATATATGATATAATATATATTATATTAAATAACTGTATTCAGAATGTTCACAAAATTTTGTGAAATGTATTTTGTTCTGAAAAAGCACAAGATAGTTAATTATGAGGATTTTATGTAGGAAATTTTCCAAAAGACTGAGAAAAACAATCTGATTTCTATAACATGTAAAGGTTTTTGTTATCTTTACTTTTCATAGTTATGAAGTTAAATGCATGAATTGGAGAGAATTAAAATACACTGATTTACACCACACATACTGATATCTCTTGATATTACAGGATCTGCTGTCACATTTATCTTTGTAAAGTTAACAGCTTTGTTTTTTTACACAGAATTGAGCTTTCCATACCTTCCCATGCCATGCTGCATTTTCTTTAGTTTGTTTCATACAGATGTCAGGAAATAGCTATCAGAAATATTTTTTAGCATTTGAAATGATCACATTGTTCAATGCTTATTAGGAAATCAGGAGGAGATCTTTGCTAGGAGTGTAAGTTTACAACCTTTGCTCCTTTGCTCCTTTCTGCCTGAGAGCACCCTGTGCTGCCCCTTATCAGAGCCACAGGTTTGGGTCAAATGTGTCTCATATTCATTTTAATCTAGTAGTTTCTCTCCTCCAGCTGGGTTCGCACTGTCTTAGAGCTGAAAGGATTGCAAGGTTTTTGATTTTTTTATCATATTTTCTTTTTGAAGAAATGCTTGCACCAGACTGCAGTTGTTAAGACTGTAGTGAGAAAGATGTAGGAATCCAGTATCCAGAAGTCAGGAAATGGTAGACTAAAGATGGGAGTTCGCTACAGACTCTTTGGTATGTTTTGAGAAAAATATAATAAAAGTGTATAGGAAATGTCACTTCAGAGAATTTTTTTCCTATTGGCAAAGCAAATGAGTACATACAGCACAGAGGACCAAAGGTAGGACCCTGACAGGTGATTGTCCAGATAGTCAGTTGTGATTGTATCACATGAAAGGAGACCAGGTAACTCACCTAGTAGTACTACCTTCCTCCTGGCTTTCCTGGAAAATCCATTTCTGTTTATTCTAAAACTTTTACAAGAAATTCTGTATTTTTCCTCTTTCAGGCACAAACTGGCTAAGTCAAATCTTAACTGACCTGATAAACATATCTAAAAAGAAAACACAGGATAGAGAAAGCGGTGTGAATGACGAAGAACTAGAATTCCCCTACCTTGAAGTTGGAGATGCCGAGAAATATGAGGTGGGAACAGAATATGTGTAAAATTACTGAATATATGGAGTGTGAAATATTCCACTGTTTGAAAAGAACTCTCCCGCTTTTCTGTATATGGCATCTGGTCAGGATGAATCTTGTCTGGATTGCCAAATGGTGAGGGATAAATGAACACTTCAATGAGAGTGACAGGAGCACTTACCCATTAGATGCACAAGAACTGCAGAAATTCAACATAGCATCTTCTGTGTTTAAGAAGAGCTTCAAGAAATATCAAATAATGAAATACTAACTTTTGTGTCTTTTACTAGCTCTTCCTCCTCACCCCTGCATCCAGTCCTTGAGATTCTTCAGCTTTCACATATACCCAGTTAGAGTCTGTATCTTACCTTCAGATTTGATCCCTTATCTAACAGAACATGTCAAATTCATTATCACTAAAGAGAATTAACAATGGATAATCTTTCTCTAGTCCCTCATTCTCAGGGGTTTTTGAAGATTAGAGCTACTCACAGCAGCCCACTAATATCCCAGGGTAAAACATACACACACAGAAAAGTACTTTTATCGGCCAATAACTTGATAAGTTTAGCAAGGCAACATTTTAAAATAGGCTGTTGGAAAGAATATTTGTACTGACTGTAGTGAACTGTCCACTCTCCTCCTTCCAATTCCTAAAGCGAATGACCAAATTACCTTCTCCAAGATTTATGGTTACTCATCTCCGTCCTGAAAACCTTCCCAAGTCTATCTTCAAAAATAAAGTCAAGGTGAGTGCTGATTTTAATGTCTTGAAAGCAAACACTTCAACGGCTTTTTTTTTTTTTTTTATACCAATGAAATACTTTTCTGCCAGTTTTCAGAATCACTCTTATACTTAAGTGTTTAGCCTGGCCATTGCTACATACCTGTTTAAGTATTGCCATTCATCTCACTTAACCTCTGTTCATCCTTATTGGCACCTTTGTGACAGTCTCCATAAGGGAGTTGCAGGACTTGAACAAATCCTCCAGAGGCAAAATGCATTTTGACACAATTTCCCATGGGAGACATTTTGTGGTGTTGTCACAAGTGAGGGCTTCAGTGTGACAAGTTTCAGAGAGAATTTGTATTTTTGTGATTTTTTCCTTGCTACCTAAATGATGAATTATGCTTGTGTTGAGCAAAACATACTTAGATTCTGCATAATTAATTTGGTTAATCTGTATAAAATAAAGGCAATCATCTTCACATGGTTCCAAAGCAAAGTTAAATACTTCACCTTCTTAATTTGGAATGAAATTACTATGTCTGCAAGTAGCATACAAGATATTAGAAATTCCCCAACTGCAATTATAAAGTATATTATTATTGTTTTCATGCTATAGTTTGTTACATCTTTCTGTACAAATAATTAATTTTTTTTCTAGATATTGTTATTGATTCGTAACCCAAAAGATGTAGCTACATCCTATTATCATTTTTCCAATGGCCTGGCTATTCTTCCCTCCTATGAGACTTGGGATGATTTCTTCACAGATTTCATGACAAAGAAAGGTACAGTATATTATTCTGGCTGTGTCAATTATTCAAGGCTTTGCCTTTGTCTAAAAAAGCTTTACTTCAGTAAATTAGATTCACTAGGAATTTTTGGTTTACAGTACAAAAGTAGAGATTAAAGAAAGAAAGTTAGACATTTGCACTAAAGTTTACCATACTTGTCTTACTGCTTGAGGATAAGTCCCTGTCAAAACTGCAGTTCCACAAGCTGCTTTAACTTGTCTAAACTGATACTTTTTCTGAAAGAAGTAGTTCTTCCTTATCTCTGTCTTGGATCCCCTTCACCCCTCTTCTCCAGTGTCCATCATCTCGTGTCCATACGGGCATATAAACACCTACATGCTAAATAGGATGAAAGGAATTATTTGGACTAAGTCTAATGCATTAAAAAGGAGAGAAAATAATAACACTAGTTTAAATTGCATAAGTTTAGCATAGCACACGGCCAGCTGAAGGGAGGGTTACACAAGGTTTCAAAGTGGATTAAGGGAGTCTGCAAGATGGTTTGAGTACTGATAGCTCTTTGGTGGAGTCCCGTCTGCCTCGAGATACTAGTAAGTTTTACTGTTCCAACTTACAAATTGTATCATATCCTTGAGACTTGTGCATATGCCAGAACAGCCTGGAGCAAAACCTATAATTTCCACAGAAGGGTGTAAACTCTGCCATAGACATGATTAATAGTGCCCGTGGCTGAGAGATCAACTTAATGAATAAAATTTAGTTTATTTTTTAAGGAGCTTGTCTAATGTTCATTTATGACACATCTTAGTATTCTTTTGTTCTATTTAGTGGTCTGGGGATCCTACTTTGAATACCTTTCCAAATGGAACAAATATGCTGATGAAGAAAATGTTATGACAATAACTTATGAAGAGCTAAAAGAGGTGAGGATATCAATAATTACAAATATTTTATACTTCAAAGAGCATTTTTTCCTAAACCAAGTCACCATTATATTCATGTAGGTTATGCAAACTGTGTGGGATAGATTCTTGTTTTACGTAAAGAAAAGGTAAAATGCAAACTCAAAAACCTTTTAAAATTTCGCCTGAGAAAATTATTATTGTTTTTTATTTAGCTGTGCTATAAGACCAAATAATTGAAAATCAAAATCCCCAATAATTTTCTGGGAGGGGCTTTTATATATTCAACAGTGTAGATTTTGTTCAGCTGTAAATCGTGCACAATCTTTTGTAATCTATAGGGAAACAGCTCATATCTCCTCTAAAATAATTATGGAGAAGAGAAACACTATGTATTACTCTAGTCCTACTGAACTCTATGAATATTCCATATATGTAGCTAACGGAGAGATGTAGGGAATTGTAAATGCCTTGGAAAGCAGTGTAATTTCCTTGAATGTCATGTGGTATGTTACATTCCTCTTTCCAGAATCCTGTCGTGGGTGTGAAAAACATAGCTGCTTTCTTAGGGATTTCAGTGACTGAGGAGGAGCTTCAGTTTGTGGTGGAGAGGAGCAGCTTTGAATCAATGAAGAAGAACTCACAGAAGACCCATGGGGCATTAGGCAACATTCTCTTTCGCAAAGGTAGGAAGCTCCAAGCAGTTCAGAGGTAGAAATGTCACATTCTCAAGAACTTGGGCCATTCGTTACTTCTTTTTTTTGCATACATATTAGCATTGCAAGTTAGTATCAAGCAGGTTATCACTATTTCACTTGAGAAAGCTATTCAAGGAGCAGTGTTGAGAAAGATACCCAGCAAGGCTCTGGCAACAGAACAAATTTTATAGGCCCACAGATGGCTTTCAGGAAGGAGGAACTGTCATGTGTCTGAACTCCTCTTCACCTCTGTGCCTATGTCACTGATTGTTCAGCCATTAGAGGCTTATCCGAGCAGGCAGCACTGGGCCAAACTCAACCTGAGTGGCACGATCACACTTTTTAGGAGGGCCACTGCCAAACCTCTGTTCACTCTTACAGGTTAGGAGGAAGTCAAGCATGCAAAGAATCAGGTACACAGAGGGGCAACAAAAGGGAACTATTTTTGCAGCATAGTGTAGGGGACACAGAAATAGGAAGGCCAACTGGCTGTCAATCTATTTATGCAGTTTATGTTAAAGAAGTCATTAGATAAAAACTCTAGCTGCCAAAGGAGCAGAAACTCAGCTCTGCCTCCTGCGAGATAATTCTTAATCAATTCTTCATGATCTTTCGCTTTGTCAGTCATAACTGACTGGAGTAGAGAGTTGTAGGGGACCAGGACTTTAGGCTGCCTTTTTGAACACAATCACCGGAAGAGGAGTATTCTCTTTTGCATTATAGCAGTTTTGCAGATATGCAGCTCCATTGAGTTCACAAAATTATATTGGTGCAGAAATGAGTAAAGTTTTATCTGGAAAAATAGATCAACAGTATTTAGTGCACAATGGAATAAGAATGGCAGATGTATAGAAAATTTTTTGATTTTCAAGTTTCTTTACTTCTCTGAAGGTGCTGTAAGTGACTGGAAAAATCTTTTCAGTGAAGATCAGAATGAGAAAATGGACAAAGCATTTGAAGAATATGTAGGAGGAACTAAACTCGGAGCAAAGTTAAAGTATGAAGTGTACTGTAAAGCCTGAAGAGTAATAAAATGTGGTCAGAACAAGAAGTTCACAAGGCACACGCTGATAATCTGAATACTATATACTGGAAAATTAGATCAAATTATCAAAGCACCTTAAAATTACTGTAATAAACAGACTGCAGCAGCCTTTATAGTGACGATGATGAATAGTAGGCATTTGTTTTATGGTGAGATCTTTGGCTTGCTTTGGTTACACCCATTTGCTGAAAGACATGTCAACTAATCATATTCACAAAAATTCAACAGCCCTGTTCCAGTAGCTGTCACCTGGAAGGAAAAGCCCCTTTTCTTTCTAGCCAAACCCCATCTTTCTAGACTATTTTATAGTTATTTACTGTGCAGATAATGTTTTCTTCAAAAATGTTTCAAATCAAGCAAAATCTTCACAGAAAAGATTACTAGCAAAAATATGGATCTGACACAAACCTAATGACAAAGGATGTCTTCCATGACTTCAGCACAAACTGGATCAGAGCTAGAGAGAGAAGAAAGAAAGGGAATAAGGATTTTAATCTCGCTGAATGCAAAATGTCAGGATGGATTTCAGATTATAGGCTGGTGTGAACCGGAAAAATTCACTCAAAGGCACTGCTTTTATAGGAACATAGAACAGCCCAGGATGGAAGAGATCCTGAAAAATGATACGGTCCAACCTTTCATGAGAAATGAAGCCTAGATGAGATTATTGCATCTTGAAGACCTGCAGTGATGAGGACAGACTCTATCACATTTCTGGAGAGGTTGTTCCAGTGAATGATTGTTCTCACTTTAAAAAATTTTTTCTTATATTAAGATGAAACCCCTCCTCACGTGAACCCACTGCCTGTTACCTTCTCCATATGGCTCCTTGTGAACAGAGAACCTCTGTCCTCTTTGTTGCTGCCGTTTAACTACTGAAATTCTGTGATGAGGTTGTCCCTGAGCCTTCTCATCTTTGTGGTCCTCCTTTGGAACCCCTCCAATTTGTCAGTGTCTTGAAAATGGTTCTGTTGAGAGAGTGGGAGTGCCAAGAGTGATGGTGTGAGACATTACTATACTCAGCTATATTGTACTGCCATTGTTATTTGGCACTGTGGACACAGTATTTCAGACCTGTCCAGGGACTAATTGCACTTCAGCCACCTGTTCTGGGAAAAGAAGCAAAATGAAGTTCTTTAAGTACAGTTGAATTAAAAACAGGAAAAACCACACCCAATTTATAGATTCACCACTAAGCAGATATGAAATAAAAATAAAATATAATAAAGTATTCTTTGACTTTATGCTTCACTCTTTTAAAGCTTGTTGGTTTTGCCTGGACATATGTAGACATGTAGAGTTTTGCAAAGAAATAGGAATGCTTAATATTTAGAAAAAATGAATGAATTTGAAAGCAGAGCAGCTGAAAATCCTGATGCAAGTCATCTTTGAACAACTACAAATTATGGGTAAGAACCCAGAAAGGTACCAGATGCCTTGGAGAACATATGTAATAGCTGTGTTAAAAACTTGAGAAAGAATCAAAATAGAGCAGTCACCTTAACTTGATACCTGGAAATGCACTAGCAAAAATGACCAAGCAACCCCCCATGAAACATTTTGAGGATAATAAGGTAGTAAGTATAAATCATGTCAAAGCTGTTTGTGTTCCTCCTTTAAAAGATAACTTACCTCTTGAATAAGCCATAGACAAAAGATACAATAGGTGACAGCATCAGAAAGGGTCTGAAATTATATGACAGAAGAGACACAGTGTAAATCCAGAAATGTATGGCCTTGTATGTGGAGATGGCAGTGTGCAAATGTGGTTATAGTAATGAAATTGAAGTACTGAAAGTAGATTTGTGTTCCAATTAATTCATACAACAGCTGCAAAAGGCATTCAGAAGCAGGGTCACCAGCAGCAATACCTTCACGAATATCCACTTGTTTACATGGATGTTATGAACTCAGTTGCATGCTCATGGTCAAACTGCATATACTGGATGACAGCAAAACTGGGAGGTCAATTAAAGCAGTATCCCCTAGTGGTGAGTCCTGGTCATATTCAACATTGTTCTTAGCACTGCTGGACAAACTAATATCACATACTGTGTCATAAATGGTTGACTTTTAAGTCTAGAGATCAGAATAGACAGCTGAAAGTACTTGAGAAAATGGGGAAACAATTTGAAACAACATAGCAAATTGAAAAGACTAGCAAACACAAAGATCAGTAAAAGTAAGTGTAAAACACTACATTTAGAAAAGAGAAAGCAAAGGCACAGGTATTCAATGGGGGTAAACCAGTGATGCAGCAGTTGGCATGAAAAGACCTGAGTAATCACACTCAGCAAGAACTAACATGGTGACAGTGCTGGAAAAAAATGGCCAAATCTTATTCAGGTCTACTGTAACAGGAGTACCATACCTAAAACACAGGCAATAATTATTACAGCCTCTGTTTGCAGGTCTTAACTGGAGAATGATGCTCTGCACAGACTGCAAAGAAATTTCATCTGTCAGGGAAAAGATAATCATGCTTGATTCTTTAGCAGTACAAGGTGAGGACTAGAAATTTACATAAAATCCCTTCTAGATCTATACTTGTAGGCATCTTGTAATATAGCAGACCAGCTTTCTGCGTTCTTACTGATCCCCTGCCCGTACCCCTTCTTGCATGAATTATATTTTCACCAAACACCTCAGTTTATGGAACAGGCAAAAGTCTATCAAGTCTGACTTCTTATGTGATAATTTCCCCCCAATTAGATCCACACCAGATTTTAGAGTTGCGTTCTGGGTTCTCACTGGCTGAGCCCCATTGCAGCTTCATGGAAGCTTTTGGGTTTTCAGACACTGATACCACACAAGAACCTTCCCTTGCAGTGAGGCTTTCCAGGCACAATGGACTTTGCGAAGTAAATCTGCATATCGCATTTATTTTAGTTAAGAAGGTGAAATCATTAATCTTAAAAAACCGTTACCTTTGTAGCATTTTTGGGTGAGAGATTATGTAGGTAGTTGTTACTGAGTCTGGAAACAATCTTTGCAAACACTGGATGCTACACGGCTTCCAGGGGAAAGACCGGCTCTCTGGGTAATTCCTCAAATAATAATGCATCACCATTACTCTATTGAACTAGATTAAAGTTAGTTGGACAACACCTAAACTAAAATAAAACATAGACATGTCCTCACTGATCTGATAGAAAACCAGACCATGACCTGTTTCTGCAGTTTATCCTCTCCTGTGTCATCCCAAGGCTTGGGTTTAGTCTCTTTGTGCCCCTACAGTCTCACTCTGAAGGACCGAGCTATTCAAGCAGTAACACCTCACATGCTTTTGGCCTATTGAAGATACACTGTGGGCCCTTGGATTTAGTGGAGTAAGGAGGTGGGAGAGGGGAGGATAGAGAAGGCAAGCTGCCGTGTTAGAAAATTAATGTAGGCAAGGAAACTTGATGGATGACTAACATTACGAGAGAGTGAAACGTTAGCAGAGGTGAAGTCAGTGAGTGTGAGAATCAATTCAGAAAAATTTGGGAATCTCTTTTCAAGGTAAGATATAATTGTCTAACACAATAGGAGTGGCTTTCAAATGTTATTACTGCTAGATCCTTACCAATCTTCAAAATAATAAAAAAAATTATCTTTCTTTTTGGTCTAGTCTTTTTTGTTACTTATGATTCCTGAAATTATATATTTCCACTGAAGGGGATGCTTACATTGTATTTTTTGCTGTTTGCTCTAAGAAGATGAACAAACCAGAAAAATTATATTAACCCATCTCCTACTTCATGTCTTTTCCCCAATCCATTTTTCAAAACAAGGCTAAGGTAAATCTTTGGCTAAGGTGAATTTTCTCTTTATGTTGTACTGCAAATGCTTCTGATACCAGCATTTCTATCCAAGGCAGATTTTCCTGTAGGTAACTGAGCAACTCAGAGTTTTGCCTGGTGACCATATGAGCTGTGCCATATGAGTCAGTCACCTGCTTACCCTAAGACACTGGCTGTCAGACAGACAGCGCTGGGACTGGGACTCTCGACATCCTCAGGGCACCTGGTTACCACTAGTCTCTCCAGAGAGACAGGGCTTCTCTGAGCCCTCACCTCTGCAGCTCCTGAGCAGACTGACAGGTGGCTGTGACAGCATCGAGCACCCTGCTGATAAGCAGAGATCAGAGTCTAAGGGTTAAAGGACCTGGAGGCACCTCTGTCCCCAGTAGCTCAGGTTGTTAAATTTCATGTCAAGGTCTTATCTGGCTCCCTCAGGATTCAGGTGGCTGGCTCCAAAGACAGGAAAAAAAAGTTTTAATTTCTTGATGCTCTTTAGTATTGGCAAGGGGAAGGAAATTTTCCTTTGCAACTCAGAGTAAACACATGGACAGAAAACTGAAAACAATAACAAAAACAAAGCTGGCAGAGAATATAATGTATGAACACTGTCCCAAACTTTTATGAGTAAAATAGCACTGCTAGAGAAAATATTTCCAATAAAGTGGTCCATTTTGATGGTTCTGCATTTTGAGAGAAAAATAATTTTAAATTGTTGTTTGTAAGTAACTTTTATCAATCTTCCAAGTCTTACAGTTATACTTTTGATTTAACACCTCCTCATGCTTAATTAAACTTGTGTTTAGATTTACTAAGTGTCTAACAGCCATTTATGACGAAAGAGACAAGTATGTGATGCAAGGGTTTGATATATGGATAGTGAACAGGACTCATACTATATTCAAGGGCATGAAAAGAAGAGTGAAAGGCCCTCCACAGGGCAATTAAGCCTTTCTATATTGTCTCTCTGTTTGACTGATCTGTGGAGATATCTATTTTTGCACCTCAATACTATTTATCTTCTGAAAAGGTATCAGCTAGAATACAAATAACAGCCACATAAAGAACAATTTCACCCAAAGATTAAATTATGGATGTTAGGAGAGAGAAATGGAACTGAAGTAATACAGGTAGAATTTGATTCACATTAATGCAGAACCTAAGTATTGATCTTCACATGAAAGTGACCCTCCTGTAGGATTCGGTGATGTAAAAGTCTCAAATGTGAGTATTTCGTCATGAGAATTCGGGCTTAAATGGTACTTGTCCTTAGCTCTGGAGATACTGCCTGAAGTGATGATGTTACAGGGACTGGCTTCAGGACAGAGTCACCATCTGTAAGGAAGCCATGGTGGATGTGTATCCACCAATGTAGTCAATAAGCCAGGTTGAGATTCACTGTCCACATGTGCACTACATGCCACTTGGCCAGTTTGCAAATTGCATTGCAGTGCTCAACAGTTAAAAATATTTCAGGGAATACCTTTTATAGGTCTTTCTTTTGTTTCATTTAACATTTTGAATGTTATCAGTTGTTGCCCCAATATATCCTCTTCCTAGTATCGGCTGCAGCAAAGACCTTATGCCTCCATTACAGTCTGAAGTCCTGTAATGTACAAAGGGGTTAACAGAGTACAGAGTTAATCAGTGACTTGTACCTTCAACCCTGAGTGAACACCCGATCTGCTTTGCTAACGTGTTGCATAAAGCTTTCCTGCATTGTGGAAAGACAGTCTGTATTTGTTTTGGAAGAGTTACAGAAGGATACAAACATGACCAGAAATAGAGAAAGAAACAATGAATTAATGGAAAAATATTTTTCAGAGGGTGAAAAGCTTGCCCCAGAGGACATGCTGTTTTCCTACAGAGATATTTTATTCCCTGTTTCAGTTAGTAGCCCAGAGACTTTGGAAGCTCTGAAATCCTTTGAAGCCAGGAGCGATGATGTGATTCTAGTAGGCTATCCTAAATCAGGTGAGTCTTGTTTTTTTGATCAGTAGTCAAATACAAAGTGCTGCAATCTAGAAGTTTGAACCATCATTTAGCACAGTAGTAATTCCCAAGAAAAGCTTATGGTAACATCAGAGTTCATAGGATCATGAATTGAAGTTGTAAGGCATATCTGGAGGTCAAATAATACAACTTCCTGTTCAAATCTGGGGAAAGAGCTAACCTTCAAAGTTAGTTTTGGTTGTTCAAGACCTTGTCCAGAAGAGTTTTGAAACATTTGAGGGTGGAGATTCACCACTCGCTGAAATATTTTACAGTGCTTTCCTATGACAGTGGGGTTTTTGGGGGGATTGGGGGGTTGGGATTTAGTTTGTTTGCTTGTTTTTACATCAATGCATTCATACATCCTTTTGTTGTGAAAAAGGCACTGTCTTCATTATAAGAGCAATGGAGGTGTACTTCTGCTTCTACTGAGGGATGGGATGTGTTTCTGAAGCAAGCAGGGTGGCACTTCACAGTATCTACTTGACAGCTCTGTCCCTGTTGGCTTTTGTCATACCCTTGTTGATTATTGCCCAGTGTCGTGATTTAACCTCGGCTGGCAACTCAGCCGCACAGGGGCTACTCACTCATTCAGTCCTGGCATGATGGGGGAGAGAAACAGAATGGTAAAAGTGAGAGAAGTCATGAGTTGAAATATAGACAGTTTAACAGGTCAAACAAGAGCCGTGTGTGCAAGCAAAGCAAAATAAGGAATTATCTCTTAGTGGCAGACAGATGTTCAGCCATCTCCAGGGCTCCATCACATGTGACGGTGACTTGGTAAGATAAGTGCCATGACTCTCAACATACCCCTTTGGGGAATATTCTTTAGGTCAGTTGGGGTCAGCTGTCCCAGCAGGGTCCTCTTTTAATTTCTTGTGCACCTTCAATCTACTCTCTGGTGGCTCATTGTGAGAAGGTCTTAGTGCTGTGTAAGCACTCCCTGGTATAACTAAAATGTCTCTGTGTTATCAACACTGTTTTCAGCACAAATCCAAAACATAGCCCCATACCAGCTACTATGGGAAAAATTAATTCCATTGCAGCCAAAACCAGCACACACACTTGTTGAAAGGCTAAAGTACAATATAGAACAAAACTGGTTCACATGGAACCAGATTGACAATATATCCTGTCAGCCAGGTTTACATGGAAAAGTGCAGTTGAATGAATGCAATTCTGGTGTCCTTATCCTTTCAGGAACCAACTGGCTTGAACAAATGGTGCAGGAGTTCGCAGATGCCAAATATACAGAAGAGGAAAGAAAAGAGAGAATAAATGCTGAAAAGAAGCTAGAGACATTTCAGCGTCTAGAATTTGGAGATCCTGGAATATATGAGGTAAGCAGGAAATGAAAATATTGGCACTGCTCTACTTACAAGTAGTAATAGCTGAAAGACAATGGCTGATCTCAGAGGTAATGAAGAGCCTAGAGCCTTAACAGCAGCTATGTTCTGCACAAGTAGCATGTGCTATTGCCCTTGGTGTCTCAATACAAAGGCATTCAGAGGGCACACAAGGTTGAGAAGACACAGGGTGATCCTGTCCTGGAACCAGTGGATTTGATAAGTAAGACCTTTCTTTTGGGTGTCCTGTCCTCAGGCCTGTCTCGTGCGAAATGATGTTTGGTGGCAGAGGCTGGCAGAAGCCTACACCACCAGTGCATGCATTCCTGTGAGTTTTCCAAGGGATAAGATCCTTATTCTCTGGACCCACAGTTCCTGAAAAGGCACATCACTGAATAAGCTACTTCTGTCTTGTCACATTTCTCCCTACTTTCTTTAAAGAGGATGAAGAAACTGCCTTCCAGAAGAATTATAGTAACCCATCTGACACCTCAACTCTTGCCTCCATCCATTTTCCAAAGCAAGGCCAAGGTGAGTCTTCTCTTTGCAGCACACTGCAAAAGCTTTTTCACCTCAAATTAACTTCCCTCTGTGTGAGATGGGTTTTCTGCTTTTTCACCTGGGCTGGTCAATACACAGGCAGATTTCCAAGGTTGGAGGGACAGCTCTGTGAGCTAAGGCTGTGAAAAAACATCCTCTCCCAGCAGCAGCTTTGCTGACTATTATGGCTCGACCCTGGCCAGATACCAGGGGCCTATTAAAACCACTTCACTACCCTCCCTCCTCCCCCTGCAGCTGGACAAGGAGAGAGGAAGAAAAAAACAGCAAAGGAATTTCATGAGTAGAGATAAGGATTGAGAGAAGGCAGTGTTAACAGGCAAAACAAACTCAGAGTGAGGATAAAATTTTTTACTAACAGAATAAGAGCTAAAGAGTAAGAAATAAAACAGTCTTAAACACACTTTCCAGCCACCTCTCCTTCCTTCCATGTTCTCCCTCCTCCCCCTGCATCAGTGCAGGAAGAGAAGTCTACCCATAGGGCACCAGGTCTTCCAAGTCTGCTGCACCTGTGGGTCACCCTTCCATGGGCTGCAGGGAGCAGCCTGCTCCACCATGGTCTTCACCATGGACTATGGGGGGGCTAAAGCTCTGAGTCCTTCCCACGAGAGACAGTCCTTGATGAACCTCTCCAGAGTGAGTCCATCCACTCCTCGGGCAACAGTTCTTTTCAATCTGTTGATTGTTATCAACCCAAGGGATTGATAACACCCAAGGGAGTGCAGTTCTTCATGGGTTGAACTGTACCGACGTGGGTCTCCCATGGGGACCACAAGTCCTACCCAGAAAAATCTGCTCTGGCGTGGGCTTCCCTCTCCATGGGCCACAGATCTTCAGCAGGACTTCGCTCCATTTTGGGCCTCCCACAGGGGGTGACAGCCTCCTTCATGTATGTTCCTGCTCCAGCATGGACTCCTCCATAGGCTGCAGGAGGGTTTCTGCACTCCAATGATTCTTTATGGGCTGCAGGACCTTCAGCTCTAAGTCTTTACCCTGCTTCTTGTGGAGGGGGAAAAAGGCCTCCCCCTCTGGCTGCACTGACCTTGGTGACTGCTCATTCTCCCACACTGGAACTTCTTCTGCCCAAGAACCTTCTCCTCCCCCGTTCTTAAATATGTTATCACAGAAGTGCATCTCATTGACTCAGCCTTGGCCAACAGCAGGAAATCCCTCCCAGAACTGACTACCATTGGCTTTTCATAGGACACTGAAAGCTTCTAGTAGCTTCTAACAGAAGCCACCCTATACAACCCCCTGCTACTAAAACCCAGCCACAGGTTAAACCTATGACACTGGCTTGAGAGATTGCTGTTGGTGGGTTTGTCTCTGGGTTAACTGTCCCTTCAAATCTCCTTCAGAAAGGTGCTTCCAGGTTTGTGTCAGACAACTGAGCAAGGTGAGGAGTTGCTCTGTTTGTTTTAACTTGCTTCCAAGACCAGGGTACTTGTGGAAAAGCCACCACAGGCTGGGACTAAGATAATCTTAAATGGGAGTTGTTGCAGAGTGAAGCCAGGGAACTTCTACAGCCTACTTGTGGCTATCTTGTTCAGTAGCCCATGAGCTCATTTTTCTGGAATGGAACTAGGTCAGAACTGTCTCAAGGGAGTCACTGAAAAGCTTCATTTTCAACCTGAAGCTCACATTAGTGGCAAGTAACCTACCAAAGCTCTGATTTCTTCTCAAGAAAATGAAATTAGACCAGTATTATATGGTCTGGTGGGCAAGTAAATTTGCAGACAACAGCAATTTGGGTGGGAGTGTTGTTTTTCTGGTGGGTAGGAAGTCTCTGTAGAGGGATTTGGACAGATAATGGGCAGAAGTCAATTTTATGGGGTTCATTATGGTAAGTATTGGGTCCTACCCCATAACAACCCCATGAAGCACTACAGGCTTGGGGAAGAGTGGCTGGAAAGCTGCCTGGTGAAAAAGGACCTGGGGGTGCTTGCTGACAGCAGGCTGAACATGAGCCAGCAGTGTGCCCAGGTGGCCAGGACAGCGAATGGCATCCTGGCTTTTATCAGAAATAGTAGCCAAAAGGACAAGAGAAGTGATTATCCCTCTGTATTTGGCACTGGTGAGGCTGCACCTTGAATACTGTGTTCAGTTTTGGGCCTCTCACTATCCTATAAGAAGGATATTGAGGTGCTGGAGTGTGTCTAAAGAAGGCAATGGAGCTGGTTAAGGGTCTGGAGCACAAGTCTTATGAGGAGCGGCTGAGGGAGCTGGGTTTGTTTAGCCCGGAGAAAAGGAGTGTCAGGGGAGACCTTATTGCTCTCTACAACTGCCTGAAAGGAGGTTGCAGCCAGGTGTGGGTTAGTCTGTTCTCACAAGTAACAAGTGACAGGACAAAAGGAAATGGTCTCAAGTTGCACCAGGGGAGGATTAGATTGGATATTAGAAAAAATTTATTCATGGAAGGTTGTCGAGCATTGGAACTGGCTGCCAGGGAAGTGCTTGAGACACCATCCTTAGAGGTAGTAAAAGATGTGTAGATATGGTGCTTAGGGACATGGTTTAGTGGTGAACTTGGCAGTGCTTAGTTAATGGTTGGACTCAATGATCTTAGAGGTCTTTTCCAACCTAAATGGTTCTGTGATACTATGACTCTATGTGATGTGTTGAGAAGATGGTGTTTTGGTCAGCCATCAAATCATAACCACATTATGTGTTTTCTTCCTCTAGATCCTTGTGTTAGTTCGGAACCCCAAGGACACAGCAGTCTCCTACTACCACTTCTACAACAACCTGCCACTGCTACCATCCTTTGCCTCCTGGGATGAATACTTTCAAGACTTCATGAATGGGAAATGTACTTTGCCGTGCATCCTCTGGCATTCCTCCTTACATGAGGGACATACACAGAGACCTGTGCATGGGAATCCTACTCTTACATACCTTGCCAAGGCACTCCCAGAACAGACAGACAGGCCCATATTATAGCAGAAACAGGGAGTACGAGAGAATCAGAGTTTTGCCTTCAACTCAGAACAGAGATCATGAGAAAGTTTTAACTTAACTTTTCCATTCCCACAACAGAGCTTGTGGTTTGGTGCTACCAAATGGCCATAGGTGGGGCATTCTGCACTGACCTTAGGAGAAGGAACAGACATGTTGAGCTGGTCACTACTTCACCATCCCAGTGCCATGATTAGAGAGCTGTCTTGACTGATTGATTTGATTTAGGGCCTGTTTTGGGGAGTACTCTACACAGCTATACCTCTTCTTTCTCTGCAGTGGCCTGGGGATCCTACTTTGACCACCTAGTGGAATGGAACAAATACATCGACAATGAGACGATCATGACAATAAGCTACGAGGAACTCAAAGAGGTGTGACATTTCATCCAACTCTTCCTTGATGAGTGTACTATGCAACCCTTCTGGTATATATGTGTGTGGGGAAGTAGAAACTCTCGAGTCAAACCTGTCAGCCCATTTGGAAGGGTGTGCCTTTCTGAGCTACTCTTTTATGTTTGGGGGAGGCTTATGTGGGTTAGAAGGAGGATATTCTTGCCTGTTTGTGAAAGGAGTCATATCTACCAGAGGCACAGCTGCTTTGAGGAAAGAAGAAAAAACCTTGAAGCTGAGGGCAGTATGTGTGGATTTCCCCTCTGTTAGAGCTCTTAGAATTCCTTGGTGACATATGTGGGAGACAGCCTCCTCTGCTGCACTTCCCACTGGATTCTGGCTCCATGCCACAGCCACACTGTCAAATCTTTTGTTTTCAACTCTGTACTATGTGCCTTTGGGCAGGACCAGGTACAGGGGATGAAAAAGATTGCTGCCTTCTTTGGATTCTCCCTCTGTGAGGAAGATTTTTCGAGAATTGCCAAGAAGACCAGTTTCAAAGCTATGAAAGAGAAATCCAGTGAAACTCACGGAAAGTTTGGGGATGCCCTCTTCAGGAAAGGTAAGTCTCTGCAAATGGAGAATCTACCTTCTGAAGTATAACTATAGAAGGAGTTTTGAATATGTTTCTTCACTTAGCCATGAACTCACTGGACTGTGTAAATTCTCTCCTGTGACATCCTATACAAGTTTCTGCCAGTGATGGGATTTGGGGGCTGTTTGTGAGAAATTTATCAGAGTGCCAGGCTTAGTGTTCTCAATCATTGCTTCCATGTTGCTCTTTTTTTGTGTAGCCCTGGTTAGTTAGGCAAGTGAGGTGTGAAGGTGCAGGTCAACGCTGGTGAGGTTATGCCAACAACTATGCACCAAGTCTGCCTGGGCTCTATGGTTACTCTGTGCAGAGGGGTTGTGGTGTGGCCTTTGTCTGTTGGTCAGGTGATAAGGCTGCGCATGTCACTTCATAAAAGTTCCCTTCGGGAAGAGGTGTGCTAATGGGACAAGAGTCTCTTGAACCTCAAGGGAATGCATTGCTCACTGCTCTGCTGGCCTCATAGGTATCTTATTGTTATCTATTCAGCGAGAGCTTAATGTCTTCTCTCAATGGATGTGTCAGTGGTGACCCCAGAGATGGTCCCTTGCAGACCTGGGGCCAGTGTCGGAGCTCTGGCAGCCCACCTGCTCCCCATGGCATCAGGAGTCTTTGGTTTCTGAATACTCTGGGTATGGGCTTTCTTTAATCCCTTTCCTTCACCCCTCCTTGGAGGAAGAGGGATTTAGCCACTCTCCTCTCTACCACCTACCACATGAAACTTCCCTCTTCAGAGGAAGCCATTCATGAATGAGCTTTCCCATGTGACAAAAGCAGATTCTCCTCTCTTCTGTGTAAAAGATTCATGAAGCCACCATGGAAGCCCCTCTGGAGGGGGAGGGTTGGCATGCAGGCAGCCCACCAGCAGTGCTCCCTGTGGTCTGGCTGTAGCCTTTAATTCTGATCTTTGCTACCTTGCTTCTCCCCAGCAATCAGACTTCTCAGGGGAATAAATCGGATCCTGCCTTGTGTAAGTAATGACTGTCCCGTTGCTGTGTAGGTATTATTTTATCTCAGGAGCATCTTCCTTCAGTTTTTTGTACTTGTTTTACACAGGGGTTGTTGGGAGCTGGAAAGATCTCTTCTCTAAGGCTCAGAATGAAGAAATGTACCGGAAATTTGAAGATACCCTAGGAGGAACAAAGATGGCAGCAAAGATAAAATACGATGTGTACTGCAAGGCCTGAAAATAAGCAGATGAGTAGCATGGCAGCAAGTCATGTTCCAAAGATGTTTCTCCAAACGTGGATAGTCCCCATTTTTCCTTCCCATGAGAGAACAGAAAAACCCCTTTAAGGACTATCTGGTATCTCCAAGAATTTGGGTGGTAATTCTTAAGTGAGTCCTAGGTCTAGGGCATGTGCTTTGCTTGATGCAACCAAATAAAATGTGTGTATACCTTGAGTAAATGCCTGGTGTTCTTCCAGGAGGGATATGGTGCACAAACATCATAGCACCAGTCTAGTGGCCTCCCTGTGTCTGCTTCATGGCCTGAAATGGTTAATAAGGCCCCTGCAGTGCTCAGTGGTGAGGCAGAGGGACCAACACAGAGTCTCTCCTTCTGACACACAGTGGACTTTACATGGATATAAGGTGTGGATCTAAACCCACAAATGTCTGTGTACAGGGAGAACATGATAGTCTGGTTTTAGATCTGACATGGCTACCATGGTGTTGACAGGTCAGAAAAGCCTTTGGCACTTTGGCAAACTCCACACATTGATGAAGGGTGGGACTTCTTGAGCTATTACAGTCATGAACTCTTAAGCAACAAGTAGCTGTATGTTTTCTGAAGTGTTTTGCTTCCATTGGCCTCTCTGGGAAAGTAAGTGGCAAGTAGGAAGGACCATGACATTCAAATGAGAGGATCAGGGGAAAGAAGCCCCTTGATGATCCTGTAACTAAATTAGCGTGAAGTGGCTTTATTCAACAATAAATACATTTGTACTACATAGTTATGTTTTCCACACCCTCCTTGCTCATGTCAGTGTCCTTGCTTACATCTATGCAAAACTTGCTGCATGACCTCTTGTCACAACCATTCTTTTGGGAAAACAGAAAAACTAAGGAAATATCTGTCTGGCAAAGGGAATTCAGTTCCTTGGAAGAGAGATTTCTCTGATATATGCCCAGATAGATCTCTCTGTTGGACACTTACACTGAATTAAGATTAAAAACAGAGCAATCAGCAACCAAAAACATAATTAAAAAAATTGGAAAATTGTTAAGTCCCTGTCCAAGTGGTCCTCAGGACTGCCCCCACCATGCCCATGACCCAGGATCCCATATCAGCCCCTGGGACTGTCATCCCCTGCTCCAGTGATGCCTCAGCAGAATCAGACTTCAGCTACTGACAGTCTGTGCTGTCTGGCCACCAGCCCTGCCAAGCAGAACCCATCCAGAGACCCATATGCCAGCCAATCCACAGCCCATCACTTTTTCCCAGGAAAGTGTTTGATGCCTGCAGCTGAGGCTTGCTGCCCTGGTGCTCCCAGCTGCCCTGCACCCAGCTGGAGGATGGGATGGGCACTAAGTGCTGGGCCCTGCCTCATGCCTCCCTGGCAGGAATAATGAGAAGTGCTGTAGATTCATCTTTGATGGGCCACTCACAACCTGCTTCCCAGTCAGATTTTCTAAATGTCTGTGCAAGAGCTGCCCATGTGAAATTGCTTTGCTTGGAGAGGTATGTTTGAACTTGACGATTCTGGGTTTGTAGGTTTTCATTTCCAGAAGAGAAGGACTTCATCTTACATTATGCTTCTGTGGATAAAAAGTGAAAAGCCACCATGACCCATAATTTTGAAATTAATAACATTTTGACCTAATACTTAGTACAGGTCCTTTGCTATTTACTACATGGTGATATCAAAAGCTATCTAGATAACAGAAAGCAGTGTGCAATCTCAATGTCTACAAGGAGTTGGAGAAGGAGTCGAACAAAGGAACAAGACTGACAAAAAATGGGAAACCATCACTGAAATATTCAAAAGGCTTTTACTAAAACGAAAAGGGGACATCTCAAGATCTATTGGGTTTTTTCCCTGCAAAGACATTTTGCAGCCTGAGGGGCCTTAGCAGCCCAGAAACTTTGGAAGCTCTGAAATGCTTTTAAACCAGGAGTGATGATGTGATTCTCACCAGCTTTCCTAAAATAAATCTTTCTTACTTGATGAAGTGTCCACTGCTGCAGTCCAGAAGTGTGTAACTGCACATGACAGAGCAATAATGCCCATGACAGGTTAATGGTGACTTCAGACTACTGCAAAGGCACAGGATCAGGAGTTGTTCCATGAAGGAAGGCAGAAGGACTTGTGTTTCCATAGACTTCCTCTTGCAGGATGTAGGTCTTTCCTAGGTGCTGGCTGGAGGTACAGGCACACCTGCCACCCAGACACTTGGACCCTTTTCCTCTCCCTTCCGATGCCTTTCAATCCCAGCATTTGGGATTACTGGTTACCTTTATGTTTTCTCCCAGTCACTTAGAGAAAAAATTTAACAGGTCATTTGAAGAAAAAATAACAAAGAGGAGTTTATATTTGATCTGTATTACATCCACTTAATGCTCAACTTGAAATTTTTTTTCTCACACAGGAAAGGTATAAAATTGTGAGGTCTTATGTAAATATCAAAAGTGTTTCAAGGATAATTTGATCTCTGAGTTGTAACATCTCAAAGTTTCAACCAATCTTAAAAGAACTGTGTTAGAAAATGCTTTATGTGACTCATTTTAAATGTAACATGGTCAGCATTCAACTCAATTAGATGATGTGATGGTGAATGATGACTAAGCTTAGAGAGATGCAGCCTAACTTTTAGCTCAACAGAGGGAAAGGACTTCTAAAACAACATTTTTCACAGAAATTATTGTAATATGACTTGGAGAGATGAGCTCAGACTCTCCTGATTGTTAAAAGGCCAAAACTGGTTTTGGTTATTAGGAGATAATGTTTGCACAGAAATACCTCTGAAAAGCAGTAAAAGCTTTGGATGGGACTTGGATTATTTAGCCTGTGAAGACTGTCACTTTTAACTGATTCCTCCAATTTTTAATATATTTTGTTTTCAGAAATTGATAAATTATACTTTCTTTTGACTAAGTTGTCATTCCAGGCTACTATCCACTTGTTTCTAGGCATATAGTAATCAGTCTTTTCTGATTTGTGAGATCTTCTAGTTTCTCAGCTGATGTTACCCGACCCTACTTAAAGGATTTCCTTCTTCTGACCTCTCAGCCTATTTGTGCTTCTGGGTGTACATGCTGGAAACCTTGACTATAATAAAAGTCCCTTCCTAGGACATGCAGTTCTTAATATTTTTCCTTGCTTGGCTTTTTAGTTTCATTTATAGTTCATGGAACTATCTGTTTCTAGTAAAATGTTTATTTTGTATTTACTTCCAATCCCATTAAAGAAAAGGAAAAATTATCTTCCAGAAGATTGTTATCAACCTCATGTCCTGCCCCTTTTCAAACCAAGGCTAAGAGGAAAACTTTTTGCTTTAATCTGAAGCTAGTTATTTATAGCATTTTCATACAGATTAGTTTTCAATTTCCTGTGTGTCTTTTCTGAGTCTGTATGTAGGCTTTAGAGTGGTAATTATACATTTCTGAATGTGAAGTGATAATTGCTGTTTATAAGGATTAGGGACACACATTCTCTTTAGGCACCATAGGTTATTGTTGCCTTCACTCATCTCTGCCAAAGACAAACGTTCCCTCAAATTTCCTTGGGGAGCTGCTCCCTGGCCTTTTTCATCCCAAATAATCCAGACTAGGATATCTTTAAACTAACTGTGAAAGGATCTTGAGTTGTCCATAGCTTAGAGGTAAGCCTAACTAGACCGTTTCTTTACAGCGTACACACCATAATCGCCTGGAGGGCTATAAAATTCTAAAGGCTACATTTACCTTTAGCTAAACTAGGGCAATCAATATTTAAGATACAGAAACTCAGTTTCAACTGAGTGAGAACATAATAATATAACAGACCTTTCTACTCACAGTTCTTTGTCTCAGTCCAGTAACATTTTGTGGCATTTTGGGTTGCATCAGGCCCCACACAGGCTGAATATTCCTGAAAAATTTGAGCTCATGGCTGCTCCAAAGGCTAGGCTTACTTCCCTCTTCTGACTGCAGTTGTCTGCTCTTTCTTTTGCATGAGCTCTTGTGTTTGTCTGACGCCCCCAGCTTTTTGAAGCAGCACAAAATACACACTTTCAGTGGCAGCAAGCTGTCAGATTGTCCCAGATGTCTTGCACAACCTCACCCTTGGTGCCTCTGAGTCACTAAGAAAGAAATTTTTCTATTGCCTCAGAGACTTGGATCTGTCATTTTCTGCTTCTTTCAGGCATCTCCTAATATCTGCCCTCGCCACAGGCTTCCTCCCCATGCGGTCATGCCCCCACGCTCCAGAAAATTCAGAAGACTTTCCCAGTTCAGGGCTCTCCTTCACCCAGGGCAGGCACAGCAAGGCAAACAGGCAACCCCCTGGCTGGCCACTGAAAGGGAACAGGGTAGACACAGCACTCTATGCATGCACTGACATACAACCTCCCTCTCCCTCATGCCTGGACAGGGGCAGCAGTGGTTGTAGATATCCTGGAAGTCATAGTATTTTGGCTAGAAGGGAAACTGGACTTGTTTCTCCCTTTGTTTTTTTTAGCAAGAAACATATTCAATAATTGAAAAATACAGAATTTGTATCTTTGCTGTCATGAAACAGCTTACTAGCAAAGGCGTACATTAATTATTTTTCAAAACAGTATTGACAATTTAAAAAAATGTTAAAAATATATATTTTCTGAGTATTTAACATATTTTTTCTAGCTGCTGAGTTGCATAATTAAGTTTTTTTTCACATCCAGAACATCAAAGATAAAGCCATTTTTACGTCTGCTTTTACTTGTGCTGCTAGGACGAGTACTTTACATCCTTAGGTGAGAAGGTACTTCGTGGGAGGGGTACTTTCCATTGTATGGAAAGATATTCTGATTATTAGTGTGTACAGGTAAAAATTGTTGTAGCTAAAGTGAGCCTAGTTTTTTTTGGCAATTAACAGAAAATTAGGATTTGACCTTCTGTTTGGCAGAAACTCTGTTTTTTGACATGGTCTTATTTATGTCTTTCCAACAGAAAAGTATGCAAACACTTCATGTATTATTTTTAAGATTCCAAAGGCAGAGATGTGATGAGGTTCTGCAGTGAACCTCTCCTAGCAACTGAGCCAGTGTTTAATGACAGGGGCTAGTTTTGTGCATTTGGCTTCTTCACTCCCACTAATGCAGTACATGTTGGCTGCTGCACCTGGAAGCTGATGAAGGGAATTGTGGAGGGAGGCCATGTACCCTCTTCAGTGATTCCTCTGTGCCTCACTACCTCTGTCCAACATTCTGATGACTGATAAGAAGTAAATCTGGGCTGCCTGCGCAATGTTCATTTATCAGAGAACTGCTCTGCCTGGGACCCAAGGGAAAAGGGAAGGATAGACTGAAACAGGTTGGATGTAGTCCTCAGACTTCTTGTTGGACAGTTGATGAGTAGGACTTATTTTTTACAGACATGTAACTGTTTACAACCTGTGCAAAGCACAACATCACAGTAATCAGACCGGTGTAATTGCCTGGACATTTGCTTATATTAATAGAAACAAAAACAAACAAACCAACCCCATAAAAACGATGTTAGTTATGTACGATTCAGTAAAAGTTTATTAAAGTTTTGGGTTCATAATAAAAATTTTCACAAGCTAAGACTGGTTTGTGGTACGGACAGTTTCATTCATTCATTTGCATTGCTTGTAATAAAGTATCAATTACCTATTTTTGGGGCTTTGTTGTTACTATTTGTAAAAATTGCAAAGACAAGACATGTTGAGTACTATATCCTGCATAAAACGGAGCAGTAAAATTCTTAAGTGGCAATTTTTTTGAGAGGAATAAAGTGTAACATGACAGTGAGAAAGACTGTTATCAAGAAAAAACTCGCCCTACATTCAAATATACAGAGATGCAAGGTTCTGAGAGAAAATGTTCTTACAGGCATAGATGATGTTAATTATTTCACAGACATACATGCTAAAATATTTGAAGTATTCTTTTGGAAGGTTCTTCCTGAATTGAAATCTAATAAAGCACCTCCTGAGTATCCTTCTGCTGGAGGAGGAGAAGAAAAAGAAGAAGAAGGAGAAGGAGAAGGAGAAGGAGAAGGAGAAGAAGGAGAAGGAGAAGGAGAAGGAGAAGGAGAAGGAGAAGGAGAAG